>NC_140369.1:5995000-6382500 GCF_054491055.1 Hypomesus nipponensis
GCTGGCTTAGACACAAAGACACCAGCAGCTAAAATGAAATTACTGAGCTATCTCAGCGGTCCTGGGGGGGATTAGCACTGGAAAGAGAAACAAAAAACTCCCAATCCCACCATGCAACAGGCTGTCACTGGTATTTGCCAAAGGTGACTGACATCATTGTAATCTCCATTCTGTGTAGTATAACATGCAAATTGTTCCAGGGAACTCATGTGTAGATTTTTGATGCTCCAAAAAAGGCGCAAACAAAGAGTATGTAGGAGACCCCTGCTCCTCCCTCTGTGAACTATCTGTGGTCCAGAAGGTTCTCCATGTGTTCCTGTGACCTTTCCTCAGTCTGAAATCACGCCCTGTTCTTCGACCTGCTTGACCAGGGCTCCTTTTGGCTCAGATGGCTTGCTGGAGCAAGAACAATATTGTGCATTGATCAGTTTTTCAGGCCAAGAAAAGTCCATGCCTGGGCTCTTCAATATGTGTGTAGCCTAATGTTATCATTCAACACAATCCTCTTTACTGTGTTGTGTATATTACATGGTTAAACCTGCTCTTGTGCATCTTTGTCTGTATGTTGAGCTTTAGTTTAGGCCCCCAGGCTTTCACAGAGAGACATACTCTGCTCTCATCTTAGCTAGATACTGCTCTGTGTGACCTTTTATCTCTACTGAGAGTGTGCTGTCATTAGTCTGTGTGTCAGTGTGTGTTTGCTGTAGTGTTGTGTGGGTTTTGAGGGTGTAAGTAGGCTTGTTTTGCTGTGCACCTATGTGTGTGTGTGTGTGTGTGTGTGTGTGCGCAGATGTTTGCTGTGGTTGTGTGTGTGCGCGTGTGAGTGTGAGCGCATGTGTGTGTATGCGTGCATTAGACTTTGAATTCCTTTGATGTGCAGCAAAGTCATTAAAAGAGAGAGAGAGAGAGAGAGAGAGAGAGAGAGAGAGAGAGAGAGAGAGAGAGAGAGAGAGAGAGAGAGAGAGAGAGAGAGAGAGATAGAGAGAGAGGGCACCACTCTGGCAGGGGGTTGCTGTTAGCGACGGAAGCTAAGCAACACCATGTCTTTATTTTAAGCACAGTTCGCAGCTAGGGAGAATGTTCTGACATATTTTCCTTCATGTCACATGTGGATCTGAATGGATTGATAGATCACTCAAATGCTTTTGCTCTGTCTGAGGAAAATGCCCTTTTACTAAGTGTGTTGTCAGGAGGGGTATGAGTGTTCCCTGGCCCTGACCACTGATTTACTGTCAGAACTGTGCACTTATCCTGGATTATCTGCTGGACTTTCTACATGCACTATTTGTATGTCGCTGGATACTTGTCTGAAAAATGAATACTTTTTAAAATGTAAGATCAGATAACGCTATCATTTGAACTATATCTTTATGGACGTAGTTTTGGAGAACACAGAGAGGGGGTTTGCAGAAAGATACTGCACGATCGGTAGACAAGGTTAAAGCGGTGAAATTGAGAAAGGTCATTTCTGCAATAACACCAATATGCTTATATTGATCCTTGACCAGAGTTTGCATAAAATGTGAGGACTGAAGACAGTCTAGCTAGCTATTGGTCAACTGAAGTTTGCATAACATGTTCATAGCTTTGGTCCGTAGGTTTACAGCTTCCCTGACACAGCCAGAGTTTGCATGAGTCTGTATCACATGATTCATATCTTTAAAGCACCCTCTCAAGTTGTTGGGGCATGTGTTTTGTGTGTGCATGAGCTCCAATGCTCTGCATTACTCTATCCAGGGGTGTCAAACCCCGGTCCTCGAGGGCCACTGTCCTGCATGTTTTAGATGTTTCCCTGATCCAGCTCACCTGATTCTAATGAATGGTCGTTATAACAACCCATTTAATTGAATCAGGTGTGTTGGAGCAGGGAAACATCTAAAACATGCAGGACAGCCGCCCTCGAGGACCGGAGTTTGACACCCCCTGTTCTATACTGTGTGTGTCAGTGTTGTCCTGTCTCAGAACTTTGTGCAAACTGAGGTGTGTTTTTAGTTGTCCTTGAGCCAAGCTGTTAGAAGTAGTCTATCTGGTGTGTGCACACACTTGCTACGCTCGTCAAGCTTGGAACCCACATTGACAATTTGCATCACACATCTGGGCAATGGAGAGGTGAGAAAAATGTGTTAGTTGAAATGGAAATTATGGATTAGTGTGTTTAGATGCCAGGACTACAGTACTACACACACTGTGACGGCTGAGTCAGTGTATAGCCATTAGCCATCATCGTCTTCTCCCCTGGAGAAGTCAACCTGTTGAGTTTGAGCTGCACTGGTAGGGTTGGCTTTTGATCTGTGCCGTTCTTAAGGCCTCATTGAGAAACCATTCTTTGTAGAGTGGAACAGAATACAGAATATCAAAGAAATAATTAATTACAGTAATATCTCATGATGTGGGCCCGAAAATGAACTTCCCCTATTTGCAAGACCAGCAGCCACCATGTATATTTAACCAGAAGGTTGACACTGAAACAGCCGCTGTTCTGGTTTTGGGAAGTAGCAAATCGAATACAACTGAACAGAAACTCATTTGGAGTGTAAACATAGTTTTTTTTTCCTTTTGGGGCAGCTGTTGCTGCCATGGTAGAGTGTGTTGACAGGGGCAGGAGCAGTCCCAGAGCTCTGTTTAGACCACATAAAGGACAGCCTTGCTCGTCTTCCCGGACCTTAGTCCCGTGGTGATGATAAGCACATCCTGTTAGCATGAACTCTGTAAACACAGGCGTTGACTCAACTATGTCACAGCCAAAACTCACTTTACAGATCAAACTTAAAACCTGGCATCTTCCCCTGATATATCGATGGAGTTGTTTGTTTTAAGAACTACAGTGGAGTTTTTTCCCCCGGTTTTAATCAGCCTGATTAGGTTATGGTTGGTTATGAAGATGACGTATGTACGAAGCCTTGTAAATGTTTGTTGTTTTGGTTGTTGTAAAAGCAATGAAAGATCACGATCAGTCATTCAAATGCGGTCCAACTTGTTCTCGTATGAACTGTGGCTTATCAGTTACCAGAGTCATTTGGGACTTAATGGCATCATGTGAGAGGATGTAGATAGCAATGGCATGTAGGCACTAAGGTTTGTTCTTTCGTTTGCTTCGACCACAGTAAATGAGTAAATACTGGAGCACAGTATTTTGCCCTGATAATCATCTGTGCTTGTATTAGGATAGACCATTATAGTCGGGAGAATTTCTGTCCTCTGGATTTTCCAGTGTGGTTGGTGTGGTCGGGGGTGGATAGAGAATGTCCACAGCTCCAAACTCCAGAAGGAATGTGACCTGGTGACCCCTTCCTTCACAGCTGTATGTAAGCCCACATTGACTGTTCAGTTGGATCTCATTTAAATAAAAAGATTCAGTTCAGACTCTTTCGTTTTTCTCAGTAGAACTTAAGCGGTTCTGTACAAGCGTCTATTAAAACGTTCCACTGATGTCACGTGACCCTATGAGCACAAGCAGCCCTGTTGTCATTTAGGATCAGTGTGTGACCACAGGCCTGTAATGTTAAGTGTTTGATGCTGTTTCTAGTTATAAATAGAGTATCTTCTGTTTACAAACGTGATTCTGCCTCTTCCAAATGGGAGCACCAGTCTGAAGGGTTAAGAGAACGAATCAAACAGACTTTGACATCAGCGTTGGCTTGTTACTCATGTCCATTTTTGTTGTTCCAATAATCATTATTTCAAATATTTGGAAAGGCTCAAATGACACCTTTCACGTGTTTGCTTTACATTTAAGTTGTTCTCCTAAGTTCTCCTCCATCATTCCCACTCAGGCTGAGCTATTTCTGTCACTTAGCTCCTCCCCTCAGACCCTGACCTGGAGCCAAGCAGCCTCTCAGTCACTTAGCTCCTCCCCTCAGACCCTGACCTGGTGCCAAGCAGCCTCTCAGTCACGTAGCTCCTCCCCTCAGACCCTGACCTGGAGCCATGCAGCCTCTCAGTCACTTAGCTCCTCCCCTCAGACCCTGACCTGGAGCCATGCAGCCTCTCAGTCATGTTTCAGATGTCTCTCTGAACCCTGACCTCGGCTGCTTATAGCTCTGCTGCTAGCTGACAGAGAGGGGAGCTCCTTTACCCTTAAGCTGCATTCAGCAGATGTTCCTCTGACGTATGTGCTGTCAGTTGAGTTCCCTCTGGCTAGCTGGGTATTGATTGGTCAGGAATATACTGTAAATAAGAGATATGGGCTGTTGGAGCTGATCCTTTTTTTGTGGGGATTTGAAGGGTCCACGGGACGATGTGAAATGTTGCTTATCCTTCTGTTTCTGACTGGGACTGAAAAGGTTCAGGTTTAGGTTGAGATGTTTGCTTTGACTGCCACCCATCAGATCCTGTTTTTACTCTGTTAGAACCTATACATTACATCTGTGACCTACCGTATATACGCTTGTCTTCCTTGTCTACCATGTATACGCTTATTCCTTCAAGGACAGATTAAAAAGGGATTCTGAGGATGAGTTTAATGTTTCCTCTCTTCCCAAAGGTGTGGAGTGCTGTTGCCTCTGCATACTTTGGGGGTTTTCAGATTGATGGAATGGTTTAAAATACTGCTAAACATCCTGGGATGAAAGCTGTTGGGAGGAGTAGTTGTGTGTATTATGTGTGATGGATGGTTCATGTCTGAGGTCTAACGGGCGGTGCTGTTTGTGTTCCAGGGGGGCGTTCTCTGAGGTGGTCCTAGCAGAGGAGAAGAGGACCCAGAGGCTGGTGGCCATCAAGTGCATCCCCAAGAAAGCCCTGGAGGGCAAGGAGAACAGCATTGAGAATGAGATCGCTGTTCTACACAAGTGAGTGATGCTTTTAAACAAACTGACACACACCCAAGCACATACTGGAGCAGATTATCTTCTTCGTACCTTTCCTCAGAGATGAAACTTGATTTTACCCGATACGTTTACGTCAATATCAAAGACACAGACTGGTGCCGACTACAACAATTCCACTAATGACAGTGCGGTTCAAATTCCGTTATTTGAAAGTGGGGAATTACTGGCCATGCCGGAAAAGACTGAACTAAAGTGGCTATTTATAGTTCCCTTGTTGCCTGGGTTACAGGAGACACAGAGGCCTAACCAATATACAGAGATCCATCCAGAGGTAAGGGTAGGCGGATGGTGAGGGAAGGGAGGAGAGAGAGATAATGAAAAAGACAAAGACACAGAGTGAGAGTGGGATAGAGGGAGAGAGAGAGGGAGAAACAGGCGCAGAGGGAAGAAGAAGAGAGAGAGAGAGAGAGAGAGAGACAAGGACATAGAGAGAAGGAGAAGGGGAAAAAGAGAGAGAAATAGAAAAACAGAAGAGGGGATGAAGTGAAACAGAAATAGCAACAGAAACAACATAGAAACGCTTGGTTTAAAGCTTGTGTCAAAGTCACTCAAACTTTGAGTCGTTTGGTATGTTTGTGTTTGTCTGTGTCTCAAGGATCCACCTTCTGAGATGCAGGTGTTCAAATATGTTAAAATATACCGTCTTTTTTTTTTTACCCGGGGACAGACGGGCAGAGATGAGTGTGCACTCTTCTAGGGTGTCCTTGCATCGCTTCCCACGAGGTCAGAGCCAGACTAGTCCACCCAGAAGAATAATACAGCCTCTCTCAAACTAGATGGCGGAAATAAATCTTGAGTGAGACTCTCAAATGCCTGAATTACTCAATGCAAGATGGCTGACACTCAATGATAGCACAAACCAGCTGTTACATTAAGTCACTGGCTGTACCCATGAAAGAGATTCTCCTAACCCCCACTCGTTATGGCTCCCCTTCCCACCCCTCACTATCTCCAAACAGAACATGTTTAGTCACCCAGTCTCATCTGACAAATGAAAGGTCCCATCCAAGGAATGGGGTTGTTGATGTTTTTTTTCCGATTCAATTCTCCTGTGCTTTGTAGTTGGCTGAGCCTGAAACCTTCACTACTTCCCACTGAGATTGTGGGATTCATTCCTAATAAACTTTTCTTCCCTTCCCTTGAATTAGTTAGATCAACACTTGTATTACTGTTTTTGTTGATTTTATGTAAAGCACTTTGAGCTGCAGTTCTTGTATGAAAAGTGCCATATAAATAAAGTCTTGCTTACTTACTTACTTCAATTGCTTGACCAAATTAATAACTAATCTTTGTGAGTGTGCTTGTGGCCTTGCACATGATTAAAAAAAAAGAAGAAGAAATCAGTCAGAAGGACAAAACTGCGTTGCTAACCTTTCCTACTTTATCCTCTGAAGTGCTGAAGCCATTAGTCAGCTACTGTACCCCTACCGGAGCATTTCATTAGGTGTGTCCCCTGTCTATGACTTCCACTGTGGCGAATCCCTAATGGAGTCAGTCAGCTTTTACCCATATTACCCTTGTTGCTCCAGCACCCTGCTCAGGGTTGGACCCATGCCAATTGTTAGGTGTTTTTTTTTACTTGCAGCAAAAGTGTAATTTGTATTATGGCACTTGTGAAGTATGAGTGCACACATACCTACATACGTACACAGCATACACGTTCAAGAACGTGTATACTCGTCAATCCTTTGTAACATTTGAAAATGTTCCTCATCGGATCAAACAAAACAAACCTGGTTCTCCCAACCAATCAGAATGCATTCTTAAACGAATGACTCAAACTTGCGTCACAGAGCTTCATATAAAGAGCAGCAACATCCTAGTACCACTGCTGCTTCTGATAAATGTATCACCAAGCGATGTGAGGCATTGATCTCGTCTCTCTGCAAACTTTCACTTAGTCGCATGTCTCAACTGTAAAACAGAAATATGTCAGTCAGCCAGTCTCAGTTTGGCCGTGTCTCTGAGTGTTGTGACGTCAGTGTACACCCCCCCCCCCCCCCCTCCCCCCTTCCCAGTCTGCCTGCTGTCTGGGGCTCATGGAACACTGGTCACCCGTCTGCCCAGAGATTCTGGGTAAAGACTTGCCAGCCTCACCCTATGTCTATATCAGCAGCAATACACAGTTTATTTGCTATACATAATCATCAGTATATTGGCTATGTGTGTGTTAAGGACCAGTCTTGGTCTAGGTTCTAATCAGTTGTCATCTGTGCATAAGGATCTTTGAAGGAAGTCTGAACTAGTACCGGCTTTAAAATCTCAAACTGTACAGCAAGAAGAGACACTCCTAGTGGTGATAACATTGTCAAACAGCACAATGTTACCGTGGGCAGGTGGTTCTCACCCTCATTGGTCCATAATTCTTCTTGGCTGTCATTCATTAATGAATGTATGCATTCATTCATTCCCTCATCATTAGATGAAATGTTAATGACGGCCTCCATACATAAGGAAGGGTCCTGTCATAGACTGTGATGGTGCAGTGCAAAGTAGCTGTGACAGCCACAGTGGAGATGCCTGGCTCTACGTTAGCCTTGTCTACCTTCTCCCCTGTGAACCCCACGCTGCGCACAAACTGAACTGAGTACCCAGGGAAAGGGAGAGGAAAAGATCATGAAGATAGAGGCAGACTATTGTTGTTACGATTATCCCTCTCACTGTCACAATCGTGTGGGTCCATTCATCGTGGATGCTGTGCTAGGAGGAGTGCGGTGAGTGTGTGTGTGTGTGTGTGTGTGTGAGTGTGTGTGTGTGTGTGTGTGTGTGTGTGTGTGTGTGTGTGTGTGTGTGTGTGTGTGTGGGGGGGGAGCGTGTGAGAGAAAGCGTTTGCATGTGCGTTCATTTGTGCTTGCGCATTTGTTTATGTGTAAGTGGTAAACTCCCTGTCTTTAATTTGAATCAAATGACAAGTGTGTGTGTGTTAGTGTGTGTGTGTGTTTGAGAGTGAGGTGAAATGCTTCAGGTGGGCGATCACGAGGCTGATGGTGGGGGACCGCCTCCAGAGCCACTGACTCACCTGCTCGCCCCTGTCGCCACGCCAACCAGTCTCAGGGGGGGGAGTCGGAACATGCCGCTCAGCCAATTAGAGACCTGCGTGCCGCTGCACAGATTCAGAGAACGCTAGCGACAGAAAGTCTAACTTTAGAAGAGATTTCTGTGATTATTGTCAAACTTGTTTTTGTGTTTCTTGTTCCTTGTCTTTTCACTGCAGGACTTATTGTACAGTGTCTGTGGGCATTCTCCTGCTGTAGATGTGGAAAATCCTATTACCCAATGAACACATTATTAATTGCATTATCTGTGCTTGCTCTCTCTCTCTCTCTCTCTCTCTCTCTCTCTCTCTTTTTCTTTTGTAGGATCAAACATACCAACATCGTCTCTCTAGAGGATATCTTTGAGAGTAAATCACACCTCTACCTTGTCATGCAACTGTGAGTAGTCAGCCTTTTGTGATTCTTACAGTACCCCTCTCTCCTAACCAGCTGTGCCGAACGTTCGAGACATCCAGGAGAGAGAGAGAGAGAGAAAGAGAGAGAGAGAGAAACAGAGAGAGAGAGAAAGAGAGAGAGAAAGAGAGAGAGAGAGAAAGAGAGAGAGACAGAGAGAGAGAGAGAGAGAGAGAGAGAGAGAGAGAGAGAGAGAGAGAGAGAGAGAGAGAGAGAGAGAGAGAAAGAGAAAGGGGTGTTTGCAGGCATGCGTGTTTGACACTCCCTTACCTATGTTGTCTCCCACGCACTGTCATTCTCTATTAATTACACTCTTAGCTTAGGGGCCACTGTCTATTGTTTGTTCAATTGAAGCGTCAAGGAGCACACATATTCTCACTCCGTTTCAGTTACACACACACACACACACAGCCAGCTGATGACAACTACTGGGGAATATGCCCTCACACCTGCAGTCTGACAGCCCCACACCCACCACTGCTCCTGAAATGTCAGGGAGTGTCGAGAGACTGAGAGACACAAGGAAAGAGTTGGGAATGGTAACACACTACAGAGGAAGACAGAAGCAAATGATGAGAAAGAGAGAGATACAGCTTTTGTTGTTGCCTTAGAAAACAGTGGGTGGTCAGGTTGTGTTGTTCACTTTAAGAAACACCGCTTGAAGGCCAGTCAGATTTAACCAGAGAACAGCTGGGGGTACAATAACAGTTTCATGAATTCATCAGATACACATCTTCTCTTGTCGTTGTTTGTTGTCATCTACAGTGATGGCTATATGCATACATGACAGTGACTGTCAACCTGACATCTGGGTATAACTCAGTGGTAGAACCTTTTGACTGCCGTTTTAGAGGTTGTCGGTTCAAATCCCCTTTCTAGGGTTTTGTTCAGAAGCATCTACTGAATTCTTACATGATAAAACGTTATCTGGTGGTGATGGGAATCTCACCATGTGGGCTCAGTCACAGTGAACATTGTGCCTCTCGTTAACATAGATATCAATGCATGGCTCCTGGAAACACTATGTATGAACCAGTCAGAGTACAACCTGATATACAGCAATGACTCCACCTAGTGGTGATAAACACGTCTGCGCTATTACTGCAGGGTCGCAGAACATGCACAAACATCCAGGTTTTAAGACCCTGTGCAGGGTGACATGTCTGTCTGTGTGTCTGTTGCCAGGGTGTCTGGAGGAGAGCTGTTTGACCGGATCGTGGAGAAGGGCTTCTACACGGAGAGGGATGCCAGTAAACTCATCCAGCAGATTCTGGACGCTGTCAAGTACCTCCATGACATGGGCATCGTCCACCGCGACCTCAAGGTCATTCCGGGTTCAAGGGTCGAAGCTCAACGTTCATACTTACTTTGTGATGACCTGCTGGCGTTAGTGGATCATGATATATGTTACATAATATACAGTAGTGGTAGGAGTGGACCAGACCTTACAGAATGTGATGGGTACTATAATATGGTGGTGCACTGTGTTGTAAATTAAATTTAACAGGTTTTAAATGTCAATTTCCCAGTCTGTTAAGAACATTGTATGACAGTAGGTCAGGGGTGACATGGCAGTTTGGAAAATTAGATCAAGTGTTTTCTCAGAGGCTTGAAGAGAGCATATCTAAATTAGATTAATTGTTTTTCCTCCTCATGGGCTAATGTGTTTACAAGCTGTTCATTGGGCTGTGAAAAGTATAATACGTTATGGGACTGCTGATTAAAAGTTCCCCGCAGTGTGTGTGTGCGTGTTTGAAATATATCTATGCTTGGTTGTGTTTTTGTGTTTGGATGCATGTTAGCACTTTTAGCATGTTTTCCATGTATGTGTCTTTAGCACTTAGCGGTGTGTGCCGTCATGCTGTCGAAAGATTCCAAAGTTAAAATGTGTTTTCCTTCCTCAGCCTGAGAATCTGCTGTACTACAGTATGGAGGAGGACTCCAAGATCATGATCAGTGACTTTGGTCTGTCTAAGATCGAGGGGTCTGGCTCCGTCATGTCCACAGCCTGTGGAACGCCTGGCTATGTGGGTAAGATAGACACCAAACACCCACGATGCAGTAGAATCATCATCGTCTTGGAAGAGATGAATTTACGGAGGGCGAAGAATAAATGCCTTTATTTGGAGATGGAGCGCGTGTTGTGTTTTGATGATGGTTTGCACAGGGTTGGATCAGCTCTGGGCCTGAATTGCACTGACATGCATGGAAGTAATGAGCACACTGTCTCTCTGTGTTTCCCTTGCAGCGCCTGAAGTGTTGGCTCAGAAGCCTTACAGCAAGGCTGTAGACTGCTGGTCCATCGGAGTCATCGCCTACATACTGTGAGTAACAGGGTTGAATTCGAGTTTTGTTCGCTTGTATCTGTTTTCCAAACCGTAGCTACAGTCACACGCTACAAGTGCACAGGCTGCCTCATCCTGACTTTAATTTATCATTTGTATTATTAAGTCGATTTTCATATATAGCGATTATCATATTCTTTTACATACTGCCGTTGCTTTTCCCCCAGGTTATGTGGCTACCCTCCATTCTACGATGAAAACGATGCTAAGCTTTTTGAGCAGATCCTAAAGGCCGAGTATGAGTTTGACTCTCCATACTGGGACGACATCTCTGATTCAGGTACTCTAGCTGCTGCTACTAAAATTACAGTTCCCCCTACATCTGACCCTAGATCCCCCCCTACATTCAAACTTAGATCGCCCTCCATCCAACCCTAGTTTCATAACTGATCTGAGGACAGTGATCCTCCCTCTAGAAGCTAGGTTCAGCTCTCCTGAACACTAAGATAGACTTGGATTGCCATAAAGCTTTCTGAAGCACTGTGCGGTAATACGCTTTTAGCAGACATTATCAATTCTCCTTGTCTGTCATGTCATATAATTGGAAATGCCTCGAAAAGATTTGTTTTGCTTTGATCCCCTGCCAATCTGCCAGTGTGCGTATGGGATTAGCCATAATATACTCTGCAGCCAAAATCCTCCAATTGACACAAGGCAATTGCAAAGGACTGTCAGATCATTACATATGTCAGAGCCCTTCAGATCATGGAACATTGCGTCTTGCTGGGTGTTTGTAGTCTGGCCAAAACCTGTCTCTATTTGACTCATCTTTCACTCTAGTATCTTTAAAGCCACAGTACTCCCATTGGACGTAGCATACGTTCACATTCACAGCATCGCCAGCTAAAAGTACCACAGGAAGTTCCAGTCTTTGTGCTCCAGGATTCTGACTGTGTGTGTTCTTATGGTCATTGTAGCTAGAGACTTTATCAAGAACCTGATGGAAAAAGACCCACTATCACGGTACACTTGTGACCAGGCTCTGCAACACCCGTGGTGAGGAATACCATCCTAAAGACTTGAGTACACACACACACACACACACACACACTCAGAGACCTGATCCCTCTCTTGACTCTCAGGATTGCCGGTGACACCGCCCTCGACAAAAACATCCATGAGTCTGTCAGTGCCCAGATCAAGAAGAACTTTGCCAAGAGCAAGTGGAGGGTGAGTCAAGCCCCGGCGTCTGTGATGTTGGTGTAGCCCAATTTACAGCAGCAACATCCTGATGCTCATGGTCACTGCCTTCTGCCCTCAGCAAGCTTTCAACGCCACGGCTGTGGTACGTCACATGAGGCGTCTCCAGCTTGGCACCAGCCAAGAGGGGCCCAGCCAGACCACCCTCCCCAGCCAGACCACCCTGCCCAGCCCTTGCAGGGCCCAGCTGCTTCTGCCAGAGGAGCACCCGGAACACGCCGGTATGTGGAGAAAGTCACGGTGACAAAGGGCAAGCCTATGACGGCCCCTGCAATACCAAATGTGTGGATGAAGTGATGTTTGGTATGATGTTATACTGAACTCTCTCTGTGTCTGTGTGTCTCTGTCTCTCTGTCTCTGTCTCTGTCTCTGTCTCTGTCTCTCTCTGTCTCTGTCTCTCGCTCTCTCTCTCTCTCTCTCTCTCTCTCTCTCTCTCTCTCTCTCTCTCTCTCTCTCTCTCTCTCTCTCTCTCAGAGACTCAGGGGGAGGAGGGATGCTCCCAGAGTGCAGAAGGTGGAGTGGAGCGGGACCCCCTCGCCAACTGCACCTACCGGTGCCACCCCACCAGCCTGGTCTGAACCCGGACCAGACCAGACCAGACCAGCCCAGACCAGCTTTCTCAGCATCTGGCCAAACTACCCACCCATGACTTTGACATTTAAACCTCCGGACACCGGAGAACCAGCTCCCCAGTCTGGCCGGGAGCTCCGAGCTGTTCCAGACCCCCTGCCACCAGGGGGAGGTACCGTGTAAAGAATCCTGTTTGGGAAGGGAGGTCGGAGAACGGAAGACTTGATGATGATGCCAACAGTGCAGAGCACTTTAATGAGGAGTGAGTGTGGAGAATGGGATTAAAGAGGATGAAAAGAGGAGAAAGAAAGATGAGAGGGGGGAGGAGCTATACCCGGCTGAGTCGTAGATTACGGGGTTTTTTGAAAGTGGGAAAGAACTTGGATCGTTTTCGTTTTTTTGCATCTTTTTTTTTTTTTTACTCACATACATGCTGTTTTCAATTTTATTTTTTCATCAGTCTTTGCGATAAAATGTAACACGTCATATATTGAAAGCAGACATGTAGGCCTATGTTACTCTCGTACTGTATTTGTATGTAAGTGAACATATTGGCAGATGCTAACAGTTTCAACCCAATTTGTGTATAAAGTCAAAACTTATCTTAACACTGCCAGTAGTACTTGGTCAATACTGAATATACGTGAATTGACCTTTTTAAATAATGGTAAGCATTACCTTTAACATGAATTATGCGGCTTGGTTTCCCAATCTTTTAACAAACCAGTGCTTTCTTAAACCTCCCACAAGTCCTCCCATTTGATGCATTTAACTAAATCCGCACAGAGATTTCTTCTCTATGGTGCCTTTAAAATATAGAATCAAAGATTTATTTTCTGGTTGTTAATATACTGTAATATATGTTTAAATCTCTATACACTTAATGCAACATTGAAAACCATTTATTTTTGTCATCAAATTTTTGTATATTTAGTGTTGTTGCAACTACATATTAGATAAACAGAGGGCATATTTTTGGTTTCCACATTCTCGAGTGAAGAACTGTTCTTCTTTCAGGGAGAAAAACACATACACATTTTAGGTTGACGTATAATAATGAATAACTGAGGTAATGAAAAGGAAAGATGATAGTGTTGATAAAGGTGAACTGTACAATGACAGACCTAGACTCTACAAGACATTAGACCAAAATAGTTTTTAATGTACTAATTAAATTCTAGCAGGATATATGTAAACTTGTAAATATTACTAATGCCTGCCTGTTGACTCTTCCTGGGAGCATTCCTTCATCCAATTCATGTTGCTTCTCCATTCAAAGTGTATAGAGAGAAAAATAATTAAAATTATGTGTATGTACATGCCATTGTCTCACTTTATAATTTCATTAGGGTTTTTTGTGTCTTTTTTTTTGCACATATTATTCATACGCCATTCTAACCCTTTACAGACCTTCTATTTGATCTACACACACACACACACACATCCATATATACACAGTAGAGTCTGCTAGTTTGGCTTGACTTTATTCTGATCAGACTTGGGCCTGAGTCAAATCTGAGCTCTTTCCCTTCCAGGCCCTAAGCAGACCCTACCTCCCCTTCCTCTACTCCTGTGGAATTGTGCGTTTTCTGACACAAATTGATTTGTTAAAGATGCTCTTTTTTTTAAAGCAGTAAATATACCTATCAAGAAATGTTAGATCTGTGAAAACCTCAGTAACAGATGTGTTTTATGTGTTTATCACACTTTCAAAGCACAAGAATTCAAAGCACACCAACTGAAACATCACACAGTGTCAGTGGTGTCTTTGTGCTGCATGGTGGTTGAAGAGACGATGCTTGTCGATAGGAATCCAGTACTGAGTGTATTCTAGTGGTCTAGCTAGTTATTTTCCGTTCGGGGTCTTACAAAGTGTGTTGTCATAGATGCTCTCCCGCCCCAAAAAGTTGTAAATGTTTGACCAGGTAACAACTAAACTAACCCCAATTCATTGCCATACCATGATGAAGTATTAGAGCACATATCACTGTTGGATTGAGCTTAGCTCTGGAGTCAGCCACAGTACAGCTACCAGTGATACTACAGGTACACTTGCACTTCGAGATTCATGTTGTTTAAATTGTAACTTGCTTAACTACATGCTCTTATGGTTCTTCCCTTTGGCACTTATTTTTGGGTTGTTCACAATGTGTGCTTCTTGTTTTGGCTACCCACAATGCTTTGGGGCTATCTTGTTGTTGTTATCAGTGACCTATGCACTTTGTAAAGCTCTCTCTTGGAAGTCGCTTTGGATAAAAGCGTCTGCTCAATGAATAAATGTAAATGTAAATGATACTGCCACTATATTTATAGTGACAAAACATGAGAGTACCTTCCTCACACTGGAGGTAATTGCCAGCATCAGTAGACAGTGAGGGCTATTAAATTACATTTGATATGAAGGTGCTAGGAGCCAGCAAGACTGGATTGATGTTAAGAGCTTGAGTGGCAGACTAGTGGGACTGGTGAAAATCTGTTTGATTTGTCAGTGGCATTGTCTATTCAACAAGTTGATTTCATGTTGTACTTGTTTCTGTTTTCTCCCTTTAAATTATTTCAAGTAGAGACTTCCCATTATAAAGGGCAGGTTGTAGACAGCGTTAGTATGATTTACTGTAGGTCAACATGAGGGAAACCATGGGTTAGCAACAGACTATATACACAGGAGATGTTCATGGAGACATTACAAACTAACCTTAGATATACTGTAGCTCTAGTCTGATTAGATATACTGTAGCTCTAGTCAGAAAGGAGTCAACTCCCAGGTCCGTCCTTTCATACTTATGGTTTTCTCATTCAAGTTGTGGTACATTACATTTAGTCATTTAGCAGACGCTCTTATCCAGAGCGACTTACAGTAAGTACAGGGACATTCCCCCGAGGCAAGTAGGGTGAAGTGCCTTGCCCAGGGACACAATGTCATTTGGAACGGCCAGAAATAAAACTGGCAACCTTCTGATTGGCGGCCCGATTCCCTAACCGCTCAGCCATCTGCCCCCTACTGGCACTACTAAGACCTTGCCTATAAACATGTGGATAGTCACACGTGCAAGTTGTGATATCTGTTCAAATGTGAGTAAATGTATAAAATGCTTCTGAGACTGATGTATGTTGTAGTATTCTTATTGGGTGGATATTGTGGTTTATTTGGGCAGTGAAGTTAGCAATGCAGTGAAAAACATATATAATTATTTCTGGTTTAAAGCATGTGTATGTAACATGGACTGTTGTGAGTTGCACACGTGATGAATCTCCCCTACCTTGTGGGTAAACTTCATTGATGTTGGACGCTCAGAGAAACAGCAATGGAAGGGGCAATGAAACTGTCCTAATGCCAAAAACTGTCCTATCTGACATCACAATGCTGTTCCAATGCAAGGACAGGTCTGTCGCTATGCCGACCTTAAATTCCTGAGATAGCTACGCGTCCTAGCGGGAAACTGTCCTGGTCGCTATACTGGTTGCTAGGTAGGAAGTTTTGTATTTTGGCCTATTTACCATGAAGCACCATGAAGACAAAGGCTGTTCCAGTGAGTCCTACATAGCATACTGATGTCCTTTAGATTTCCTACTTGTTTACATTCTATACAAGTCATTTCATTTTACTGTTCTATGCGGAACACAGGAACACTTTAATAGTTAAAAGCCACAGAACTGTAAAAAGCTACCAGTAGTTATACTCTCTATGCTCTTTGCACATCCTAGAGTTATTTTAGCCACACTTTAAGAGGTATACTTTTGATATGCAAAATTAATTTGAAGGGCTTACTCTGAAAAGCTTACTTTGCAAAAAGAGTGCAGAGAGTGCTTAATTTCTCCTGAACCATACCCAAACCCCAGTGAAAAATATTGAATAACAATGTAACTTGTTGTGATACTGTTCATGCTATTTTGAATGAATTGTAAGAGTTGAGTTGTCTAAATGAATATTTATGACTACATAGTTTAGCTTTTTTGTAAATGCTTTTTTTGAGCTGAAGTACGTATGTATGGATGCAATGCATCATGGGTTGTTAAATATTAACTATGGAGTGTTGCTCAGCATCAAAGCCAATGATTTGTACTTTGAATAGATTTGTAAATGGATCACATATTAAAACCTCTCTGTCTATGCATTGTGTGTCTGTTGAATGTCCCTCACGAAGGATTGACTGCCTGTATGTTGGGTCACCTCTCCTTACTCTATGGCCACTGACAGCTGTAGAACCTGAATACGGCACAGAAATGCATGAACATGTTAACTTCACACACTAACAAACACACTGTATAGCAGAGACCGCTTCTCTGGTACACATCTCACTGTTCCTCTTCATATCTGTCTGGGTTGGGCTCCTGAAGTCCGCAGAGACAGCTGGAGGTTTTTTAACATGAATCACGTGGTCTGTTCTCCCTCAATATGGAACAGACATGGTAGAACACGTTGTATTGGCTGGAGCACAAGACAGAAAGGCTAAAGAGACAACGAAGAACAAAGTGTGGAAAAGGACAATATGTATATTGGAAGTGGTGAGCTGAATGCGGCGCGTAACAGTGTGAGTGGGTCTGGGCTCATTCCTAGTGTTGTTGGGAAGCCAGAGAACCACTACTGTGCGGTTTCAGAAGGCTACTGCACTCAAGGTTATCTCACTCAATCTCAACGTCAAAGTAAGGAGTCAGGAGAAATGAACACGCACACGGCTGTCATCAGGATGTTATTGTATGTGCCTGTCGTTGTTGGGATCAACGGCGCTCTGTATCCATCAACACATGTGGACTGTGTGCGCCAACCAGACCTGAAATGGTATTATACTACAAAGATTAGGAGCTTTCAATAACTTCTCTCAATTTCTATTTGAGAGAAGTGTCTCTGGCTCCACCCCTTGCCTGTTTAATGGGCATGGAAGACATGTTTGTAAAGTCATGACCTCACAGACCGCTCTCACTCACATATATATGTCATATTTAGATTGAGGTATAAAATAAAGCAGAGAGACTCGTCACCCTGTACTCACTTTGCATCATGACCTCACCTCAAAGTGTTTGTCTGGTCTGCGTGTTCCCAGTGGAACATGACACTCAGCTGTTTTTACTCAGCTGGTTGCAGAGTGGTGCCGGTGGGGGTGGCAGCATCCATAGACCTGATGTTGACTGCGCCCCCACCCCCCCTCCCCATTTAGACTCTTTAGCTTCTCCAACAATAGTAATGTATCTGTGGCAACTTTTGGGAACCTTTGCTTTTACTCATTATTGTGAATCGGAGAGTTGCCGAAAGACTGCGAAATATTTGCCTGAAGTTCACCACAACATTAATTTGCATGGGAAGCATTTGACTAGGAAAACAATTAACCAGAAACCTGTTTTGGCTGAAAGGACTTGCAGCTGTTGATGTCACAGCAGGGTACAGAAAGGAAACACCCCCTTCGACAGAATTCAAACCGACATTTTATTTCATGGAAAGCATTCTGTATCACTGAAGCTACATCACTAGAGCATGACATCCATACTGTTCCAGCTGAACGGAAGACTGAGGCTCCTCCAAGGTCCAGAAGATTCCAGTCTGCTGCCGGAGCCTGGGATTCCTCGTCTAGAACATGAAACACCAGGATCCCAGAGGAACCAGAGAAACCAGGGAAACCGCCTGCTCCCCAATGGAAAATGTTGCTCATTAATGAATTTGTTCTCTGTTTCGTTTTTCTTCCCAAGAAAATGTTTGGCCTCAATGCTCCTTGCCATCTGATGTGGGATCCAAAATAAATCCAGAGAGAAAGAGTTGAAAACGAATTCCCTCTCCACTCTGTGTTCCATCAGAGTCCATCTCATGTCGGCCTGGCTCATAACATGTAAGCTCTTTGCATTGCCAACACATTAGATAACCTTGCCTTTAACGACTGATGGAAATGATTACAGACCAGTTGTAGCCAAATGTCTGTGAGTAAAAAAGACGAGTAAAGAAAGATTGAAAAGATGGGGAAAAAACGAAGAGAAAATTATGAATGAGTGGTTTTTCCACACCAAAAGTCTCGCCCTTTTTAAAATTCGACCTTTTCTTTGAATGGTTCCATTTGGACAATGGATAAAAAAGGTTGGCAGAGAGTGTGGTTTTCTTGGCTCACAGGTTGTCTGAGTCAGTGAGGGCATCATGGACACACACAGGCCAGGCCTTTCCTCATTCACTGAACTAAAAGCAGAACAGCACACAAAAAAAAGTCACATACTACTTTATCTATATAATGCATAGTATGCATATCAGACATCCAAAATAGATGTGTCAACTTAGCTCTATGCCTACAAATGTCAAGTGTGCTTATAAAAAGCTGCACTGACAATGACTGGAATCAGTTCACTTTCATTTAAATGTGCTCAGCATGGGTCACTTTGTATGCTTACTGTCTTGAATTTAACTAAATGTAAAATAGGAGAGGGAGAGTTTCCCATAACCAAACTGATCAGCCTTGACAAAGGCAACCAAGACAGACAGCCCAACGTTTGGCTCACAGTGTATGCGTGTCTGTGCGAGGTGCTCATGGTTTACCGTCTGGGATGCGGAGAGATAGCTCAATCCTGCCTTTGGTGCCAACTGTCCCGTGCAGACAATTTATGTGGCGTTCGGGTCTCATAAATACACAGACATTCTGGGAGAACAACAACAAATGTTAGTTTACTCTTTCTCATTCTTTCTCTCTCCCCCTTTCTTTCTCTCTTTATCTCGTTCTATCTGACACTCACTATATTATCACCCCCCCCACACACACACACACACACATACACACACACCCCAATACAACATTCCACAAGTAATAAAACAAAACAAACATAAACAAAATAAAAGGAGAACCACTAAACCCTAACTCTAAGCCACCAAAGCGGGAGTTTAATAACCTTTTCAAACATGGAGGGATGGAAACCAACAACCCTCTGATTGTGGAGCAGTCACATGTGGAGCTCTCTCCTCCATCTGGGAGCTGACACAGCGTTCCTGTGGCCTGGCACCAGATCCTTCCTTCATTAGCTCTCTCATTAACAAAGTGTGTTGCGCTTAGCTTAGAATGGCCTGCTGCTCCCTGTTTGTAGCATTATGGTCAATGAAGCTTTCATTGGAACTGCAATGATTATACTCTCTGAGGAGCTCAAATCATACAGAAACATAACAAAGGATGTGACTGTGTGGCAATAGTTACACATACATATTCAGCCTGACACGTTCAGAACATCTTCCTATTCTTTCACTGTTCTATCAACAGACAGACAAAAAGAACTGGAAAAAAGAGTGGAGATCTCCATCCATACTTTCCAATTTGAACCCAACAGACAGGGTACCAATGCTGACTTTAGAGCATAATATAAAAGTACACAAATAATTCAGTTTTATTTCTTTGGCTGCTGAAAATGTCCATTCATCCATCTGTTTGTTCAGCTTGATGTCAGAGCCAGTGAAAATATTGCCCACTCCCCTCATCGTTCTATAAACACCCCACTTGGCTTCAACACACTTTCTCTTGCCTTCCTTTGCCATTAATGAATTGTAGCACCCCATCTGCCCTTTAGCTTATCATACATACTAACTCTTTACAGCAACCCCAACTGAAATTCTAGATATTCCTGATACAGACACTGTTGGTTGTAAAAAGCTATACGATCCCTTCACAAGCATCCCTCCGAGACAGGTAAAAGGGAATGGATGAGGCTTCAGAAAACATTGTGTCACCTTCCTCTGCTGGACTGAACTCAGCTGACCGGCACTTGCTGTGTTGAGCAATTGTCCGTTTGACATCTGTACACTGGTTTGTGCAGGTGGTTTCAATGGTATATCCCACCAGCCCATTCGCGTGCGTTTGGTGCACCTGTAGAAGAATGATGCCGTTTGGAAATGTATGTGTGTGTGTGTGTACAGGGGCGCCGTATAGGGGGGAAAAGTTAGGACGATTATAAGGGCCCCTGACTGACAGGGCCCAAAGTTTTTTCATGGGGCCCAAAGTTCCTTGCGGCGCCCCTGCGTGTGTATGGCATGGAGACTAACTCTGTGCATGGTGGCAGGTCAGAGGTGACAGAGAGCACGCATGACAGAGGGCACAGAACCTGCATGTTCTTCTCATCTCATATGATTTCGTCCTTGTGGGAGAGGACAGTGTATGGTATAGTAATCATCTACAGTCTCCAGTAAACGTTAAGCAGAACAGCAAGTCTCTGAGGAAAAAGACACACCTCCCTGCTCCGTTATTGAGCCAGACGTAGACGGGTAGTGATTGAAATCCCTCACTCCCCATTCGAGCACAGCTGGCCAAGCATAGAGGGGAAAAGGAGAAAATCATTGACTTCAGCTCAGGGCTGAGCATGTCAAAGTGTTGCATTACATCAAGTACATCTGATTCAAAACAGTGATATTTCATTGCCATACAACTCTGTCCAAAATGAAATACTGCCAGGAGTATTTATATAAGATCTCATGGAACGGATCTATCACAAATCCAAGCGTTACCCCATGAAACAGTACATTCATCATGTAACCCTCCGCGTTAAAGTAGTCCCAGCTGCTCTCATGTGCTTGCCAGTGGAGAAAGAGTAATTAAAAACATACAGGAGCTCAGATCCTTGTGCTTAAAAGGAAGCATTGGCTGTCTTTCTGAGTAAGAAGCAGGAGCAGATGGACTCCATAACAGATAGCATTCATTCCCAAAGGGTGTCTCACAGGTCAAGTGAACTACTGCGCTAACTCACTGGAATTATTGACTGACTGACATTGACAAGTGTATGGATACCCCTCAGCAAACACATTGTCCACGTCTAGCGTTCAGATGCTGTGCCCATCTCACCCAGAGTAACGGCTTCACACATGGTGTGGAGAAAGAGGGAGAAACAGAGAAAGACAGATTGAAAAATATACATTACCTGGCATGATGGTGTGGGTACCAACAGTAATGAACCCCTTACATAAACAAGAGTCTATTGATTGTATTTACTTCGAGTTTGCTATCCAAGGTAGGTATGAAAGTTGTGTATTCACCTAAACTATTGTTTATGGGCACATAAACTGAGATTCGTCAACAGTTAAACTCAACTCAGTTTAGTTTTTCACAATGAAACTCAAAAACAAGCGGCCCAAAAAAAGTAAGACAAATAAACTGCGCCTATAATTAGCCTCAATCTGCAGGGGGAGGACCACCGCTATGCGGCCATGTTGTCCAACATCTGTTATGCAGCTTGAGAGACTACGCAGATTTTGTGTTAAGCAGGCAGCGTGTGTATATCATCTTTGGCCTGTAACCACGGGACTATGACAGATTCTTGCAGGCCAAGCCGACTGATGTAGTGCTCTCAGAAAGAGAAGAGGAGGGGAACTAGAGGAGGAGAGGAGGGGGAATGAAGAGAATGATACTCTGTAACTGTTTCTTTTCTATTTTCGAGGTCAACTAAGGCTCACTGGTGGCTCACACAAAGAACCGGAGGTCATAAATGTCCTTGACACTTACCCTAACTCGTAATGTCTTTGGGATCGCTTTCCATTTTCACAACTGGAAGAGGATTACAATCTGTAAAATGTGTTTGAAAGGTGGTCGTTTTCTTGGAGTTTGCCTTTCCCCTACACTTCCCCTTTTTTCCGCTCTCATTCCTTCTATTTTATGAAACACAGCACCATATGGAGGAGATTGCTTGAGCACTGTACTGGAAATTGTGTTGAAAAATGTATAGACGACAGTCTGCCAATAGTATTTCACGTTTGAAATGGTCCTTTGCTCCAACTCTGAACAAAAGCCTGAGGAAGAAGTCAACATTTTGTCAGACTAGTTATAATTTGCTTTATACTTTGATGCATATAAATCCATGATTTATTAGCTTTTTATATCACTCTAAAGAAGTATGGCACAAAATCTAAAAATACATCACAAATCATACTTGTTTGGAAACCAGCAAATACGTATCTTGGGGGATTGAAGCAACAAACCTCTTTTTCTGGTTCCTTTGACGTTTGGCTTCATGCAACAGTTTGTTATATACCAGAAGATATTAGAAAGGTGCAAAATGTAGAGCTTATGTGAAACCGTAGGTGCAACAGTGTACATCAGGTTCTAAACACAGAATAAGTCTGATTTATACCTATGAAACATGTTTGACCAAACCACAACATACCAACTGTTTGTTTAGTGGATTGTTTTTCTAAAGGTCCTCATGGTTTTGCACACAAATCCTTCCAAGTTGTAGAAACAGCCAAGCAGGACACTTTTTTTAAAGTTCAGTTTCATGCGGAACTAACTCCACTTGATATGTGTGCTAGAAGCTCCCTGGCTCACTCTGGCATCATGGCTGTTTATCAACTCTGTCTCTGGTACCTATTTGGCTTTACAAGGTGATAATCTGTGGATTTATCCCATTTTATCTTTCTATATCTGTGTTGTTTCAAACCTCAGTGTAAGAGAGCAGAGATGGCTGGGCTCACCCAGTGAGGAATCATAGTTCCCATACTTTGAAACATAAGCAAGTGTGAAGATTCTTAAAATTGAACACATGTGGAGAGAATAATTGATCTTGTGACCTTAATGTGAAATACATCAATGTTTTTTGAACAATGCCATTTACTAAACTATCATGCAATTTTGTTTTCTCCTTACTGTAATGTCAAATACAAAACAGACAACTTAAAATACGTAAAAAAAGAGTTTATTTTTCATTATTAATCATATGTGAATATGCTTGGTTAAATAAACCAGACATTTTTTTTTTTTAAGACAACATAATAAACATAAGAGCCAAATACAACTTTAGAAGGAAACTAGGGACTCTAGGGGCACCACCTCACGCCTCATTGGGTTGTGGCTGTACATACTGAGTGCTCAGCACCCTGTTTCAAATAAAAACAAAATTTTCACTCAGTAAAACTTAAAATAAAAACCACTTGTGTAAAATACTGGAATATGAAAAACAAATATGTGCTTCTTAGTAAATAAGATAATCCATGCAATCAGTTAGATGGTCACACTGGCAGTGTGGTGAGAAGTCCTTGGCCTGGCACCGAAAGCGCTGCCTTGAGGGCATCAGAGCTTATTCCTGCCTTGGCTTTCCCTCTGATACCCAACAACGTGTTGCATCATGGCAGCATTTCACTTGGTTTAAGATTGGCCTCTAACGTTAGCTGGGAAACCCCTGCCAGCAGAACGGAAAAGTGTTTTGCTCCTGCTTGTTTTGTGATTAAGAGGTGTGTTCAAATTACAGGGTGAGAGAATGGCCCGTTGGCAAACCTCAACACATGACCTTGTTGAGATTGTTGATGGCTAAAATCTCCTGTAAGTGTTGTGTGAGAGGAAAAGAGACAGAGTGGTGTAGGAGGACAGAGAACGTAGAGTGGGTAGGAAATAGTATAATAGTATAGGGAGTCAGGTGGCTGAGTGGGTAGAGCATTGGGCTAGTAATCTGAAGGTTGCCAGTTAGAATCCTGGCCAGTGCAAATGACGTTGTGTCCTTGGGCAAGGCACTTCACCCTACTTTCCTCGGGTAGAATGTCCCTGTATTTACTGTAAGTCGCTCTGGATAAGAGTGTCTGGTAAATGTAAATAAGATGGAGTAAGATGGGGTAGTTTAACAGGGCAGTGAAAGTTTGAATATGTGAAGAGCATGAAATGATGGATTGAAAGTATTTGTCATAATCCAAAGGAAGCATTTTTAGTGATTGGTTGGTTAGAATGTGGCATGAATACTGTCTGAATTTGTGGTTGGAAATAAGATTTGATCCAAACCAACATTTTCATGGCATGATCGTGCGTCTCTTTCTGTGGTGAGACAGAATGGAACATTACGTCTGAGATGTTTATGCTTATCTGCCACATTACTGGTTAATTATGATTGGATAAATGATGAGAGAGTAAAGTCAGAACAAAATGACAATCAATTCATAGTTCACAATACCAAACATTTCTTATGTAATGCCAAAGGTTAAAGTGTAGGATTCTGACACTGAAATATGTGAAAAACAACGTATTCATCTTCTTGCACTTCTGACAATAAAACAACGACAGCCATCACTTACAAGTGTTTCACTCTGACAGTCATCTCACACAACAAGTTTGTGTTTGAAGTGTGTTTGCAGTGGAGGGTAAGGAAGTCATTTTAAATCACTTTAACTTTTTAGTCAGGGTCTTTTTGAGGGTGGGTCTCTTCTGGTCCTGGGTGGTGTCCTGGTGAGGGTGTGGCTGTGGAGGCTGGGGGTCGTGGAGCTGCTTGAGGCTGAGGGTCTCCTGGTCTTTGGTCTCACGTTTGGCCAGGCGAAGCAGACGTTTCATGTTCTTCACCTTGTCCCGCAGGTGGTTGTTGGCCTTCTCCAGGAAACGCACCTTTTGGGACAGAGTCTTCACTCGCTCTTCCTCCTCAAACAAGGCCTTCTGCACAGTCGAACACAGCAGCTGGAAGGGGAAAACAGGACGTAGTAAGTGAATTCACAGGAAGTGAGAACATTTTTTAATGGAAAATGTACATTTTAATATTTAGATATGTATACAGTATTAATATAGTAACCGGCCTGGTGTACATTGTTCCATCGATTCTAACATTCCATTCGTCAAGAATTTGCAATCATTATTTTTTATTTTGATTAGCTATCAATTCTTTGGGGTTCCAATGAAACCCTAACTACCTCCATAATATTGTATCTTAACAAGAAAGTACAGTAGCCTGCACAGATGTGTCCATTGAACGAGTAATCACAGCACTATAAGGTTAACAGTAATACTACCAGAAACTGTAAACGATCACACTTTTCTTTGGTGTGAAACCATTCTGGCAGTTCTGATTTATACATTTCATACATTTCAAGACGTTTTACAGAATAAAGAACATATCCTACAGGATTTCTCATTTCATGGAGCCACACGTCCAAAAGCTTGGTCTAATGGCTTCTAGAATGTGGTGTTCCATGGCTAGACCAGCAATGCTGAAGTATGTCTCATATGTCTCTCACTATATTCCAATGCTTAAGACTGAACAAGCCGCAAGTGGACAGATTATGTTTTTTCTCCAGTGGCAAGCTTGCCTGTGGCCTGAGGAATAAAAAGAAGTGAAGAGGGCAAAAAAAACATTAATTCAGAAAGAAACTTCTGATAGGATTGTTTTTCACGCAAAGGAGGTAAAATTAAGTCGCTGATAAACAATTTCCAGAACGCAGCCTGTACCTAGACCTGATCTAAGAGCAGAAACTAAGTGGGTCTCAGGTAACTCTGTGGCCAGTGTAGCTTTCCAAACCAACTTGCAGCACTAAAACAATTGCATGAGTTAAAGCAAGTCCTTACCACATGAACAGACACAACACAGGATACTGTGGTACACAGTAACGAAAGGCTTGAGGAGTCATGAGAAGGAGAACTCCATTCTAAATTGACAACAGATGAGACTGAACCTATATATCTCCTAAAGCATGGGGTTTGCCCCCAGATCCTAATACTTCCACATGAACGGTTAATAAGCAGTGAAGTAAATCCACTGTAATGGGATAGCACTACCGTATGTACTGTAGCACTGTATGTACTGTACTAAGGAAAGTGGCAAATGTGCTGGCCGCTGCAAGTGCTGTATGCCATCGTTGGTTAGCACATCAGTCTGTCAACCGACGGGACTGACTTGTGCTACAAAGACTGCAGAGGTCAGGAAGGTAATGCTAGACAGTGAATTCCAAGTAACCTAAGCAGAGACTGAGTTCAAATGAACCTGTGTTTTGACAGGGTATGTATTTCACATAGACCAAAGCTACCCTCAGTTGAAGCTTAGTCTAACCCTTTATCTGACTGACATTGTTTTGGTTGATTTCATGGCTATGCACGTCAAACACTATTGTGGACACATCCCTGGCTAACTACCCTTGAAAATGTCTGAATCTTGAGATAGATTGGACTCGCTACCTGCAGATGCAGTATACACCTCCGATAACTATCTGTGATGGAACGTCCCAGCGACACAGAAAGTGATAGAGAATCACATTTGAAAAATGACCAAATAATTATCAAACAATAATGGCCTGGTTTCCCAGAAACTCTTAATGCTAAGAGCTTCTTTAGAGTGTTCTAAGAACGCTCTAGAATGCTCTAAGAACGCTCTTAAGAAACTGTTAGCGTTAAGAGCTTCTTAACGAATCTGGGAAACCCGGCCAATGCCAGTAATGCCAAGCCAACATGGTGGCAGACACAGCCATTAAAGCATGCCTCTTGTAATTCCTGCATTGTCCCAGCTCCAGATTAACAGTGACGCAACATGGCAATTTTACGAAGCTATGATTCCCAGCCTCGGGGTGACATTTTCCCAAATGAGAAGAAGGATGCATTGAAACTTCTTGAGAGGAACCAGATGGGTGTCTCAGTTGACTGAATCCCTCTGGGTATTAGAGGAACTCTGCATTAACCAAGCAAACCAACTGCAGTCATTTGTAGGGTACGCAAGGAATAATTTCATGTGTTTCACATGTTAAGACTAAAATCTGTCACTCTTCAGTCATTCTGGTCTGTGTGTGTGATGACAGCATATGGTTGCTTTGTGCCATGTCCAGCCAGTGGGCCCAATCATTGTTTGCTGTTATTACTTAATAGGAGTATAATCATAGCAAAGAAATGACTTCATTGACTTGGCTTTACGTCTTGATTACAGATCTGAGTTTGGAGCTGGTAATTAGACCTTGAAACATAAACTTGTTCTTTTTCCTTCAATTAGACCGAGAGACAGCTTTTTTTGTGTCGTCAGCACATGATTGAAAACAGAGAACACCGAAGCAAGTCACCAGTTCTATGAAATAGCACAGAAACATGGCAATGGAAAATATGTTTTTTGTATAAAGGGACTGGGCAGAACTTTGAGACAACACCACTAGTGCACACTGACACAGAGACTCACAGATGAACTGTGTTGCGGTTAAGAAGAAATGCACAGTGGGGAATATTTTTTTTCAATAGGCAAATAAATACAATTGTTTTTGGTACAAATTTGGAATCACCCAATTGTGTAATCCAAACCACTTGAACTACTTTTAGATATTGTCTTAAAACTTAAACTCTACAAGCTTCTCCCATGTGGATTTGATCCAAACCTCTTGAACTACTTTTAGATATTTTCTTAAAACGTAAACACTACAAGCTTCTCCTTCAGTTGTACAGTATACAACATCCTATAAACATCCTATAACACTTGCTTCCCCTTCTGTTCTCTGCACACTGTGTAGTCTTTTCTAAAGAGGGATTGACTTGCGCTGGTTCTGAGGGCTCACCCGGCTGTCTTCCTGGGCCTCCCACTCTGGCGTGTTTGTGTGGACCTGGGTGCCAGCCGTGCAGTTGGAGAACTGAAAGAGGCTGGCGAACATGCGGTTGTTCTCCGGAGTGTCAGGAAAGATGGGGTCCTGGAAGTTCACGCCATGGGGGATGATGCTGTAGTTCTCATCCATCCTGGAGAAAAGAATACGGCATGAAAGGAGATGGCAGTTACTGACACTTGAACGAAGAAAAAAGCGTAATAGAGAAAGTGAGAGTTAGATAGAGAAAAACAGAGAGAAGTGGATATTCACACATTATTATTACAGGACCTGATCTGTCCTCATGTACATCATATTCCTGCATCTCCTGCCTTTAAACTGGGGGAAGAAGAAGAGAAGACAACACACTTTCTAAAACTTTTGTAAAAACATGCCTAATTTCTACAATGTTAGCTTTGGCTAGCCTCCAAAGCCAGCTTGAGGAAAATTACACTTTTTACTCACATTCATGTTTGCCTTGTTAAATAGCAGCAAATATGGACTTACAATTTTAAAGTCAATCATCAGACCCATTGTAAGTGGTTTAAGGAAGGAAAACAAAGATGTTCCATTGATTGTTTCCTAAAACATGAGAATGGGAACCAGACCCATTATTCTCTAACTTGAGTGACATACTTGTAAAGGAAAGAACTTGAGAAAACTAAAAGAAACTAGTTTATCTGACGTACAAATAGATGTTATGTTTTTTTAGTCTATGCTGTTATTCACAATCCAACAGTATGAGCATCTGGTCTCCATTGTGTCTCCATTCAGAGATATCAAAAGCTTGATTATTATTTCAACGGCCATCAAAACTGATGATGGCAACATAGTGCACATGTAGGCTGCATGTTTACACATTAGGGTGAAAAGTTTGCTTGTAAGACTGTGTCAGCATGTATCTGGTGTGTGTGTTTGTGCATATGTTGACATGTTTTGTCTGACCCCAAACAGCAGAGGTTCAAGGATACTGTTGATGGACTACAGCAGCTCTTGTGTAAGCAGAGACAAAAGGGGGTCAACGCTGGGGACAGAGACAGAGGATTCAAAGGATGAACACCCTCTCATGTTTAACTGTGCCTAATTTGAGCCAAATGGCTTCACATGCATCGAACTCGCAGACCATAACACGCTCACACTAACCCACAAAGAATCCTGTGTGAGTTGTATTGTGTGTACAATGCATGTGTGTATGGTTGTATTGTGCTGCATGCTAGAATCTGTGCTATATATGTGTCTTCCTATGTAACCTGATGGATATATGGCCAAAGCATGAGACAATTAGTCCCTGCTGCACTAAAGCCCAACATATAAACCAATCAAATACTTCCAGATGACATAATAACATCAACATGTGCTAGTAACCATGGCTAAATTGCCTGTTTCCACTGGTTTTAATTCTTTCCCAGCTCCCACAAATTCCATTTCACTTAGCAGACACATAATTGTGTCTGAACGACTTGAGGTGCACACTCTCAGGATCATTTGCCTCTGTGCTGTCCTGCCTAGCCCAAAGTCTGTGTGTTGTCTCTGTACCAGTCAACCATGAAGTCACTAAACTTGCTCTTAAATGCAGCTGTGTACTATGGTTTACACAAGCCGCCTACTATCTGTAAGATTGTAGTTAGGGATTATTCGGTGTTTGTCAAATTTAATGGCCTCTAGAGAGATTACACCACACTCTCAGACTCCTTTCCATGTCTCGAGTCAAATTCTCCAAACTCTCTCACCCCTGCTCTAGAAAACCCCTTTGGTTGTCTCCCGTTCTAACCCTGTTTGGTCAAGAGCATGTTGCTTTAATTAATGTTTCCATGCAGCCTTTCTTCTATTTCGTTGGATTTTTCGTGATGGTTTGACTGGTGAGATTTGCCCCTGCCAAAATGGAACCAGCTGGCTGGTTGGTTCATGGTTCAGCCACATACCAAACAATCATGGAAGGAGGTAAACTGGAGAGAACCACTGGGATATGCAACATACCTGAGCCAAACACTGGGCATAAAAATTGTTTAAAAAAGCCTGCTGAGTGATACCCAAGTCTACACATTCCCACATGCTGAACGAGGCTGTGAGACGAAAAAGGTCATCATAGACATTTAAATTCCTTGTACCAAGAAATGTCATATATTACTGTAACTGTCAGAATGAACAGCTCCACACCAACAAACCGTCTTTAACAGAGACGACAAACAGTCTTGTGGCTTGCGAAGCCCTAGCCCAGCTCCACTGCACAGTGATTTATGAACTGAACTTGTGGAGACACCCTTGAGAGAAACAAATGGCTGCCATGACCCCTTAACTACATCTGCCAAGACGAAAGCAAAAAGATAAACTCTGAAGTCTTCACCAATGCATGAACCGTAAAACAGCACAGCTATATCTGTGGTTCAATCTGCTTTACACACACACATACAATCACCTAAAATATTCATCCTTTCCATCACTTTGCTTGGCAGTCTGCCGTTCTGGTGGTGAGTTTTGTGCTTGCAAGCATGTGGCACAGACAGGCAGACCTCTGAAGCACACCATATTCGGGGTCCTGTGGGAGATCCCTCATTGCATTTTCCCCTACGTTAAACTTCCCTTCGTGCTGTCCTGGGCACCAGTTTTTGTGATTGATTGGGAGAGGCTGTTTCTGTTTCAGACAATGTTGTTAAGGGGGACTATTACAGGAAACTGGAACCCACTTGAGACCCTGATGGAAACTTTTCAGCACTTGGTTGCTGATTCAGCGCCTAAGAGCCTTCGGTGTTGCAGAACTCGAAGAACAATTCATGCTGGAACAGGAGACTGTTCTCTGTTCAAAGATTCGAGTAGAGTTGAACTTCACAACTCGTGGTCTAAAAGGCTTAAGACAATGATTTCCACCCAGACAACATCTAGCCTCTCTCAGTCTCTGCCTTCTCAGAGGAAATTGCCATGACATGCATCAATGCCAGGCAATGGTTTACCAACTTTCTTCTTTCACTTGAGTGAACGTAAACAACATCACATTACATTTAACTCTTTCGGTCTGTTTCATTTGAGTCTTAATTACCAGCTTAATCTTTGTGAGCAGCTAAATTGGGCTGTTCTTGGCCTGTGGCAGGTTGTTTATAATGATAGATCCGTAGCTGGGGTTAATGTTGGCATGTTTGTAGACGGATGATGATGATGGAGGATCAGTTGTGGGCCCCTGCCTCAGGCTGTTCTACAGTAGACACCGGTTACATCATCCGGTTACATCTAACTGTGGAGGACCGATTCTTCCCAAACTGCTTGTGTGCAGAATAACTCATCACGCAAGCACAGTCATCAGATCAATACAATTCTGCGTGTCTTTATAAACACATTGATAAGAATGATTGCTATTGGAATAGGATCTCCATGGGGTGTCACGTAACATTTCACTTTAAGGTGGACTGCCTTGGAAAGAGCCCCCCTTTGATTGGCTTCACACTTATCCATGATACGTGCTAAAAAACACGAGGGTTGTGCCAGCTGCAGCTAAACCTGTTGGCACAAGTCTCATATATTTTCTGTTACTCAGTTAGGGTGTCCCTATGTTGGGAAAACAATCTATCCCACTGTTGGAGCGGTGATAACACACTGAGTGTAAACTCACAGCTCTGATGGTCTGAAATCAAGCCTTGAGCTGCTTGGGAACACTCAGCTATTATAATGAGAGGGTCCGGAATGTGTTCTCTTCTCATCCGATTGCCTATCTTGAGTTGAAGTCCCACACATTACGAGTACTAGGGAATGGGACCATTCGATGTTGATGATAGTTGGAAGATTAAGGCATTATATCAGTGAGAAGCACAGATGTGTTGGGTATCAGATACGGCCTTGATGTGGGATCAAATAAAGGATTTCAGGAGCTTGTCTTTCTCTCCATCTGGTATGCTATGCATACTAGAGCCTGTGACAGATGTTGGGTGGTAATCAATGCAGTGTATCTAGGAATCTATGCAGGGTGGGTATTGTTGCAGTTATCCAATATCACAGGACCCTAATTCACTTGCTCCAGTCAGTGGCTGTTCCTCTGACTCCTCTCATCCCTCTGAGATGGGCGACAGGTGTCTGAGGAAGCAAGGGGTGAGTTGCATGTATTCAGCTCTGCCTTTTTCAGTCAGGGGTTGAAGGGGTTGAGAAATATGTACTGTAAAGATACACAGATGACTGTATGCGCTTGCACCCCCCCCCCCACACACACACACACACACACACACGTACACACTTACACACACACTCGCATACACACAATCACGCACACATTCCTTAAACTTAAAATGTTTCGTTAGACCACTCTTTTGACCAACAATCAATGTGACCCATGACTTTTTATGAACAGAGCATTAGTGTTGAAATACTGTCGTTTTCATCATATAGGCTATTCATTGCTATATTGATTACTGAAGAATAAACCCCGAATGTCCAGGTTTCTCACCTAAGGAAAAAGTAGTAGGAGTTGTTCTCTGTTACGCTGTACGAGTAGCAGGGGAAGTAGCCCAATCCGGTCACATTGAACCTGGAACCAGCGGGAACCTCCAGCATGCTTCCCCACGCCTGGTCGCACTGCAGCTCTATTTCCGCTGAAAAGAAGAGGTCCGTATCGTACTGCCATGGTAGATAGTTATATACACTGTACGAGTCCTTATGCAGCGCGAGCACTTTAGCGAAAACTATTATCTCTGCGAGCTCTGCGCGGCAAGCCTCAGTCTGCGGTCTCCAATCGTGGGGCAACTGGCATCCCCACACTCCGCTTATCCAAGTCGCCAGAAATAATGCACGAAATAATTCCATGGCAAACGATTGTGTTCACCAAACGTAGCCACTACAAAACGCAATCAAATCAAGTCAAAGCTGACCACGATAAATATATTCTCATCTATCTGTGATCGAACTGTATTCCATAGGCTTGTGCGCAAATGCGCGTCACCAAAATGTGGACAGTAAGCACAATTCCTCAGAGTCCTCAGGGAATTCAACTGCGTGGATGTGACTGACAAATACCGAAAACTAAACCAGTACAGGGGTTCATTAAGTTAGATCAAATGTGTTCAGCTGTGTCTCGCAGCCTCTACCTCTGAGCTCTAACACGGTGCTCTAATATTACGCGCTCTCCTGGAACCCTCAGTCACAGTGGGCAGACACAATGAACCCCTAGGCTGTCCACGTGTGACACATAGCCGACTATTAGAAATAGGATTATTTTAAGCTTAACTGCAACTTCATTTGCATATATTTATAAATGTTCTATTCAACGTAAGATCTCAGCTACATGTATTTGGCTACATCAAGGAGTGTTTCAAAGCATAGGCAACCTTGACGGTCGCCCACCCTCCATGGCGCCTCCAAATACAAATATTTTGGGAGCAAATCAATCTACCTGTAAAGATTATATTTGTAATGATCACATTAAAAAGAAAAACGCATTCCACTGTTATTGTGTTGTCACACGTTGATTACAAGGTTGTTACACCGTTTTGTTGTTATTACACTGTTGTTATACTGTTATCACACAGTTTTAATGTTGTTATTAAACTGTTGTTACACTGTTGTTACACATTTATTATGTTGTTATTAAAATTTTGTTAAACGTATTACACTATTACACATCATTACACTGTGATTATACTTTTGTGACATTGTTGCAGAGATGGGCAAAGAGAGTAGATTCTGGTATCAGTACTTAACTATTACTTTAACTTGCGTGAAAAGTACTTCAACTTTTACCAGTCTTTTTAAACATGAGTATTGGTACTTCTACTTGTGTGAAGGATGTGTGTACTTTTGTCTCTGGCATAGGTATGCTATGAAACATGCACAGCGTAAAAATCAGCACACTGATCATCGGGGGTGGCGGGTGGGGGTGGAGGGGGGGGGGGTAGCCTGGACATATATTTTATCACAGGGCCCGGGATTCCGACCAACTTCTAATACCCATTCAAAAGCCAGGTCTATGAACACAGAAGTAGGTCTACATGGGTGTGGAGGAGGTGGGGAATGGACGGTTCAAATGAAAATTGATTATTGCTTCAGTAGGATTGGTAGACCTTTAACGCCCCCTAGTGGATAGCGAATTGATAAAAGGACTACTCTGCAGCCTCTCTCTATCACTGGCTATACCTATTATTTATGAAACAGCAGCAATATACGTGCTGCACCATAACACTAACAACTACATCGCATGCCGTCCCGCATTCTCCCATCAGAACTACTGGACTGACTCATCGCAGATATGAATTGTGGGAAAGATTTCATCCGACATCACAGCGGTTTCTTTACTGTTGACAATGTGTGCTTTTCATTCTCCAGACTGCTGTCTCGCTCCCCTCTCTCTCCCAGCGCCTTGTGTCCCAGTCCTGGACTTCTTCCATCTCCCCGATTACTAGAGCATTGCCTCTCCCACGGTATAGCTGACAAGCTCCCATACCTCCTACAGTTTGAACTTTGCACTGCGATTAAATAAATAACAGTCTCACCACTTGGTTAGAATACGCATTTAGCCTAATGCATTATTTAAACAAACAAATTAGAAGAACTTTTCATGCAATATATACTATAATGGGATACAGTTGACTGCAGTTGCATCAATGTTTCATACCAAACTAAGACTATTTTTGAACACATGAATCTAAGAAGTCTTGATGTTCTGATTGCTGTGTAAAATGACACCATGAGGGGGCAGCCAAGTAAAGAAAAATCAAGTCACAGATTTTTAAAATGTTTTTTATTTTATCAAACTTGTACAAAAGGGTTACCTTGCTATAATTAGTGATTCGAGAAATATATTAGATTTAGCATCACTGTTAATGTTTTGTTAGACGCATTGCAAAATGTTAAAAATATTAAACATTTTTATTGCAATAGCATGGCTTATGAAGTAATGTACCTATGTGATTACATTTACTGGTTGTGAAGTGACATATTTGACAATGGATGTAAAAGGTGTTTAGCACCATTCTTTAAAAGCACCAAAGTGTATGCATGCATGTATGCATGTAAGCAGACGTAAACTTTAATCTAAAACCAGTGACGCAGGGACCTTTAGATTAGAGAAGGAAGTAGACACAAACAAATTAATAAATGTAAGTTTTTTGAGAGAGAGTAGAGAAACAAATAGAGTATCATTTCAAAATACCTTCCATTCTCAGAAGACCCATTAAAAAGTTTGTCTCAGTGACACACAAGATGAAGATCAAAGTTAATTATTTTGTCTTGAGTCTTAATATTTGTATTTTACATGACCCATCCTTTTCACACACATCCGGCTTCTTCAGAACCGAAGACTTGATGTTCCATGATAATGCCATGTCCCCAAGGCTACATCCCTGATCCTTCCTCCAGCACAGTTTCACCACCAGGGTTCTGGTGGCAACACACAGAAAACAATACATTTCAGCATTCCGTATGGAATAGGATTGCCTGGTATTACTGCCTGGAAAATACATTTCCTCCTACCTCCGCAACTCCATTTAGCTGCACCTGGGAATTCTCCTCCTGTGGATGATGGAAAAAAGTCCTCAAAAGTCAAAACATTTCATAGAGTGTCACAAGTGGAGTGTTAATACTCCGTATCCCGATGGCACAGTATAACCGCGACCCTTTGACCAGTCAGGTCAGTAATGTGATCTTTTGAGCAGATGCACAAAGTAACAAAGTCCATGTTTATGTCCTGACCTGGCGTTGTATGAGGCCCTATACTCATATGTCAGGACTCTGGTGCCCCTGCATAGCTTAGGCAGATTACATTACATACTTTTGTTCATAGCACATAATAGCAGGATGACACAGATGCCCTGTCTTTGCCTTTACGTGTTAAAGTTTTTCTCAAACTATGACTAACAAATTAAAGTAAAAATATTTAGTTTAGTTGTTGGTTGCATGCAAAATCCACACATACTGCTTATGGAAACAAGGCCTACGCATTGTTGTTCTATTCATTTTCTTACAGGAAAATTGCTTGTGCTCCGATATCACAACATATTTTTTTTTCCCGATTGACATCAAGATGCAAATGAAAGTATCTCTCCAGAAGGATGAGGTTCCAGCTGGGGCTGGATCCTGGCTGCATCCCTCAGACGTGGCCCCACAGCGCTATGTGTGGCAGGGGGAACTTACGTAGTCAGAGTTGGCCTCCAGCAGCTCCTCCGTCTCACTGTCCTCCATGCTGCAGCCTGCGTCGAAGCACTCTGCAGACCGCTTCTCTCTGGGTGGTCGGAGGAAGGCGACCGCCGTCGATTTCCTCAGCAGGGCTGCGAAACATGGAAGCACTGTAGCGTGACGTGAGCTTGGAACGCGAATGCTGATAAGGGACACAGTTGATAGCTCCCCCGTCGCTCCTGTGGCCTCCTGTCTGGAGGGTGAGAGGTGCAGGGTAAACAGGAATGACTTACCGGCCTCACAGATGCAGGTCATCATGAACAGCGCAGCCAGCAGTGTCACAGTCATGTCCACACGCAGTCCCATCCCTTCTCGTGCACACCAGTGTTGTGCCCCAAAAAGCCCTAGCACTTTGTATGCTACCTTAGAAAACACCACGCCCCTCTTGCCATCTCTAGCATTGTCAATGCAGCGAGTGTGTGTGTATGTGTGTGTGTGTGTGTGTGGGTGAGTGTGTGTGCAATCTACTCTTTACAGGTGGAATTTGGCCAAGGACGGGGCTCTAATTACCTAACTGTGTCCTCCATTCCCCTGGTAGATGAGGCATGACCAGCTTAGTATTCATGTCAAATAAACTGTAAGTATAGGACAAGACGAAGATGAAATCAGAATCATGCTGCCACCAGACAAACTGACAAGCAGATGTCCCACTCAGTCATGCAAACAGTTTAACACACAGGAGACACATAGATAAACCAAGTAAATAGTCAGTTCAACGAGGCCATTATCGTCAAGTCAGACGTAGATACTATAGGATGCTTAGATCATAGATCAAATATATCTGATTCTGTTAGAGGGGCACACATCAGGAGCCTCAGCTGCAGGAGGGTGAAGAGTTGATGACATCATTCACGCACCTTGTCGATGTTTTTATGAAGATTTAATGCATGTTGACATTCAGTTTGCCAACTATTCACTTCAGGCTGACTAAAGGCTACACTTACTATTTGGGTCCTGTTTACCGGAGCACAACAAATTGGATCTTGAAGATTTTTGGAGAGGAGGCCAACAGAGAAGTTATCCAGTGATTTGAGGATAAAGTACCTGTGATGCAGGGTGTAGTGATCCAGTGATTTGAGGATAAAGTGCCTGTGATGCAGGGTGTAGTGATCCAGTGATTTGAGGATAAAGTACCTGTGATGCAGGGTGTAGTGATCCAGTGATTTGAGGATAAAGTGCCTGTGATGCAGGGTGTAGTGATCCAGTGATTTGAGGATAAAGTACCTGTGATGCAGGGTGTAGTGTTTTCCATAATTAAGGGGGCAGAGAAGTTAGTGAGAGCAATGAGCGATGTGTCTACCACCACCCTGTCACACTTGGCACATACCTCTACTTTGGTCCTCTGTCTGAATTTGGAACATGCCAATACTGATCTCTATATTTCACGGTCATCATGTCATTAGCTCTCTGTTAAATGGCCCACAGCCGCCTTCAAGGCTGTATGCTTTGGAACATTTTCAAAAGCAGAACACATAGTTGAATACCGTTGAATAATAGACCGTATACCATTAAACTTGCCGTACAGGTTTTTGTCAGAGGTCATGAAGAGGTTATGAGATTAGCTCCAAATCTCTGTCCTCCAAGCTTCAGTGTGTGTTTACCTGCCCTGGTGTCAACTGACCACATCTCCAGCCGGCTACCTGCTGCTGAGTGTTACTCTCTCTGGTTTGTAACATTCCACTGGAAGTGGCACATTGAGTCCCCTATGTTCTTTGTGGTTGTTTGGCACTGGAGATTCCTTCCTGGCTCTGCCTAAATGGATCCAATAGAGAGGCCTTAACTTGATATGCCGTGGCAAACTCAGTGGTGCATGCTGATGGATGGAACGGTGTTTCTAGAACCTTTAGCCACTGTGCTTAAAGGAGACACGGGGACGAGCACCTCATCGATCTCATGAACATCATTTATTAATTGAAAAGGAAGATGTTACCAGACCAAATGAAAGCACATAGTAGTCAAATGAAGTTAGGTAGTTAGTGTTAGGTATTTATTCAGTTTCTTGGGAAGACACAACCCAACTTCAGTTCTGTATTCACTGTTGTTTTAATTGTAATGTGATATACAACTTCTATACATACAAACATACATATAAACCTATATTAATCAAAACATTTATTGTGTCATTGTAAAAGCCATTTAGATAACCCAGATCCCTTAATATTATTTTTGTTTTTGTGTTTGTGATCCAACACCACCAAATGAGCCCAAAAAGGAGCTGAAAGTCTCAATATCTAATGTTTTAAATCAGTATAAACAATCTTAAGTGGCTTTTGGACTCATTAAAGGCAAATATTTGACAACATCTAATCCCCAAAACAAGTTTGTGTCAGGATTTTCTTATATTTTTATTATGAAATCACTTCATAATAATTTCTAAAGTGCCATTCAATCATTTTTTCAATGAAATACAAAAAACGTTTCAGCTCATTGTATTAGTGTGTATAACAATAGATATAAGTAACTAGAGACAGAGTCTTGGGATTCATGTCTCTGAGAGATACACACAGCCACAGCAACATGTTTTATATTGTGCTAGAGATGCAGTCAAACTTTCTGAAGATTTTATTTACAATAGTGGGATTTTGTTGTCCTTGGTTTGTAACAATTCATTCTGATGGCTTGTAATAGGAAGGCACTTAAAGGGACAACACATCGTTCAACAACTGATCAAACTCATATACCAGATGTATAACTTTGTAAAGTAGATTAGTATAAGACAACCATTACCCTTGTAGAAGTGTGACAATAATGTTCACATTAGGTTACAACATTTATGTGTACTTCAGTAGTCTAGTTTATGAGAACATGATTCTTGACAATTATAAACAATTTCAATTGGAAAGTATCATTAAATGATTAACTGAATTGTGATATACCGGCTCTGAACACCAGCTTTAGTTTGGTCTCATTGAACACAGTCATTGCAGCTCTGAGCTGTAGACCCAACTGTTAAGCAATAGATACAAACATGTATATAATACTGACTTCTTTTACACACATACATACGCTCAATCTAACATTAGCTCCTGAAGGGCAAATGTGGTTTGTCAATGCCACTCAGTGAATGTGAACTTGTGAATAACCAGCGCAGGGAGGATGATTAAGGATTAGTCCAAGAACTTGATCTCTAACTAAGATAAAAACCATTTACACTTGGGTGTTTCTGTCACAGTTCATTAGCAAGCTCTCTCTCTCTCTCTCTCTCTCTCTCTCTCTCTCTCTCTCTCTCTCTCTCTCTTTCCTGCTCTTTTGGCCGCACAGCTCTTAGACCAATGATAACATCTCACCACAAAATGCCCCCAAAATAATGATCTGCTCACATTAGCTTACACACTGAATCTGGTTATCATGCTTAACAGCGTACAGTGGCACACTCTCTGACATACAGAGACCATTTGGGTATTGAAATTGGACATCTACCAAACCCTTTCTGTCTATTTATTTTACTGAATGGCAAGCTCCCCTCTACCTCACATTCTCCATTCTGTCACATCCTCATTTGGCCTGACCACTGCTAAGCATCAGTCCTGTATAGAGTCTTTCAGTGTGATAGTGAAGGCATTTGCGGACTGTCAGGTAGTCCTTACAGTGGGAAGAAGAGTGCCCAGCGGTTGTCTCGAGTTTCGCACTCACTGCAGCCCAGTGCCCAGTCTCCGAGCAGTCCTGAATGTCCCCACACTGTATGTGCATGACCTCCAGCAGTCTCCAGCATGTCAGTTTGGTCTCTACACTTCTTTCTCTCCTTTACTGTGGAATGATGTGCGTCTCAAGTTCTCCTTGACCTTGACAAATTCTGGCGCTCTCCCCGTCTCTTCCTCCAGCTTCTCCTGCTCCTTATCCAGCTGAACATGAAACAGAAGACGGTTCAGTCTTTTGCTTTGAGACAAGACAAGCCTTCTCGCTAAACAAATATACTCTGGCAAAAAAAACAAACATATTTAAACAATGTATCAACAGCCATTGACTGCCAGCCTGCCTGGCACTGAGACGGACTGATATCTCATACCTCCTCCAGTTTTTTGTGCCTCTTTTGGAGCTCCTGTTCCAGAGGAGAGACCTTCTTCCGGGCCTCGTCCTCCACTTTTCTCTGTTTGATCATCTGCTCCCTCTTCCTGGCCTCCAGCACGCGCTGCAGCTCGGGCTTGGCTTCCACACTCACCCCACCTCTGCCGGCAGAAGAAGCAGCCCCCCATTCAGGACAGCATGGAAGAGAGTATATTTAGTAAAAACGTGATAAAGAAAGAAAGAGAGAAAAAAGCACAGAATATTTCAGAAATCCATTTAGCATTTTTGTCACTATTGCTGACTCTCCAGCAGGGGGCAATCTTGCCGTAATGAGCAGTGTTTTTGTACAGGTGACAAACAACAAGGATATAAATCAATGAACAGTATGATACATGTACTAGTCAGAGACACTAAAATATATTTGCATGACTTATTCCAATGACCGTTTACGTTTATCGACCGGCTTGGATCTTCAGGCCCATTCTGTCCTTCACTTGCATGTCAGTAAGTGTGGTGAAAATAGTTTGAAAGGTGTACTTCTTTGTGTTGTGCCTATGGCACCTCAAAACAAATCTAGAACTATTAATTCTGTATTGTTTCATCTAATTCTTTCTTTCTCATATTACTTTCACCTACGTGACTGTTAATTCTCTCTGTTAACTCCTTCTGAAAATAAGTGCAGTCACAGTATTTTGTGAGGTGAATTTTGTTGGTACACTGGGGGAGGTGTAATTAATGTTTGGTTTAATTTAGTCTTTGTCCATGACACAACTCCATAGAGAGGAAAGAACATGACAAACAAACACAGAGTCAATTAGGATTCTGCCTCCTTCAGCATCCTAACACACACACACACACACACACACACACACACACACACACACACACACACACACACACACACAAACACACACACTCACACAGTTTTTTCATTATGCAGTATGTGGGAAAACAGTACCAATACAGAATATCAAATCTACTGCTACAGAAGTGAATGCAAAAGTAATCCATAGAGGGTGTCTTGCTACCCGCCTGGCTGAGAACAAGAATAGCATTGTGAGAGGAGGTGATATCTGAACCTACTTATGTCAATGAGAGACCCTGGGACCACTGACTCCTCACTTAAAGAAATCCATAGAAAGACTCGTGTTTCTTCTGTTGCCACAGAGCATTGTTAGCTGGGAGGACATCTGAACCCCATCTTGGTTTTTTCTCCCGAGATGTTGTTTTGTGTTTTTTCTTTCTTTCTTTCTTCTTCTTTTTCTTTTTTTTCTAACTAGTTTTCCTTTCTGTCTTCATCCCAGATTTCAGGCATCAGTGCCACTCAATGGCTCAAGAAGCCTTATCAGGAGAGAGGCAGAGAAAGAGAGAGGAACAGTATTTTGAAAGGAGAGAAGACACAGTGGAAGACACAGAGGGAGACAGAATGAGAGAAAGAATGAGAGAGAGAGAGAGAGAGAGAGAGAGAGAGAGAGAGAGAGAGAGAGAGAGAGAGAGAGAGAGAGACAGAGAGAGAGAGAGAGAGAGAGAGACAGAGAGCGGCAGAGAGAAAGAGAGCAACAGACTACTCAATCTAGGAGATTGTGTTCAGTTGTTGATGACCTAATTCTTGCACTCCCATCACTGTGTTGTGGCTTATCTCCTTAGCACTGTTACCCCCCCACCCTCCTCCTCCTCTCTCTCCAGCACAGTTTGCCTCCTCTGGGCATTGACTCTTACAGCCATGTCCCTCTCTGTTCCGGTGCCACTGCCAACCCTGCAGATAGATGCTTAATTGCAGGCATGGAACCCTGCCAGTTTACCTCTGATTATCTGCCTAATGGATGGCTGATGTGTATGTGTGTGTGTATGTGAGTGTGTATGTGTGTGTCGGTATACACATCCAAGAGACAATAAAATATCTGATCATGGGCAAACATGCCATAGATTAGGTGCGTTTTATATTTATGGTGAACGGTGGTAAATTAAAGTGCACCAAGGGAAAGCCCGGGGAGATAGTTGTGATGTGGATGAAAGCAGTTATCCATGATCTAAGCCTTCACACTCTACAGTGCACCAGGTCGCTGGACTTCTCCTCCCTCATTCCACTTCAGAATGTGGGATGTGGACATATTCAATAAGTCTCCGATTACAGGAGAGAGGCTGCAGAATGCGCGAGTTCATATTTCTAACAGGTCTTCATCACAGTGATACAGTAAAAGAGTTATGAACCCAGACCAATTGGTCTGGCCCTGCTAAATCAGCATCCATCTACCTGCTCACCTAAACAAATCATCTTTTCCATTGTTCTGATTTAAAAGCTTTCTACTTGTTCACAGGCTGTTTTTCTGGAGTCCTACCATTCCTTGGCAGTGAGTCAGCAGGACTAGAGGGGGATAAAAGGGTCTCTGTTGCCCACTCTGAAAGCATGGAGTACCCACTCTCCCTTCATGGTGAGCTTGAGAGCTCCTGTTTGGGGATTTGACCAGTTTCCAACACACAGTGATACAGGCTGATACTGTGCTGGGATGATACCTTGTAACAACTGGGGCTTATCAACCCCACGTTCGTTTACTAGTTGTTGGTGTTTTAAAAACTGAGAGAACAAACTGTCAAAGAGAGCTGAAAGATCTTTAGTATTTGGGCTTTTCTTTATCCTGACTTCACACTGTAACCTTGATATGAGTTATGGGGAATATGGTTATGGGGTCTTTATAAAATATTAATCTGTACCAACCATTAATCTGTACCAATCAGTGCAAGGTTAAAGCTGTCTAGCAAAATGGTAATGTACTGCTATGGTACTGTCGTGCGTTTGAACTTGCTAAATGATGTTGCTTAAACTGTTCTGCAACCATTTCAAAATCCCATGGGGCTTTCTACCACTATCTCTCATTTCTATATCTGGCATTGGTCAAACATCCTGTTTCCTGCATTTTCATTTGAGACCTTTGCTTCATCAACACCGTGTTCACTCATCAACACGTGGCAGGCTGCTTTGTACTCAGACCTTAAAATTCAGTAAATAAGTAGAGACTGTTGTTAATTTTGTGTATACTTTGTGTAGATATTTTGTGTAATTTTCTGGAAGGGTAATAAAGTAACTTTAGACTGTATTGTATTATGGTCTGTTTTCCTGATATTGTTTATGTTTAAAGTATTTTATACTTTATTTGTTATTATGTATTACATTTATACAAATTCCTGACTGTACTGTATTCACAAATATTACATAATCTTGACTTTGTCACTGCAATTTAAAAAATTGCTGTTACAAAAACAACTGAAAGATAATTAAATATAACAGATTGCTCAGATTAGTCCCTTCTCCTGCTTACACATAGATATACACACACACACACACTTGTACACACACAGGCACGCACACGCATGCATATAACAACGTTATCACAACTCTTTGAAAAGCTATTTGCTTGTTTGTAAACAAAGTGTTTGTACCGTTTGTGACTCAGGAGCAGTTCTCGATGGAGGTCCTGGTGGCTTTTGGAGGATTTCACTGGATTAACGAGCTTTTTGGGTTTGATGAGATCATCCTCAGCCTCCATGTAATCTGGCTGGGGCACGTAGCTGGAGGCCGGGGCCGGCTCCCTCTGGGGATGGGCCTGACGCTGCGTCTGGCTGCCATCGTGAGCGGGTGTCTGCTCCCACTGCAGGTCTGCATAGGCCGACACTGGAGCACACAGGCAGGGGAGAGGGGGAGAAGGGGAGAAGGGGAGAAGGGGAGAGGGGGAGAGGGAGAGAGTGGGGGAGAGAGGGAGAGAGGGGGAGAGGGGGAGAAGGGGAGAAGGGGAGAGGGGGAGAGGGGGAGAGGGGGAGAGAGGGAGAGAGGGGGAGAGGGGGAGAAGGGGAGAAGGGGAGAAGGGGAGAAGGGGAGAGGGGGAGAAGGGGAGAGGGGGAGAGAGGGAGAGAGGGGGAGAGAGGGAGAGGGGGAGAGAGGGAGAGAGGGGGAGAGAGGGAGAGAGGGGGAGAGGGAGAGAGGGGTGGAGAGGGGGAGAGAGGGAGAGAGGGGGAGAGGGGGAGAAGGGGAGAGGGGGAGAGGGGGAGAGGGGGAGAGGGGGAGAGGGGGAGAGGGGGAGAGGGGGAGAGGGCGAGAGGGAGAGAGGGGGAGAGGGGGAGAGATTTAACACATACATCCAAATAGAGAGAGCAACAAACTAAGCAAAGATGGGAGGAGTTTTCAAAGGAAAGAGGGGAGGATTCGATTTGTTATGAATTTTGTTACAGAGAGACGATTCACATGATCCGTATTAGAAGAAGACTATGTGAATGTGTCAACCAGATCTCCCCTCAGAACAGTCTACGTAGGTGCAGTTTAACAAGCCTCTGTCCTGCCATGGGACATATGGATCAGCTTGAGAGGAGAAACACATTCCTGCTCAGTCACATTCATTAACCAGCCCCCAGCTAAGGAACTGCAGGTGATTCCACAGACTGATTCCATGTCCCATTTCTCTGTCTCTCTCTCTCTCTCTCTCTCTCTCTCTCTCTCTCTCTCTCTCTCTCTCTCTCTCTCTCTCTCCCTATTTCTTTCTTTTACTCTTACAGTCTGTGTTGCACCCTACCACTTCAATGTAAAGCAAACATACAATATGTAAACCCATAGGGCATACCAGGCTCATTGAATCTTGACTAACCAAGTAAATCATTAGCCACTCTGTAAAGGTTAAACTTGAGTGACATTTAGGACTTGAATGGGGCTCCGTGGCGTGACCACTCCTCAGTGTTCTATGTGGAACTAGATGGTTGAGCAGTTAGGGAGTCGGACTATTAATCAGAAGGTTGTTGGTTCGATTCCCGGGTGTGCCAATTGACGTTGTGTCCTTGGGCAAGTCAATTCACCCTACTTGCCTCAGGGGGGAATGACCCTGTACTTACTGTAAGTCGCTCTGGATAAAAGCGTCTGCTAAATGACTAAATGTAAACTATTGGCCGGCAGAACTGAATAAGTTCGGTTTTTCGAAGACGAAATAGATGATGGACGTAAACGGGAGAGATGTTGTATCTCTGGGCAGTCTTCGTTCCTACAGCTATGACTGTAGTTTCTTTCGACTGTATTTCATTTCAGTTTGTCTCTTCCTAGAGGATCCAGATTATCAGGCACCTGATCCCAGTCAAAGTGTTTCTGGACAGAGAGATCAGGTGTCATACGCAAGCAGGCCAGCACGCAACAATGACTCGCCTTTCTCAAGTGAAACTAGACCCATCTCCGCTACTTAATATTTCAGAAAAATGAAATGAGCTCTGCTTGTCTTGTCTCAGCACTTCCCAATCAGTGCTTGGAGAGTATGTTGATGATGGATTTAAAAGGAGAGTAGTTGACTCTGGGACTGAAAAACTAAATTATTGTAGACTGTCTATACAGTATATATGATGCAACTACATGGACAAATCTGATGTTTGCCTTGTAAACCGAGAGGATCAAATGTTACCTTGTTAGCAGTCGGGTTAGCCAAGAAGTTTGTCCCTGATGTATTTCAGAATAAGAGCATAGCAGAATACAATGCAATGTTGTGTTTGTGTAACTAGTTAATTAGTTGTGCATTTCTAGCTCATAAAACACGTTAGTGAAACCCAGGAATGTCCTGTAAGAGCCTCTGTTTCAGCCTGAGCGAAACCGACAGGCAGCCAAGCCAGGACAGCCAGCCTTAAAGTGAGGATTAGAACAACCATATCACTGACCAATGAATGAAAGAGAATCAATAGGACACACAGGAGTGGACACAGAACAAAAATAGGAAGAACACGAATAGGCCTACAACGAAAGTTGGTAGGTGCTAGGTCTACAGCAAAGACAGGCACAAGAGAGAGTGTCTGTAAATGTTTTAGGCCAGTGACATCATTTATGATTTCAATCACGTCTATAATCCTCCCTATTTAACGTTTGCCTGAGCTCTATGAAAGCAAACTGGCCAGCCTCTGAAGATAAAGTTTACATGCAGAGTCACATAGCCAGACAGTCAGACACAGACAGTCCTGGGTCTATATTGTGGTTGAATTGATTTGATACCAAGAACAAGCAAGCTAGCTAATGGGTCCATAATTCCATAGCAAGTTATTCATTTCTCTGTGATTTACTGTCATTGAATTTGAATTGAATCTGGCCAGGGCTTTGTAATGCATTTTCTTATAACCTGGGAACAGCATGAGAAAAGTCTGCATTTACTGATGAGTCTGGTGGAAGGATTCAAACTCATGCTCAGTGTAGGAGCTGGATGAACATAATCCCATTACTCAGTCACTCTTAGAATCTGTTTGCCCAATCTTTTCACTACACACTATTGAATACCACCGTATGTGGACACATATATAAAGATTAAGAGCAAAACACCACTAACTTGACCTCAGTATAGTCATACTATAGTCATACGTCTACTGTGCTGAGCTACATCCCTGCCCTCATGATGCAGTTGCCTGTAAAGCCAGTGATTTCATTCCTGTCTCGTCTCATGACGCTATGCATCTTGGGGGTGAAAAAACCCCAGGGTGAAAGAGGTCTCAGCTTGTATACAAACGAAACACTGGCTGTCGCCTTGGTAACGTCAGCTTAGACCCTAGGATGCCTAAAACGACCAGGTTCTCAAGGGGGCTGAGTGGGGGAGGCAAGTTTCTCATCACACACTGTGAATGGAGACTGATGATGCGCCATGAAATTCAGACTGAGCTTGCATCTAGTCATTATCATTAAAAAGGCTAGGAGGTCCAACTTTCTATCAGCAGACACAACACAAGCTGTGAGAACAGAACTTACACTGAGGCCAATCAAAATCTCTCAGAACAGGGGAAGACTATAACCACAGAACATAGTACAATATTGCGTGACAACATGCACATGTAACAATATATAGTACATTGGATGTATAGTGAATTGATACACAGTTTGAAGGTAAAACTTTGATGAAAATGAAACTGCAGAGACATATCTAGACGGTTTGCATGTGAGGGTGTTCAAGAACACTGTGTATGTTAAAGTAGAGTTGTTAATTGCTGCTGTTCAAATTTAGGGCTTTCAAACATACACCCCCCCCCACACACACACACATCCACAGGCACACACACACACCCACACCCACATCCACACACACACCCTCTGATAACTGTTCAAACATGAACCATGGCACAGTTTATTTGACCCAATCCCATCCTTCTAGAGGTGGTTCTTAAAACAAACACACCGTGGTGATAGCATTGGTGAAAACAACGTTTTGTTAAATGTCTCCTTTAGCTTTGTGGAAAACATGTTTAATGTTAAAGGAATCAAGTGATATGCAAGAGCTTGTCAGACACCACTTTTAGAGTTGTTTTACAGTTTCAGGAGGTTAGACAGCTATGTTAGCTGTCCGTTCCTTTGATTTTGTCAGTTTGCTTTTATGAAACAGACATCAACACAGAAGCTCTCATTGCAAATTACGTAGAATTACAGTGACATCCTGATATTTTCAAGCGCACACATACTCCCATTTTTGTCAATGTCACTAAACAACAAAAGATTCGCTGGAGCTACAGTACCACAAATACGATGTTACAAACTGCCACATGACAGTAACCTGCAGTATGAGTGTAGTATTGCAAAATGTACTTCTTTCCTACCCCTGGAGGTCTTGTGGAGTCAGAGTACAGCCTGCACGACTCCTCTCTTCTTACCTGACTTGACCATCCCGTCCCTGGGCCTCCCTGTGTGGCCAGGAGGGTACAGGCTTGGGGTGACCCTCTGTGCCATCTGACTGCACGCACGTGTGTGTATCCGGGGTGTGCTGTGTGTCTCGTCTCAGAGAGCCGACACGTCCCTGTGCAGAGGCCGGTCAGAGACAGAGCTGCAGCAGCAGTCCTTTAAACATGCCTCTCTCTCCCTGCCCTGGCCCGTGTGAACAGTCACATGACCACCCCTGGGCAGTTCTCTGCCCTGCCCCTCCTCCCTCTGTGGCTGGCTGCCTCGCACTCTTCTTCTCCCCTCCTTCCCTCCCTCCCTCTCTGTCTTTCTTTCCCTCTCTCTCTTTCCCTTCCCCTTCCCTCCCTCTCTCTCCTTCCCTCTCTCTCTTTCTTTCCCTCTCTCTCTTTCCCTTCCCCTTCCCTCCCTCTCTCTCCCTCCCTCCCTCTCTCTCAGATAATGTTGCTGCCTCTCTTCTGCTCTCGCTCCCCCTTCAAACTGCTCTTTCTCTCTCCCTTCTCACTCTGTTCTGCACTCCCACGCTTTACCTCGCTCACACACACTTTCTCTGTCCCCTCTCTCTGTGCCACCCCGACCCACCCATCTCCCTCTTCACCCTCTTCACGCTCATCCTCTCTCCCCCCCTCCCCCACCCTCCCCCTGTTTCCCCTCTCTCTGATCCCGGTGGGCTCGAGCTGGTGGGATTAGCACAGGGCTTAAGCTCCCTGGTCTAATACTGATATTAACCAGAAGTCATCCGAGTGCTGGTTCTCATACTCCCTGAGTAATACTGTACACAGGCTCTGCCTGTGCACACAGAGCTTCTGTACATAATACTCGACCAGTAGACCACTCAAAGTCTGTATCCTTCTGTAAACACACTGTCCTGCCTCTATCTCTGCCTATCTCCAACCAGTTACAGGTTATCATTTGTTTACATTTCGAGGTCGATGTTATCGACTGGTGTTTATCAGACTGGAAAGCAGTAAAATGTCACGCACAAGAGGGTCCTGCCAGTCTGGGTCATGGAGTATGGATATGGAACAGGTCCATTACGCCTGCATGTACACGCGGAGGAAGCGATAACACAAGGCTATCATTCAGAGGTGCTGGGCTCTGCTCCCCAGCGGGGCTGGCTGGGCACTGAGACAGTAACCTGAGAGGGACAGACCTACCTGTGCCATTCACCTGCCTTCCATGTTTCACACTCTGCTGCGCCTGGTGTTGTTGCTGCTGGTCAATAGTGTAGGCCTTCTATGTGGAGGAGAGATGGGGTGTGAAGGGGGGGAGAGAGATAGGAGAGAGTGGGGGAGTATAGAAGAAAGGGAGAGAGAGGGTGGGGAGAGAGAGAGATACATTAGTTGTGACAGCCATCATTCCCTCAGCCCACATCCGCCCATTATGCTTGTGATGAGGTTTGAGCGTCCTCATTGGTTTAACTGGAAATGAGCGGCCTGCAGCCCCACAGTGACAGCAGACTGACAACACTCATGCTCTTCTTCTTCTTCTATGCCTCATCCTTTCACTCTGGCTAACATACCTCCGTAAAAACCTTTGTCCCCCCAGCCGTCCCCTCTCCCCCCTCCCCCCCCCTCTCCGTCCCCTCTCCCCCCTCCCCCCCCTCTCCGTCCCCTCTCCCCCCTCCCCCCCCTCTCCGTCCCCTCTCCCCCCTCCCCCCCCTCTCCGTCCCCTCTCCCCCCTCCCCCCCCTCTCCGTCCCCTCTCCCTGACCCTCCTGGTTGGTCCCCAGAGGGCTGGGTTCCATACTGGAGCCTTGCAGTCCCGCAGTCTTCACTGGGCTGAGCTCCACTCAAAGAAGAGCTTTTTGGGCACCCTCTCGGATGGGTGAATGGATATTGTGTGGTTGTCTACTGTTGCTAGGAGAGGCTCTCTCAGGCTTGGGGTGGTAACAAGGCCCTCACTGTCTGGAGTAGCACTCCCCTCCCCCTTGCTCCCCCCTCGAAACCCTTGAGAAGGGGGGGGGGCTGGGGGGGAGGTTCATCTGGGTGTGGAGGGCGCTCTGTGTGTGTGTGTGTGTACTGTATTTGTGTTTGTTGGTGTGTGAGTATGTGTATTTGAGTGTGGTTGTGTGATTGGGTTGAATGGCTGGGTTTACGAGGGCTTGTGATGAATGATATCTTTCTGTTAAATGTGTCTCTGTCTCTGTGAAGACATGGTGTTCCTCATATACTGTTCTTCCAGAAGCAAAAATGTTCTGTAAATGACCCAGAAAAAATGAATAATACATGATCTCACACATTCTACTACATAAAACCTTTATCACATACTGTATCTCCTTTGTCTAGTTGAGATCAAAACGGTGTTTTTTCCCCACACATGTGTCACACCCTGATCTGTTTCACCAGTTGGTTTGTCTCCACCCCTCACCAGGTGTTCCCTATTGTCGTCTGTATTTAACCTCTGTTCTCTGTTCTGTCATTTGCCAGATTGTCTCGTGTTCCAAAGTCGTTTCCGGCATTCTGATCAGTTTTCTCGTCCTAGTATTTTCTGTCTTCTCTGTTTTGATCGCTGCCTGTTTAGTCTCCCGACCACGGACCTGCCCGCCCCCAGTGTACCTCTGCCATTGAGCCCCGATACGACCTCCGACCTCCGACCGACCCACAAGCCTGCCTACCCAGCGTACTTCTGCCTTGCCACTCTGTTGCTGACGCTTGTTTACCCTGGACTACGAGATTGCTTGAATAAACTGTTCTACTGCAAACTACCCCGCTTCCTGTCTGCATTTGGGTCCACTATCCTGCCTTTAGTCAACATGCCTGTTTTCAATTTCAAGGCAATGCTGAAATGAAAAGATTACACTGTAATATTGAAAATGCAGAATTGCTTTGAATGTACTGAATTGCCGTTCATATTTCTTACAGGAAGTGACAGCTTTTAGCATGCCGTTCTTAACGTGCTTAGAAATACAACAATATGACTTTAAGCAGTATTATGATTGAAGTTGCTCACTAAGAGGATGTAAGTCTTGGATAATAAAAGAGGAGTCAAGATTTAAATGAGCTTAGGAGGAAGAAAAGTCTCTGTGTTTACAGCTACCCCGTCTAAGCCCAACCCCCGCCGCCCCCCCCCTCCCCCACCCACCCACTAACCCATTAACCATTCGCCTGATCACTACACAACAGAAGGTACAGCATGAATAAGACAAATACAGAATTTTGTATTTGAATCGTAAAAACAATCTCTGTGTTGCTGCAGCTGCAGATCTCAGGTCAGATCAGGAGGATTTGTATCGTTCAGTGTTTTAGAAATGTGCTCTTCTCAACTGAATTCTGATTCCAAGGTACACCATGACGTGCCCCGAAGGCAGAGGGCATCTTCAGACTGTTTAAGTTCTCTAACCAGTTTCCCAGCTTCTTACTGTTTATCAACCTCAGCCAATCAAGCCCCAGTATTTCTTTACCACCAGTGGTCATCTGACCCCTATATTCTGTGCCTGTGATTTCCCTCATTATTTATTAACCAAGCTGAAAAACTGCTTGTGTCCAGGTCAGACACTGCTACAGCAGCGATGTTACAGTACACCCCATAATAAACAGAGAGACAAAAAGGTTTGCTTGTTGCATTTCTGAACCTGGTGTTGACTCTGGTCTGGTGATCGGATGATGGGATCTCAGATATTCTGGGCCTCAAGTTACCTGGTGACAGCAGGGGGCAGGAGAGGTTGTCTGGAGTATTTGGTCATTCTCCACCATTTCTTGTTTACTAAATCAAACTTTTATGTTTGCATATGGGTCACGTGCCAACAGTCAACAATATGCTTCTATTGTAGCCACATTTTAAGAGCTGATTTTCTTCTCAACTTCAGGTAGTGAAAAACTGAGAGGAATTCACTTTTCATAAACTGATAAGCATTGCCGTCATTTCACACCACTCTGTGGAACACTGTTTTCCCTGCGTGACAGATTTGGTTATTCAACGTTCCACTGAGTCAGAGAAGTCATTAAGCTTCCCGGTGTCCTGACGAGATGAAAGAGTAGTAGAAGCCATGGGCTTGTGAACAGCTCTAATGGCTATACCATTACAGATGACAGGAAAAACAACCTCTTTGGAAGTTTGGCTTAGAACACACTGCCACCATCCCTAATTTTGATTTAGCACCTGACACCTGAAGCAGCAAAGGTTCATTCCGGTCTATAGCTCCTTATAAGTGTGGTGGAAATTAGAGCAATGAACCGATCTGGAGTCAGCTTTTACTGTTCAACCTTGTGTTGGTTGAATGTCAGATTATGTAAACTGACCCTAGACCTGTGATCCTAGACAGTCAGACTCTGCACTGGTCTTGGCAACTAATAACGTTCTAGGTTATTTTCCCAAGCTTCCCTGGAGGATGGAAAACATGCTCTCAGACAGGACACAATGTTTACAGGCTTTCAGACCTGGGGGGTGCCTTGTAAACTACAAAGTCCTCCTTTACCACCAATAGGCTTTGCACATGCAAACTCAGTCACACACACACACACACACACACACACAGACACATCACGTTGTGTTTGACAAAGGAACAACATATTGAGTGGTTGATTACTCAGACCCATGAGTTTTAACTCAACCGATGCTCCCATCTAGTGGACAAAGATGGTACATTGACTGCAAATTGTTGACCGGACTGAGGTGAGACACTTACTGGGAAAAGCTAAGCTGTTGTTTCGCAACTTTAGGTCAAGTACTCTGACCATATGTTGCAAAATGACATTTGTTACCTGTGTATAATAATATGCATGGCCTTAAGGGGTTACCTAAAGCAAATGACAGTAACTGACAGCTCCTCTGATGGAAATGGAACTAATTAAATCCAGCTATCAACAGACGCATATTTAAAAGGCCTTTAACAGTAGATATCGTCAGTGGGCTGTCTGTGGGATGGAGCAGAATAGCCCTTAATGGACACTTATTTGGAAGTAAATACAAAGCAACACCATCTGACCTTGAAGATGTCTGGTTGAGTCACTGCCGTGGCCGAGACATGGGCAGAGGCAGGGGTAGAGGCAGGGCAGAGGCAGGGCAGAGGCAGGGCAGAGGCAGAAGCAGGTCAAGGCCAGGGCAGGGCCAGGGCAGGGGCAGGGGCAGGGGCAGGGGCAGGGGCAGGGGCAGGGGCAGGGGCAGGGGCAGGGGCAGGGGCAGGGGCAGGGGCAGGGGCAGGGGCAGGGGCAGGGGCAGGGGCAGGGGCAGTGGGAGGGGCAAGTCAGGTAAGGTATGACAAGGACAGAGAAAGGGTTCACAAAATGTGTCTTTACTTCTAGTAGTAAGATTACAGTGAATTTAGACAAAGTTTGGGTTGTGGTGGTCATTTGTATTTCCTTTCTTTAGAGGCTTTTTACAAACCATCACCCCACGTAATAGCAGTGTTTGTGCTGGTTCTGATAGAGATGAACACTGTCGGGGTCTTCATGAAAACTAGCAGTCAGGAGCAGCCCCAGGAGATCTCCCTGCATCATCTCATGAACCCAAAAGGAAAGAACATATCCAGCCCAAACATTCCAGACAATCAGCGCCGATAGGGGAGACATGGGCCACACTGTGTGATTTTGCCTGTTCTTTCTCTCACTGATACTTATTGTGAAGGTATCTTTTTTGATTTGTATCAAACTAAATTGCTATCATTTCTGGTCAGAGACAGGTCTCAGAGAGTAAATGGTTGAAAGGTCAATGCTCTCCGTTTGAGCCAAGAGTGCAGTGGTAACAGAGATACGATCCCAAGAGGAAGACAGATAGTGGGAAGACAGGTGATTATCTTTGACAACTGCACATTTTAGATTCTAGATAGCCATACAAAGGAATGTATCAATTCACCCACTGTCTCTCTCTCTCTTCTTTTCTCTCTCTCACATGCACACATTGCCCCCCCCCCCCCCCCCCCCCGACACACACACACCATTTTCTGTAGCTCACTCAGAGCTAAACAAAATTAAAATTCCTCCTGTTTAATGAAGGTGTACAAACAGTGGGAGGACAAGTTGCATCTGAGATGCCTTCAACCCTTTCCTGTCTCATCACACTTCAGAGAGAAGTCCCTCACCTTGTTTGGCAACACAACCTTCCAACAACTGCCCCTTTACAACATCCACTCACCCCTTAAACTCCTCCCCATTCCGTCCCTTCTTCTACTTTTGTAACCTACACCACTAACATTTGATTTATATATTTAATAACATATAAATTATTATGTACTGTGCATACAATGTTTTCACTGCAGGTATTCCCGTGTATTTACATGGTAATTAATGTAAAGTGTTAACATTAATTGCATTGGCTCTACGTCACACACTGTACATCCTATATGAATAAAAACAACTATCAACAATAAAAATGTCTGTGTTGTAAATTAATTTCACACAGCCGGGCAATTGCTAGTTAACTTCTTTCGAAGAGGTAGGAGGATATTTTTAGACTGCTCGGTTGGTAATTTGGTCAGAGGATTTTCTCTGATTGCTTTAATCTCCCTCTGTGGGTTTCTGGCACAAGATGGCCTTAACTCACTGATGTCCCAGAATGCAATTCGCAGTCAGACTAACAAACCCCCATCCTTATGGAGAGGAGAGCTTTAACAGTGCTGGGATTTTATGTTGTTTTCTCACTACGGGCACAGCTAAATGAAATACCCTGGTGTTACATTAGTCTGTTCCCCGTGGTATTACCATCAGGCTTGTGGTTTTTAAAGAGGTTAATGTGGTTGGGTTGAATTCCAAGAATCCAGGCAAGTCTGTAAATGAAAGCCTGACCTGAGTATATACATGAAAAGAGAGGTCTAAACCATAGGGTTAAGAATTAACCATACGTTCTGACTTGACGTCTGTTTCACACACTATAACCTTTGAATTTCAATAAGAAACGATGACAATATATGTCATGATAAATCAGAGCACTTGACAATCTGTTTAATAACTGGCAAGAGTTAGAATGATTAAGTCCCTAAGATGCCACAGGTATGGACCACCCTCACACCCCCTCATCCCCTCATCCCAGAAAACCAAGGAAGGGTAAGCCACAGCCAAATGCTTTCTTCCTCCACCCCGCGTACTGCATCTCTGTGAGGCTCAAAGAGAGTGTTGTGCTGGTAGGGTTGGTACCAGCGCTGTGAGGTCCAGACTGCGTATTCAAACAGTGCCAATGTGGGCCCGGAAACTGGCAGAGATTAAATTCCAGCCTGGTGGTGTGGTGACATTTCCAGCTCTCTAACAGAGAGCCCAGAGCGACTCTCTACCCAACCCTCACAGCTCCTTGGACGTTTGGACCATTAAGAGATCAGTTCATGTATCACCGCCAGTTATATTATGCAAATGTTCAAACGAAAAGCCAAAGAAGAATGAGGCATAAGCTAATCGTGACATCGAGAGAGCTTTTGCATATAATAAATTAGCGACTGGGAAGCAACCTATACTATATTTATCACCCATTTATCAGTCTCATTCACACCTGTTTGACTGGAAGACTCTGACTCTAAGTTACAAACATAGTTCCATAGAACTGGCACCACATGAATAAGACACACTCCCATCAATCAGAGCCATGTACATGTCACATCCCTACCAGGTGACAGAATCCTCCAGTCATCCTCTGGGAACACAGCTGTCAGCTGTCAGTCAGAGCAGACCTCGCAGAGACACACCCAGTCCACACCCCTTTAGCAGGCGCTGAGTCCTGCCCCATTGCTCAAATATTTGTGCAGCCTCCAGCAAGCACCTGCTCTGTCAAATTACTCAAGCAACCTGCAATTGTTTTTTCTGGTTAATAAGAAACCCTGGGATTGTGGTGGAATTGACTTTTTGTACGCATGCCTTCCAGTCTGACATTATGGAAAGTCACTCTAAGAAAGGACAAAATAATTATGAACATTCAAGAAAGAGTAACAGACAAATTGTTTGAAGCCTTGATATCAAGTACAGGCAGAGATATAATGAAAATCTATCACTTTCAAGTGTGAACCTATGGAAAGGAGTATGTAAGTGTAGATTAATGTACATTTACTGTACACATACATACTGTTTTGGGGCAAATTTATAGACCATGCACCCACAAACAAAGGAGACAACGATTTCACTTACTTTCTTTCCATAAGATGCCCCCATGCTTCTGGGCTGCCTGGTCCGTCTAGTCTGTATGTCCAGTCAGGTGCTGCTTGGATGGCTCTTACACTCCAGTTGTCCCTCTCTTCCCTACTTCCACACCTTGAGATCCACACTCTCCCCAGCTCAGCACCCCTACGTCCGAGCAGAGCCCGATCCCAAGAGGGGACAGAGAGAGAGGAGCTTCCTCGCTCAGTTCCCCACTGGCACCCTGACAACAAACAAGGGGCAATGTAACTGTTCTCCAGAGTAGTCCAGGTCAGGGGGATGGGGGGTGGGGGCAGTCCAAGAGATCCACAAGGAGAGCAACTGTGTGCGTCAGAAGCGGTGTTCCAAAAAAATGGGCTGTGTGTGGGTGTGTGTGTGGGTGTGTGTGGGTGTGAGAGGGAGAGATAAAAAGAGAGAAAGAAAGTGATGACAGAGGGGGAGGAGGGAAATCACCTATCAGAGCACTAAAAGAACGGACCCTTCACAGCCACCTGTTGCTCTCCGATTCTCACTCTTAGCAGAGGTTAGGAAAGTACTGCAGGAGGATTATGCTAATTGCTCTTGACAAAGCAGGAAGGAGAGAGAGCACAAAGTAGCAGGGCTATGGCTCCTGGCTGGCCATGGTTCACACTCTGTCACCCAGAGAGATAGTGAAGGACAGAGAGAGAGTAAGAGAGAACGTTTCACAAACATTTGTGCTAGTGTCATTCTTCACAACCTGCATGTATGGAATTTAAAAAGAATCAAACGCAAATCCTAACAAATTATTTGTCTGTAAAATAAAAATATCAATGATGAGGGAGTTTATACTGCCTTATCAAAGGTGCTCTGTCCTAACATGCTACCTGTTCTCAGAAATACTCAGTCCTCTGAATGACAGTGAGTTTACAGTGGAGATCCCCAGGGCCAGCCAACCTCTCTCTGATCCTATGTGTCTTCCTGCAGAGAGAGGGCACAGCACTGGGCTGGGCCTGGGTCACACCGTGAGAGTGAGGCCTCTGGTGTCAGCATCAGAGAGCTGCAAGTGTCATCCACTAAATATCAACTGCTATTAATATTCGAATAATTTGTTATAGTTTATGCTGGGGTGAGTGTGATTTTATCTGATTTATAAATGCTCTATTGTTGGAGTGTTTAAATTAAGTGTTGCAGAATCCCAGAATTAGAATAGATTTTGTATTAATTCTGTTTCTACCCTTTGTAGTTTGCAATGTTTAGACCAGAGTCAATGTTCCTGGAAAGAGATTCTTATGGCGAAATAAGGAAAGAAACCTGGTGAATGCTACAGCATCGTATTAGAAACTGACAGTTCACCACTCTCTTAGTCTTCCTAAACTGACAGTTCACCACTCTCTTAGTCTTCCTAAACTGACAGTTCACCACTCACTCAGTCTTCCTAAACTGACAGTTCACCACTCACTCAGTCTTCCTAAACTGACAGTTCACCACTCTCTCAGTCTTCCTAAACTGACAGTTCACCACTCTCTCAGTCTTCCTAAACTGACAGTTCACCACTCTCTTAGTCTTCCTAAACTGACAGTTCACCACTCTCTCAGTCTTCCTAAACTGACAGTTCACCACTCTCTCAGTCTTCCTAAACTGACAGTTCACCACTCTCTCAGTCTTCCTAAACTGACAGTTCACCACTCTCTCAGTCTTCCTAAACTGACAGTTCACCACTCTCTCAGTCTTCCTAAACTGACAGTTCACCACTCTCTCAGTCTTCCTAAACTGACAGTTCACCACTCTCTCAGTCTTCCTGGTGGGCCTCTCCTACACTTCTCCATCAGAGCAGATCTTTGGTCCAACTGAGTTCGCAATTTCAGTTTTCAAATGGAAATAAAAGTGATGTGGTGAACACTGACTTCTCGTTTACATCTTATCTGACATTTTACAGTTTTATTTACATTTGTAAAATATTTTTTTGGGGGGGGGGTATACATTCAATTAATGCAAGGGTAGAGGTTCATACTTGCATAGTGACATTCAGATGAGTTAGAAAACTATGCAATTTGTACCCCGCCCAATCCCCAGATATGATTAAATACAAGTAATTTACACATCACCTGTTATTCACCCCCAGTACATGTTTGCAAAAATTCCTCCCCTTACTCATACTGCAGAGTGAAAGTAAAAGAGGTATTCTGCCAATCAATGCTGTCTCATACTGGACATCAGCAGCAGACACCCAGCTGAGGTTACTGTAACTGTTCAAGACATGCTGGATTGGACACAAAGATTATTGTCCAGCTCTGCTATCTTTTCCACGATGAGAGCGATTTTTCAGACATATTGGAATCAGTTAAGCCTTGTCTGCCTTCTTAATCATTTCCATCCCCATCCGTCAAAACACAAGGATTTATGCAATTTTTAAAAATGTCTTAATTTCTGTGTTTTGTTCTGTCCGAAACTTGACCATACATTTATAGCTCTTCGACGTTTTTGGATTGTGCTGCACCTCAACTTAGAGTATGATAACACAACATGAACAGTATTATAACACAACACATACAATATATTAACACAACATCTACAGTATGATAACACAACACATACAATATATCAACACAACATCTACAGTATGATAACACAACACAGACACATGGATGTAGAACTAAGGTTTGCAAGAAGCAAAGAGCCTGACCCTGCTCTTTGTCTACCACTGGGCCTAGAGAGGCTTGAATATCACCTTAATCAGTCAAAACCAACCGTTATCAGTGGCAGCGCATTTGTCATGGTGACTCTCAGCATGACTTTGAGTAATATTGAAGGGTTCTCCAAGATGGAAATCAGATGGGGTTTTATGGAAAATAGTTTTGAGCAGGTCTATTTGCAGATCATCTCTTTTCCTCTAGGAGGAGATGATGAGCCATTTGACAGAACTGAAGCCAGAACCCAGCCAGCGTTCAACATGAACCCAGGCATGGCTTTGTTTTTGGCCTGGACACACCTCATTCTTTTGTGTCTGGTTAGAGGAGGGTATATGAGATACAATTTCTTAACAACCACTGACCTGTAAGTCTGCCTAACACAGCAAAGATTATGCTCCCCACATTCAGTTATCAACCAGATCAACATCTGAGGGCATGGGGAAAGTAGCCAGACGGAACCAGATGAATCTGCAGGCTTACGTTCCACTGATCTGGCAGATAGGTCAGCCCACATTCCCTTACAAACAGATCTCCCTCCAGCATGTAAAGAGCCTGGCCAGTCACAACCTATGGTATCTGATATGGGGAGGGTTGAATACGATGACTGAAGTGTTGAGCCATTTTCGTAAACAACCAAGATGAAGTTTTGTTGCTCGGTTTGTTCTATCCAGAGGCATTTTTGGTCTGCACCTGTTTATAACACCATTTGGAAATCAAAAATGAACTAAGCTTCCAGACTAGAACGCATATGAGAATTGGTGGTGTGGTGGTCCAGGCTAGGGGGAGAGAAGAGAGAGGAGAGGACAAACAACAAACAGTAGATCGATGTTTTGAAGCACTAATGGTATTTTAGACATGAATTTAGCCTGGAAGCAATTTACGAGTTGGGACTATACAATACAACAAAACTCATTCAAATACGAAAACAAAAACTGCCTATGTGAAATGTCCTTGTCTTTTGGATGGTTATCAGACCATAAAGTGTCAGAGTCTGTCAGAAGACTGTCTGCAGCACAGTAGCATTCATGTAGTGAATGAAAGGACACACACAAACACACACAGATGTACACACACAAACACAATAAAATGTTACAGCTCTATAGTAGCTGTGCTTCTTTGAATTAAGCACTTGGCTGAAACAACAAAGCCCTTTTATGACAGTGTCTTCAGGAGATTTCAAAGCCTGTTTACTAGCTAGCGGCAGACAATGCTTGCATACAGAGGAGGGAGACAACGTGTGCCTCAAATCATCCCACTCTCTAACAGAGAGATGAGTTTCAGGAGCCGCTCAACAAGGAGAGGAGGTTGTCTAACAAAATGGCTGTGTTAAATGTTTTCCTATCCATCAGGAAACAGAGCCAGAGTGTTTCCTGTCACGCAGAGAGAGACACACAAGCTCCTGCCTCTGTCAAGCCTGGAAGAAGATGAGAGTGACTGTTACGCCTAAAAAAAAACAAAGGAAAAGAGTCATCTAACTTGTTAACAGCGATTACACTGGACCAGAAGAGCTTGCTAGGTTGAAAAACGGAGAGGCGTTGACAAAATCTTGTGAGAAAAACACCCATTTACAGTTGCTGTTGGGCATGAGTGACAAAGACAAATGACAACATCACAGCCCCCTCTTATCTCGTTATCATCTCTCGAAAAACAGACAAAAATCCCCTTCGGTGATGTTGACTCTGAATATGATTGTGACTATTGAGGGGGGGCTGCTCTATTTTAACATCACCAGATGTCAATAGCCAAGCATCAGTTGAAAACAAAGATGAGCTGTGAGCATCATTGGCCAGGCATTTGTACAGGTCGATCTCTACTCCATTGCCACATTAAGATCAGGAAGTAGGGATCCTCACTCAGTTCAACAGGAAGGCCTCAAATTCAACCTGATGACGAACTGTAGCGGTGGGATCAGGTGGCTGAGCGGTTAGGGAATCGGGCTAGTAATCTGAAGGTGCTAGTTCGATTCCTGGCTGAGCCAAATGACATTGTGTCCTTGGGCAAGGCACCTTACCCTACTTGCCTCGGGGGGAATGTCCCTGAACTTACTGTAAGTCGCTCTGGATAAGAGCGTCTGCTAAATGTAATGTAGATATAATGTAGTGGTGAAGGCTCTGATTTTTGCCATATTATCACCATGATATCACATGATTAACAGTGGAGTTTTTTGTTGTTGTGTGGATTAATATCTGCTGTAATGTAAGAGCGACACTTTTGTCAACTCCTGTGGATATCATAGCTTTGGATAGCAGAGCCAGCCGCTGTGCTGATAAAACATGTACAATAGACTGCACCGGGAGTCACCAGGAAAACCTTCTGTAGGCCCATAGCTAGCTAACTACAACAAGTCAGTTTGCTAATTCTTTGTATAAGTATCTACAGTACCTTTAGTATATCTGCTCCAGCTCGGCAGCACCTCTTGGGTACATTATCCTTGCAGGTAATTATCAGAGCATTATTCCACGGCTCTCTATTATCCTTCCAAGGGCACTTGCTGAACAACTACACACTATGCTGGGGACAAATTACATCAATTTTCCCTGGATGGGCCCAGACAAGGTTTAACTTTGTGTTAACTGGGAAGAGACAGTTTAATGTATGACCTGTATCCTCAGTAAGCTTCCAGAGAGCAGTGATGCAGTGAGCAATTACACGGGCAGAAACACAGTGCTCAAAAGTAATTACAAATACGGCAGGATAAAAGACATAATAGAGAATAGGGAAAATCACCTCAAAAACTAATCTTTGGCTAATGTTTTTTTTCTTTAGATGTCAGGTTCATCCGAACAAACACGTCACAGTGTCTGAGCACAAAGAGAGAAGAAAGAAAGAGACAGAGACAGAGAGGCAGAAAGAGAGAGAGAGAGAGAGAGAGAGAGAGAGAGAGAGAGAGAGAGAGAGAGAGAAAGGGGCAGATAGAGAGGGAGAGAGAGAGAGAGAGAATAAACAAAGTCAAACATTCTCATCCCGACGCTGTTCCATTATTAATATCTTTATATAATTTTATGCTGATAACAACAAGAGAGAGAGAGTGAGAGAGATAGCGGGAGATTGTTTTCATCTGATAGCTTTCATCAGTAAGCCCTCCCCTGTGAACACATTTACTGAGGAATAATGGGAGTGGGTGTCATTGGGAAAATAGGAAGCGTTAGGTTATTAAGATAGCGAGGGCTGATACCGGCCGAGAGATCCTTTAAGAGCTGTCATTGTGTGTGTTTGGCTGGCTGTGTGTGTGTGTGTGTGTGTGCAGAGAAATGTGTGTTTGTGTGTCTGAGAGATAGAGTGCTAATAACCAGGCTGAGTTGGATATAATACCCTGTGTGCCTGTGTGTGTGTGAGTGTGTGCGTGTGTGTGTTTGCCTGTGTGGAGACGGTTGTTTGAGTGTGTGTGTGTGTGTGAGGACAGACAATAGAAGTAGAACCAGGCAGTTATACTGCAGACCACAACAGAGAACAAAAACAAGGCCACTGTTGAATCTTCCAGTGTTGTACTGTAGCTACAGACATGTACAGTACCATTCAAAAGTTGAATGGGAAAATGTGTCCAAACTTTTGACTGGTACTGTACATGAAGTATCAGTGCATGCTGGGACACTCAATGTAGACCGGGGCATGGCTGCACATAGTGTGTTTCACCACTTGACTATAACATTTCGCATTCAACTATTTTTCCGGAGTAAAATGTATACAGTGAGTGTGCTGGGATGTTATACCCAGAGCTGTGATGTGTCTGACTGTGATAACAGAGCTGTGATGTGGCAGCAGCCTGTCACTAAGGTGTCAGCTAGGCTGTGAAAAATGTCCGCCACCCCCGACCTGGTAGGGGCTGAGCGACTGCAGAGATAATGGGGAGAGGGTGACTCATTTTAGGGCCAATAGTAATTTCAAGGTGGGGTTGTGTGAGTGTATGTGTGTGTGTGTGTGTGTGTGTGTGTGAGAGAGAGAGAGAGAGGTAGGGTGGGGTGTTTTGTTAGCGGCCACTGGGTATTAATCACATGAAATGAGTGATGGGTAATTGCCCAAGCTAAATGACAAGGTGCTTCGGTGCTGGTAAAGTAATCAGATGCATGAACACGACCAAGGATAAATGTGAAATACAGACGGACTTGTCAGCTTCCAATCCAACCAAGCAAGCGACCACCAGCTCTCAGACAAAGGTCTCAAGCACAGATATTTTGGATTCAAGCACTGATAGACCAACATTATTATGTATAACTTCACCATGTCTTCTTAAAAATGATATTTGACACATTTATCTGACAGCATGATTCGCTAACAGAGCCGTGAACGGACCTCAAATGGTTTTCCTCAAAGATCTAATTTGCTACATCATCAGCAAATGCTGTAGGAGTTAATACACTAATAATACTATTATTTGAACCGGTCTGAAATCTACATCCAATACTCTTGTTACCAGATCAAATACAACAACACACTGCAGACAGGACCTCAGTTTGCGACACCAAAAATACTAGAACGCCACAAATGAGCTCAATCTCTCCTGGGGGGCAAGAGTGAGGAATGCAGAAGGACAGGGTCAGAGGGGAGAGAGAGGGACCCTGGACAATTGTCGAATAGAAAAGACGGACGGTAAGGAGAGACGAGAAATGAGACAGACAGATACAGATTGTTTCACGAGAACCCACTTTGTCACTCACCCATTTTCCCCTGTTTTAGAAGGCACCTCTGCATCATAGGGTCACATCAGCTCTCCAAGACAAGCAAAGCAACACATCTGTTACTTTCAACCCCACCTCCACCACCTCAATGTTCAAGTGTCACAAGTGTCACTTCGAATGAATTGATAAGATAGCGAAAGGTTTTCTTTTAACAATGAGAATACACACAAAGACAAAATGCGTGTTTAAAGTTCAGTGATAAGTCAACATGTGAATATCAATATATCAGTACAGCAACAATAGAATGGGGAATGCAAGAGAGTCTGAGTAACTAATCAATGAATGTGCTCTGTGTAACAATACAATCTTTTGAAAGACTGAATGCCAATGCAGTTCTGGTGTCTTTGAACACATACAAACAGCATCTGTATTGGCCATCACAGGTGTAGTAGTGCAAGTATTATCATTCAGATTGTAAAGCCAGAACTGTGGTGATGTTCCAGCTTCCTCTCCCAGACTACAGCTATGATACATGACAAAAGCACAACGGGAAGTAGGATTCATTTGAGATTCCACAAACACACATACACACACACACACGCTGAGTTGAAGAGAGAATACCCTTTCATTTTTATCAGAGGTCATACATCACTTCCTCCCTGGCAGGCTGTCTGCCTCCACCTCTAAGACTGGGTCGGCCCCAGTCGAGGAGCTGAAAACCACGGTATTAGGCACAGTCCAACAGTGTAATTCACTCCGCCAGCCCCAGAAACCAATTCAGGCCAGAAGGCTGAACTCTATCTCTACCATCCGAGATGGCTTCCTTGCACTGTACACAGGATCAATATTTGTAATTATTTCTTTGTGACTGCGTCTAATCTTGGGTGGGAGGAGGAGGTTCCATTTGAGCACACCGCTGGACCAACACAACCACACACACCTGTGGACGAGGCTGGCGTGTTAAAGAACAACACTGTCTTTCATCCTTCTACAGAAACGTCCACTTCTGCAATGACCCACAACAACCTGATGCAAGTGCTTAAGCTTGGCAGATGGTTGAAAGGGCAAACAGAGAGTTTGAAAATTGGGCTTCTTGTTGGACTTGGAAAAGAGGCAGACTGCATGTTTCAGACTCTTCCGGAAGCTTTGGAGGATCTACATTCGAGAAGTATTGAGATCCAAAATGCAGCTCGATTCTTAAACAATACATTCCTAGCAAACATTTTGGACATTATGATACTTGGCATACTATAACGTTATTTTGATATTGAACATTATTGTTGTCCATTTCCTTTTTCAACTTGGTCATAAAATACACCAAGCTGATGCAAGTCATGATGCAGACTGGAAGGGCAGGGAACAACAGCATCCTTGTGTATGCATGGTGAGTGTGTGGCGTGCTGACAGATACCACTCATGAAGCCCCCAGCTGTACATGTGGAGAATACTGTACGTAGATGGGAAGAAAATATGAACAACAGTTTATTTTACTCTACGTTCTCTATATCATTTTGATGAATATGTGTGCCTAAGGGTGGCAGTATTGGTACATTTGAGACTTTTCAGTCAACGCCAACACTTTTGATGTGTGCACTGAATTCTATAAAGCAGAATCTGGCTTTCAGCTGACAGAAAAGGAGAGACAACAATTTAATAGGTTTATCAAGCTGAAAAGAAGACAATAGAGATAGAATAGGCTCTGATTGTTCATAGTGTGGGGTTCATGATTGCGGGATATGGTTCATGTGGTCCAATGTATTGAGAAAAGTAAGATTATTACTTTTCAGTGTTTATGTTATCATAGCCTGCTGATATCAGAATTGAGTGTGACTGCTTGGCTGCTGATGCCAAGACAAGTTTAGTTGGTTTCAATGACAATAGTAAGGGACTGTGACAGTGTTGTTATACCGTAAATATGTGTGTCTGGATATATTTCATATTAATGCTATATGTTGTGTTATGTACAAAGAACTAACTTACTGTGGGTCACTCCATTAGAAGATAATGCAGCAACTTATTTACAAACATTGTCGATCTTTTGAACTGATCTACAAAACGGATCTACTGACAAATGTGCTGTAAATGCCAGAAATGGAGAGATCGACTAAGTGAGTCCTGTCACAATGTCCCGCTCACAAAGAGTGACACGCTGAACCCAGAGACTTACACAAAATGGCCGTGGCATAAAACGACATGTATGTTCTGCATACATCATCAGCCACCTTTTCAGGCTAATTCCATCTCATGATCATTAAAAACCCCTAGCAGGTGGACATCTTAATGACAGACAGATGGCTTACTTATTAATCAACCAGCACTCACTAGAATTCTTCCAAAAAGTAAAATTCACTGGTAGCTCATAGGATTTGTCAGTACTGACCCAAAAATATGAACATATGGTGAATAGATGCTCTATAACAAAAATCTGCAATTCCACATTTATTTGTCAGTTTGCAATGAAATGATAGAAACCTATTTTTTCTTTTGATTTATTTATTTGTTCAATTCAATGCTTGAACTTGAGAATAAACTAAAGTAGTGTCGATGGAAACTGGCCTTGGGGACTGAAAAGGTTTACTTGCCTTTATATTGACAAAATAGTCAATACTGAAAGTTGGAGTTTACTGTGATTCAATGCATTCACAACCCTGTGCTACGCAGTATGAATAGCATTTTCAATGGATCATCCTGTAACTTGGCAAGACAACAGAGGTTCATCTTGAATGCTCTTAGCAGTTCTTTCTGAACTTGCTTCATACAAAAAGGATTCCCTAATATACCAAGATACGACCACAACATTAAAAAAAAAGAAATATAATCCCAACAAACATTTAGATTACGTTGGTAATAATAAATAGCTACTTAAACAAATGGATTTGGAATAGGTGAGAGTGAGGACAAGAGAAAAGAATGCTGCCAGTGCTCTCAATGCCCCTTCATATCAATGCCCTGTACAGAACCACATTAGCATCATCATGCGATTACATTTGCTAACTTGCAGGGCCTATCTTCGACAGCGTGGCGCACTTAATTACTGTCACATTTGCTCTTTGTCAAGAGAACCTCTCCCTGGCCACACAGCTCTCTCTGAGCGGAGACCTCTCACTGACTGGCCATCCAGTATTAATTACTGGATCGGCACGGTTTATAGGGTCAGAGGGAAGCCACTCCCCTCAGCGAGAAGAAAGAACCATCTTCTGTCACTACGTCAGTTTAGAAAGCACTGCCTGGCTGCCACTGTCCCCATTGTGTTGTCATTGATTTCAGTGTTCTAAGAATCCTATGATAACCCTTTCCACATTACCCTTTACTTCACCACATATTGCACATGCACTGTATGCCTCTTGGTGGCTCATGTACTGTACAAAGCCTACAGTATGATCTTTACATTTTCCTTCAATCAGAATGACAAAGTCTACGGATGGATCAAACATTCTATTGTGCATTTGAGACAGACTTATTCATCTTGTTTTTAGGGTGGATAAAAATGTCTGTTTTTAGGTCAGTCCCTGGTATGTTGAGGGTCAATGATATTGACCTCGGGGGCCCCACATGAAAGCAGAGCTAGAGGTATCACCCTGCCCTTGACATGGGCACACATTTCCCATTCAGGAAGCAATCTCTTCTAGCAACAGATCCAATCTGCGACCACTCAAACAAAAGGTTACAGAATTGAAATGCGGTTAAAAATGTGAAGCACCCTTGAACTACTTTGACGGCCAGAATGAGCAATGTTCCCCCCCCCCCCCTAGTGCAGCCTGTCTGATCCCAACGTGAGCCTCAAGGGTCAATAACGTGACATTTTGGTTGGAGAGCCAGAGTCAATGAGGTGGAGACAACTTCTGATGTTTTGTCTCCTATGTCAACTCTGTCTTTGCAGTTTCAGAGTTGAAAAGCACTGTCATTTCAAAATATATAAGTATCATTTGACCATGACATTAACATGGAACAGTCAAATTAAAGAAGTTGGTTGAAATGTAGTTTATAACACAATGTACACGTTAGGTTGAGGATTCAAAACTGAAACAGTGCAGTAAGACTGGGAATAAAGGTAGGGTTGATTTTTATGTTGCAGTTCTTATCTAGCTCTTAACTTCTATGAAACATGGGCCGCTGGCTCCAAATGACTCAACACTTTGTGGACCTTTTGGTTCATTAAGTTCATAGCAATTTGTTTTACACAATACATCTGCCCATGCTGTTTATGAATTGATACGAAATGCTTTGTGTCCTAATGCATCAAGTGGTGAAATACATCTTTGCATTTCATGTTTTGCTCATTGACGTCAACTGATTATTGACACAAAGGGACTGCTGCTTTTGAATCCCATTTACAGAGAGCTCACGGGACCTTAGCAGCAATGGAGATGGACAACTCTATGGGGACACAAGTCGGAAATGACTAAAGCAACATCTGTTAAAGGAACCTCATTCGATTGAGCAGTTTACATGAATCCTGAAAACAAAATAGATTTTCTTAATCGACCCTATTGGGGAGAGCAGGAACACAGACACAAAACCAGATTTTTCACACAAGGGATTAAAATGTAATTACCGGTGTTGATATTTTACATTATGTTTAGAAAGTAAAGCCTGTTGAACTCGCATTCCAACAGACTTAGTTCAATTGCTATGCCTATGGTAACGCACCTGTGACATCATCACTAGCTTTCCGCAAAAATTAAGGTATTGTACTGCACATGACAGACAAAGTAAAGAGGGAGTGATAATAAGACAGAGGTCACATGGCAGGGGGTCACATGATACAGAGGAAGAGGGGAGTCTTCTGTGAAGAATAGAAGAACAGACACAGATACAGAAGGATTGAAGATTGGAAACAGCGGTTGTAAAGTGGATGTAGAGGTGCCCTATCCCCCTCAGTGCCCCTGAGATCCCTCCACTGGATAATCGAGCTGATTGGAACAGCTGGTTGGACCGTTGGACCAGAGGGACACATTGAGACCTGTTCAACTCCCGCCAAGATCACACCGACAGGTGGGGACAGGGGTGACATTGCACTGAGAAAGAAAGAGAGAAAGAGAGAGAAAGAGAGGGGTGGAGGGTGAGAGAGAGACAGATTGAGAGTGAGAAAAGTCTGTGTTTGTGCATAGAGTCAAAGGCCACTTGTACTAAAGGCTGATACACAGTGAGGACAACGCAAAGTACTGATGGATGTTCAGTGAGATAAAGAGCAGTTCTTTAGCTGTCTGCTGTGTCAGGATTAGATTCATGTTCATATTTGATCCATTTAAAACAATACTGTCATTGTGAAAGAAAATAACATCACAAATGCACATGCAATCTAATTTGTGAATGTAGAAGAGAGAAAGGTCGAAAAATAAGAAAGAGGAATCAGACGGGAGGTACAGCAATGCTCTCAAGACTGACTATTGTGCCAAAAAGAACATGGGTACAATTTCAAAACTTTGCAAAGCTTCAGTAACCTCTCGATTTTCGTTTGTTGATGCGGCAAACTGAGTCATCATCTAAAACAAGTCCTAACAAAGTTTTGCAGAGCTATTTCAGAACCAGAAACCTTTACTTGAGCACACACAACAGGGGCAGAAAATGTCTTCATGGGCTTTGATTTCTTATTTTTTGTCAAATGTCTAAGTGCAAAGAAGCTGGATGAATCAGATCAGAAAATATCTAATTAAAGCCGGTAATGAGATTCTGCTGAGAATGGCACCACCTAAAGCTTTCATCATTGAACGGATCACATTGTGTCATAAGACTGTTGCATTTCAAAAGACTAATCTGATCTTGTCATAGAAAGCAGAGTAAAGTCATGAGCAGAGCATATTCAAAACCTTTAAAAGGAAAGTATGAGCTGAATGATTTCATGGTTCAGTGCTTCTCATCCTCAACGACAGGCTAATGAAATTTTTAGATTGGAATAATTTATTCACTGGTTAAATATGGGCAGGTCGTGACTATTTCTTTAGTTTACTGTATATCCTGTAAGTATCATGAAACGTGTGAGAGTCGCACTAAATACAATTATGATTAAAATGTACTAACTGTTTATACATTTATAATGGGTCTTCAGTAGTGTCATCTTACCACTTAACCCTCGTGCTGCCTTCGGGTCACATGACCAAAAGGTTCATAACGAACCATTGTTGTGTTTACCCAATTTTACCCTATACAAAAGCAAATAAAAATAATTTTCTTTTCACCTTCGCAATGTGGGGGGTCTGAGACAGCCCAACGATTAAAAGAAAATGCTTCATTTTGTTTTTGTATGCGGTAAAGTTGTTGCAAACAACGGTGGGTCACAATGACTGATGGGTCAGAATGACCCGAGGAGAACACAAGGGTTAAAGCTTGCGTCAAACGTGTTGTTAAGGCCTCTTAGGTAGTGACGTGATAGCTAAAGGGAAGCAATAAAGCTGCTTTAAGGATATCCTTGAAACTCTTTGTCAATGCATAGTAGATGACAGTTTTGTATTAATTACCAACTCAGGTCAATGTTCGGATCGTTTTGAGAATCCTAAACGTCAGAAACATTGTCCAAGCGTTCTTTGCAAGTCTCTTCAAACTTGTCAGCTGTTGACGTTCTCCTACATCTCGTTTCTAACAAGGCACATGGACTTTCCGCACCGGTGAAGCCAACAGTGTTTCCATCTTGTCATATCCCCTGGTTGACTATGTCCCTGTGCCTGTCTTAATGTTACAAGCAATGTAGGCCCACTGTCTGTTAATTCATTGAGCCATAACAATAGAGATGTATTCTAGGAGTCCATTTCATCACAGCAAGAAGACTGCCCTGCTTCACTGGTGCCTGCTAAGTCAAGCAATGCCTTCTGCGCTTTTAGCAGAATTCTTACAGTTTTTCACTATTGCTAAACCACATTTCTTGACACAGTCAACCATTTTCTCAGAACTGTAAACACAAAACCAAATATTTAAACTAAATTTCCAAAACCTCTGACTCTTCTGGCAAAATCAAACACTCGCCCCTAAACCATTTAACGTGTGCTCAAAATCAAACTATGCTTTTAAATCATAAACGCAACCCATCAATATATAAACACTATGTAGCAACCATTAGACACAACAAAAAAAACTGGAGAACACAGCATCCAGGGCATGTTGTTAAATAATTTTGTTTATTATTGTGGTACATAAATCCCATTTGCAATAAAGAAAATATTACAGTAACCATCACATAGTACTGTCAAAGAAAATTCTAAATGAAAAGCATAATAAACTCAAATGTTGCGCAACTGAAAAGTCTGTTTTACACAATGTATTCGGCCTCAGCGTCGTGTCTTCGTGCTGGGTCTGGCCAGAGGACTTCATCCACCTCACAGGCAATGTTGTCCCTTGCCAGGCAACGGGGGAAAAACCCTCTGGTGTGTCAGATCCAGCCTTGACAACGTTCCACTCCGATGTCACCACAGGCCAATTCCATAGCCTCTAGAAGATTTACCCCGTTATCTGGGTTTCGGTCATAGACCTTCCACTGCCACGCAGAGAAAAATTCCTCGATTGGGTTTAGAAAAAGGGCTGTATGGTGAAACATCAGAGCTGAAAGGGTCTGAGTGTACACTTGTACATATTGACATCGTAGTTCTTTGACCCGTTCTGAGTTGCGCTCAAAGGGTACTCTGTACACTTGCTTCATGCGTGGCCTGTTGCGTTGGAGGACACGATCAATGGTCGAAAGGCTGACACTGTTGATTCCTTCTAAGTTAGCATTGTCTTCGATAACTCTTTCCTGTATTTCACGCAGGCGGATTGCATTGTTTTGAAGGACCATCTCAACAATGAGAGCCTCTTGATGTTGGGAGAACATACCAGTCCTTCCACTCGCATGTTGTAGTCTTGCAATTCTACAAGAAGGGAAAATGCACTTTCAGTATTACGTACAGTAAAGTATAGTGTAAATCGTAATGGACATTACATTCTATGTGTAAAATGTATGGTAAAGAAAAGGTCATTTCCCCCCCAGTCATTTTTCTGTTGAAAAAGGTATGTACTGGCTCAAATGAATACAGTAAACTTTCAATTACTGAAATACGTAAAAAGAAATATTTACCTGTTTTCTTCTCTGAATGTCCTGACAATGGTGGCCACAGAGAATCTTCTCAAATTGGGTTGAACTCGTAGGCCTGCTTCCCTCATTGTCATACCATGAACAAGAACATGGTCTATGACTGTTGCTCGAATATCACCTGAAATGACTGCTCTTGTTCTTGGTCTTCCTCATCCTGCTCGTCCTCCTCCTCTTACTCTTACTCTTCCTCTGCCTCTGCCTCTCAGATTGTTTCCAACCATTCTTACATCCATCCAACACACCTGTGACCCTCTGAACTGGCTTATATTCTGGGTAATTGGTTTAGGTAATCACATAATTAGAAACAAGTGTGAACAATTTTGAGTCATTGTGTTTTACAGATGACGACTGTGTTGTTGTTGTGTTTACCATTTTGCAGCACAAATGCATCACAGTGCAAAATATGTTAAGTGAATGAGAATGTGTTTAGAGTTTTGCCAAAAGAGTGTCTGATTTGACAAATTGGTTTAGTTCACTGACCATTTGATTCAGAGAATGGGGTTTAGTGTTTTAGCAATCGTGAAAAACTGTAATGTGTTTGTCACATTGCTTTTTTAAATTCAACAACCCCTTCTGCTTGAACATGGCTGACTGGTCACAGAGACAGACACTCAAAAAAGGCATATTTGAACAACATTCTCAAAAACAAAACAACATTTGTTTTGGTCATCACTGTTACAGTAAACACAAATAACTCTAAACACAAATAACTCTGATGACACTGAAGTCACATCATCTATCATTCACAGGCTAATCACAAACAGCTCAGCATTGCAAATTAGACAACAGTGAACAATGATGGAAGGATAGGAAGTGAGTTTCAATCAAAATATATGATGATATCTCTGACAGGTGTTCTTTCTTTACAGGCAGGTTGAGAGAAAAATGCACAGTGACTGTAAATCAGGCAGCCTTCAGTACTTCCAGTATCCTTTGAAGGATAAATGAATCAACATATTTGCAAACATGCTACTAAATTAAGAAATATTAGACACAGCACATGAACGCCACGTGAACTGAATGTGATATGACAGCTTGGGGGCAATGTTTCAGGCACGTTCTGGAGTGCTTGATTAGGGTGGTAAAACCGTCATTAGGGACAACTGCTTTTTCATTTGCCGTGTCGGGATAAGAGGCTTGTTGACGTTCACTTTCTTAGGCCTGTAATGTGTCAAATATCACAGAGTGGTGGTGTGTGCCTGTATGAGAGAGTGAGGAAGAGACAAAGAGAAAGAAAGAGAGAGAGAGAGAGAGAGAGAGAGAGAGAGAGAGAGAGGGAGAGAGGGAGAGAGAGAGAGAGAGAGAGAGAGAGAGAGAGAGAGAGAGGGAGAGAGAGAGAGAGAGAGAGAGAGAGAGAGAGAGGGAGAGAGAGAGAGAGAGAGAGAGAGAGAGAGAGAGAGAGAGAGAGAGAGAGAGAGAGAGAGAGAGAGAGACAGAGAGAGAGAGAGAGCGTGTGTGGTGGGAGGGATTAATAGCCACATGCCGAGGGATGCAAACTCAAAAGGCTCTGACATGAAAAGACCAGATCAGTTCAAGGGAACTGGAAAGAAGAAAACATATTTTCTGAAGTGATGATATGCTACAGAAGAGAGTAGTAGTAGATCTGTTATTCAGTCATAAGGTTTGCACCATCAAATAGTGAATCACAGGAATACAATTTATCAAAGGGCACTGAGAATTGATACAACCCTTTGATTACTCAAGACAGAGGGTCAGATAATGAGAGAGAGAAAAAGGGAGAGAGCGCGATAGCGGGGAAGGATTGATGCGTTTGACCCACTTAGCTCTGAACGTTCAAAATTGTGTACTACAGCAGCATTCATATTTTGAATGCGTTGTCAAGTTGTCATTTCTCAAAATGACAAGCCTAGACATGCTATCCACTCATTAGAATGTGAAAGACTGAAACTTGAGCACATGTAAGAGGAAATGTGACTAAAGGAGCGGGGGAAAGGGAAATGTAACCCACACAATCATAGGCATTCTATTATGGCTTAACCTTTATTCGTGTTTGATGTAGAATAAACCATCTACAGTAACTGTCTTTTACAGTTTATGGGAGTATTAGATACCCCTTTCTTCCCTTTAAACTTAACTGGACACATTGTTGAAACATCACTTTTCTTTGGTCGAAAAATAACAACAAAAATAAACAAATGGACACTCCATCTCAATACTTCTACTGTCACGATAAGATACATTTAAGAATGATCACCAAAGCTTCCAGTCAGCACCCTCTCAAAAATAGATTAACTCCCTTAATTAGTGTTCACTATCCTAATGAGTGTCTCGCCACAGGATGAATAAACCTGACAAAAGTGAAAACAATACACATTCATTTCCCTCTTTCAGCAGCCAGGAGATATAAGAAGAGAACCCCCTCTAATAGGAATATAAAGGGACACCTGCAGAGCCCCCAGGAAGCATCATTAGCAGATGTAGGCTCTGTAATGTCTGAAAATTACTCATACAAAAGTAGACTTACAAACACCTTATATTTTATTCACTTACTAAATCTTGTTGGCGCAGCATTACACCTTTTAATTAGGTCCATCTCCATGATTGAGTAGCCAAATCATTTAAAACTCTACGATAGGGATGCAGATGATGTCACTGTAACCTCTACATGAGATGTTTTCAGAGCTAGTTTGAGTGAAAGCTTGTGAACAGCTCCCAAATCAATCAATAGTCTGAGCAGCTTACAGTGTCACCAGATACCACCAAATAAGACTTCCCTGTAATACAATAATTATAGCAAGACCTCAGGGAGTCCTCGCTGATTGGAAAGTTGCAATGGTCCCTCACCTCCTGGTAATACAAATGAAGGTCAGGTAAAAAAGAAAAAAGGAAGAGGGGTGATGAAATCAACTGGCTTCATCTTTGTGTTACGTTCTCAGGATCTGGAGAAGGCAGCTCTGATTGATGATATCTCCAGCAGATCAGTCAGTCATACAGAGCCTACCGGGGGGGGAGTAGGGTGCGTTTAGCCCATGTAAGATGCACGTTTATGGTACGCCTAACCCTTTTGATTGACCCAACTGTTGCTGAAGGCCAGGAAAATGCGAGATTTCTCTCTGACTTTTATTTAATGCCCCATTGGTGAAAAAAAAAAAAACCTTGGTGAGAGTGAATCTCTTGCTCTGTATAGCTCTACTAAATGGCTGTCTCTGAAACACAGCCACGCTCACACCATCTTTACCTCCCACTTCACTGTGCACAGACTACAGTTCTGTGAGTCCATTCGCAGGGTGTTTACGAAAGATGTTGGGGTAAGGACAGGAGAACCCTGTCAGTGGACAGTCTGTCCACAGTCAGGGGGTTTGCTATTGGATTAAAATGGCACAAAGGGGTATTGGTCGTTCCCATGAAAAAGAACGATCAATATCAATCTCAGCACCCAGGCAAGTCATCTTTCTTGACTGTGGGTGAGGAGTTCCAGACAGTTTTGATTAACTATATTTGATTCTGCTCTGCACAGAGCTGTGGTTTCATCTACAGTAATAACAAGTCTTTTTTGAAGATGGAAGCTGCACACTGTGCTCTGTATGAAAGGTACACCCAGGTATGAAAACATAATGTGATCTATTATCACAGTGCAGTCAATGCAGGCAATCCAAACCTGCTAATAGCTGTAAAGACTTCACTGTGAGAAGCCCAATAGTTGTCACATCACTCAATTTTATAGGGTTGGTGACAACCAGATATTACAGAACCAATGCACTGTTTTACAATAAATGAAAAAGGAAACATATGGGAAATAAACCTATGGACTTCCCTGTGAGATTCTTTCGGGTTAATAACAGACTGAGAAAAAAACAAGCTTTCAGGTACCCAAGTTCCCACCGTAATACTGTAATATACTGTAATTGATAGAGTAGTGCTTGTCATTTAAACACTTTTATTGTTAATACATGTAGACACTGTGTATTCTACTACAGCGTTGAACACTGCTTTCATATGCAAGAGGCAAACTCTGGGGCTTTGTTTATGGGTTTACTGAAATTCACTAACTCTGCTGAAATCCCAGTTGGCACAATCACATTATTCTACACAACTCCAGATCCATATCATCCTTGTGGAGGGTGAGTGGGACCAACCTGGGGGTGGAGAGATAGAAATATCATCATTTCCTTACAGCAGGTGGGCAGAAATGTGATTCAGCTCTGTTTCACACATCCCTTTTTCGTTTTTCAGAGTTCAGATTAGCAACATAGTTTGTTGAAGCTCACAGTTTACTGTGTGCCTAAATGAGGATCCATGAAGATAAGTATGTGAAAGGCAAACATTGCACAAGAGGCAAGGATGAGCAGGACCCTTCCTGCCTAATTAGACACATCAACAGCTACTTCATAGATTCTCCCTCTGGCCTTTCATGGCCCAGTGACCTTTGCCAGGCTCTGAATGGGTTTCCACGGACCAGGCGAATGTAGTTATTGAGGAAATAAGTGTTGATGAATAGATTAACACTGTTAGAGAACCACAACCAGGGGCTGGAGGCACATCTGGACACACGTGCCTGTTCCCCTCAGCTCCACGGGGCTGAAACAAATGACAGAATCATCCCTGGGTCGGCAGCTGTGATCAAGCGGAGAGCAGAGTCAAATTTGTCATCCAAACCTCATAACTTGATTATGGAGGCACATAGGAATCATCAATGCTGATTAGATGAGATTCATACCTTGTGGCTGAATGTGACCTTTGAATTAGGAAATTGAGAATGTGATTTAGTCTGATGGTGCAAATCGATACTACAGTCACTTCTGGGGTGGACACAAGGGTAGTCTATTGAAAAGGCAGGCTGCTGTGTAGTGAGACCAATTTTGCAATAACTCTGGGTGAAGCTAACCATGCTCTCTTTAATCAGGGTGTAATTTCTGATAATATCTCTAATGGCTTCCCGAGAGTGTAGCAAAACAGATGGATTAGTGCCTGAGATGGAGGGAATGCATGCTGTGTGGGTACAGTATGAGTGTTTCTGGTTTTCCATTGCCATGATAATTAATGAATTACGCTCACAACCTCAGAAATGTGTGATAATGGCTGGTTTTAGATCGCCGGTCAAAGCAAGAAATAAAACAAAACAGCCTCTTCTGGGACGTACAATTACTGTAATAAAAACATGCACAGAAGAAATCACAAATAACAGGCTTGACTACTTCAAAATCCTTAACAGATGTTAAGCATGATGGAATTAGATGGAAATTTTCTTTGCTTAGGGAAGCTTGTTCAGACGCATCCTTGGATATGTATTGTTTATATGAACACACAGCTGCACGCACACACATATACACACACACACACACACTGTACATTGACTACTACCCGACTACCAGCAATGGATTCCATGATTGTGTGACCATCTGCCTCAGCTATAAATGGTATATAAGTTCTCATGACTGCAAGCAAGATGCTCTGCCTGAAGGGAACCTGGCATCTGCATTTACCTTTAGTGCCCAGATCTCATTAATGAAAAGAGCAGTACACTGTCACAGAGAGAGAGACGACTGTGATTTCTGTAAGAAATACATCTCACATCCACATACAGCCTGTGTGCATTCAGAGTATTGTATTAACTGCAAGCACCTGACTCCCGGTGAGTACTCGTAGTTGCAATACTTACAATACTGGTATTTCTGATACACTACAGGTACACGGTGCATTCAAGATCAAGCACTGCATGTACATTTACAATTAGGAGTAACTGTGACCACCGGGATTCACATCGCTCAGTTTGTTCTTCCCATACAATTCCATCAGTTTGCAAATAAGAAATTATACAATTCGAAAGTTAGTTGTATTGTGAGTTGGCTCTGTCCTTGTTCTCACATAATTACTTTTGGTTGCTCGAATCAAAGTCAAAGAGAAAAAAGTGAAAAAAATCCAAAATAAAGTGCAAGAGAGACATTGAGAGAAGACAGAATCAAAACAACTACAGGACACAATTCTATGCAGGCAACATAAACCATGTGGATCTCCAGTAACAGGCAGGATGTTTTTCAGACTTCATTACCACTCTGACAGCCAACCATTAGGGCCACCAAAGCTCAGGCCCAATTCATTTGTATTGCCATGGCAACGCTCGCCATCCATCATCCTTCCCCAAGCATTTGTGTGTGTGCATGTGTGTGTGTGTGTGCATGTGTGTGTGTGTGTGTGTGCGTGAGAGAGTAAGACAAAAATTGCCAGAAAAACTCAGTAGGGATACACTATGTTATTATAGTGGCACATGCTATTGAATAACCCTGAAGGACGGCATGTGGGGAAACAGACCTATTTCCATATTTGGCACAAGGCCTCTCAGGTGTGATGGACCACAAACAGGTCCTCTGGCTCTGCATCGTACTTCATCTGGGCATCAGTCTGATCCCTAACACACTCTCACTCTGCTTCCCATCCAGAACAGGACTGCTGTCAGCTGGAGAGCTAGCACATTAAGCCCAAGCATCATTAGCACCTTTTACAGAATTATGCCCAGTGAGGATAACAGTAAAAACAGCCTTGCCAGCCTACTCCCATCTGCTGCCTGACAATATGAGACTATTCCAGTCAGATCCGGTTTCTGACAGTGGGCAGTGGAGAGCAGGGATAACGCAAAATTGCACCATCTAAAGGATGATGATAGAGCGGTGACATACTGGTGCTAGATTAAGCCTTTTTATAATTAATGGATATCTGTTTTGTCAAAGTGGGAGTTGATTTGAGACACACAGGAGTCTGTGAAGGAGGCTTCATGTGTTGAATGGAGAGAGAGTGAAGGAGAGAGAGAAAGTGAGAAGAGGAAGAGGATAATGGCTACCAAGAGGGCGAGACAATCAACCTATTTCACACTTGGGCGTGATGTGGTTCATAAGATTTATTTTCACCCTGAAAGAACAGGTCAAAGAACAATAAACCTTTAGAAAGTTGCTGTTATTTATCCTATTTTAATTTCCTAATTTCTTACTTAAATTCTTGAGACCAATGGGGCAGCAATTTCTTGTTACATTATAAATCAGCCTTGACCTTGTTTAGTTTGTGTCAAGAGTGTACTTTCATTTACAGTTTGCTAGACAGTTTGATGTGTTAAATAAATACAGTTAAAGGAGAAATGTGACATAAAAGAGGGAATCCATCTCTACAAGACAAAAACCTCTGGACCTTTGTTGGGGTCAGGTGAGGAATGAAGCTGAGGGCAAGTTCATATGACATCATGTAAGGACCGACTTCCTGCGGCTCATGCAGATGACATCATAAGATAATGTTGTTGTTGAGGTTCTCCAGGGCTATACAAGTTACATACTATATTTAAATTGAGCCAATAGACCTCATCGCACAGAGGTTATGGCCCAAGTAATTAACACAACACTGCCATTAATGCAAATAATGATAACATGTCTAGAGAAAGGTATGTAAAGTCTAAGCCCGGCAATTATTTTTGCATTATATTTTCCCAACATACAGGGCTTGTTGTGCTGCATGGGTGACCACACTTTATTAAAATAACATTTATAATTTACAGTAGATGTGGATGGAAATGTTTGTTTTCTAAGAAATCAGGATGCTTGTAAACACAAACATCATGAACAAAGAAAATCTACATAAACAAACATACAAATAAGGTAAAAAACACAGCGCCAAGACAAAAACACTAAGAATATCATGTATTGACATGTCTGTTTCTCTCAAGTACAATAAAATACTTTTGTTAACCATAACCAATATTGTAAAAAAAAACATGATCAAACATTAACAAACAGCAATATGAATAAAAAAAAAACCTGAATCTGTGACATAGTTGTCATTAGTATGTTCAATCAATCAAAATTCAATCAATAAATCAATCAATCAATCAATCATAACATTAGTATGTTAACTTACTAATAAAGTATGTAACATCTAACTATGTTTGAAACATAGTTTGTCAAGTTAAGTCAAATTGATTTCCATACTGTAGCACATTTGTCAACAACGTCAGACACAGTCATCACAAGGACACATACACGGACTGTGACAAAGCAGGCATGGAGTCAGCGTCTTTTGGATGAAAGTGGACGCGGTCTTTACTTGAAATAAATAGGTTTTCACTAAACAAAAAAGGTCAGACGCCACACGGCCATTAACATGGAACAAGAATAAGACTCTACAACAAAGTCGAAAACATCTCGGCTTATATAGCCGTCCTTATTAGTCCCAACTCAAAACAGGTGCGTCTTAGAATTCCAGTGACGCAGACCGTCGCACCGTCGCCGTGCGCTGCGTCGCCGTGCGCTCCGTGACACAAACATTTACATATCTACAAAAAACGTTGTTGTTCTTGCACATATCATCGGCTGGGAGAAGAAGTGGGACTTAAGGTGCATTGTGATTCAAAAACATCAGTAGTGGGAGAGGATCTAAAATGTAGAGGAAGACTATTCCAAAAATGTGGGGCCTCAACTGAAAAGGGGCAGTTCCCGTAGAATTTTAAACTTGGTTTGATTTAAAAGCAGACAATTTTGACACCAACAGCCTATAGGTCTTATACAAAGAAAAGATATTCCAAATATAATCAAGTGCCAAGACATATAATACCTTGTAAGCAAATAATTAGGCTATCCTGGCTAGCAACGTGAGCTAACCAGTTAGTAATGTCCTCAAATTGTGAGAAAGATACACTTTTCACATATTTTCTCAGCCACCATATTCTCATTTTCTCCCCTCAATACATTCACACACAAAGAAAAGGACTGGGATGCCATGAGGCTACACAATACCAAAGAGTCTGGCTTGTCAGAATCAATATTGGCATGTATGACAAAGACGGAGTGTCTCTAAAGAAAACTGCTAGATTGAATATGGTGCTAAAAATGACAAGTGACAAGCAAACCCCTGTCTGGATCTGACAGACAAGCTAACGACCAGAGACCTCCATGACAGATGCTCTCCAACACGTCAAGGAAAGAGAATACACAGGGGAGGTGGACCACAGGCTCAGGGCACACTAGTACATTTAATACCTCCTAAATAACAAAGGAAACCACTCTTAAAAAAAATAAAACCGACTCCAAAAAAAAGGACACAGAATTGAGAGAACTAAATCCCTGCACTTTGTTCTCTGGTCTTTAACAGGACAGGAACATTTTCATTTCAGCAAAATATTACCAGATTTTTTTTCATGATAAAGGAAATGAATGGAGGATTGGGGAGGGGATTTACTTTACACAGTTTTAGAGAATGTAACTGGTTGTTGACCTCTGAAATTAAATGTCTGCACTAATACTGTGGAGAGGCCATCACACTCATGGTGCCCCCCCCCCCCCCCCCAATATGGCGAGAGAATTAAGTGACAAAAAGAGTGGGGAAAAAATCCTACTGTATGTTTAGATTTACATGTAGTCATTTAGCAGACTGCTAAATGCAGAGTGCTTTGCCCAGGGAACAACGTAATTAGTTACGGCCGGGAATCGAACTAGCAAACTTCTGATTGGTAACCTGATGCCCTAACCGCTCAGCCATCTGACCCCTGTTCTTTTTACAAGGCACAGTATGCCTCTCATGGCTCACTTAGGATGTATTGGGGTTACACTGAAGTGGGTCCAGACAGGGTCAAGAAATAATGACATATCAAAAGTCATCTAAATGTTTGATCCTCTTGGAAATATTGCGACAACTATGTCAATTTAGTAAACATTATGGGAAATGACTACAACAGATTCATAAACCTTCCCCATTTAGTGGAAATAGGTTTGACTTTTAGGAAAAATATATTATATTACTCTTCTTATTGAAATATGTGTGTTGTGTGTGTAGGGGGGTAATAAAATGAATGAAATGGCACATGCAAAATTCACTTAGTATGCTGATTCATTAGAGGCCACTCCACCATGCCTTTAACAGCCTCAGTTCCCCATAAAGGAATTCAATTCCAGAACAGAGACACACCAGGGCCCAGCAATAATCACACGGGTTCAGAACCCCTTAAGCTTGTGTTATGATGAAGGCCAACTGTCAACCGCTAAATAGAAAACGTTATGGTCTTTCTTTTAGGGAAATGCACCTGTCATTCCAGATAGGTTGCATGCATATCGCAGGGGAGGCCAAAAAACCTAATCTGTCACTTTTACTCTCCCAACACATATCTCTTAAAGTGTAGAGCAATAAGGCACTACATTGCATGCCATTCAGGTCACATGCTTTTTTTTTCCTGAAAGATTCTGGTCTGTTCTCTTTTCCCCCTCTATCACCCCCCAGCCGCTGGGAAAAGGGTTTTAAGTACAATCCATGATTACAAGGATTAGATTGGCTTAAAACCAGGGGTGCCCAGCCACTTTACTCTGAAGGGCAACTCTCATGCAATTTCAAATCAGACTGGATGGGCCTTCAAATGTGGAGCTGGAGACATACAAAGGGATGGAGAGAGAAACAGAGAGAAAAGATCCTGGCATCATCTAGTAGGGATTGCATTGTGAGCACAGCCAAGTCAACTGTGAATAATATTATTTGGAGCTACAGGACAACACAGGACTTGGAGCCAAGCCTAGAGCCCTGCAAAGCAAGCTTCGCACCGCTAACCCCCAATGAACTTCATAAAAACACTGGATAGTCAATGGTGCATTTCAGTTCTTAATTAGGGTAAAGCACACTCTTCAAATTAGACTAATTTCCCAGGCATTAATTTGAGGGGATCATTATAGCTCTGCAGAGAAATCTCCATCAAAAGTTCAGCAGACTTGCATTGCGTTGTAAGTGGTGACAAATTATTTAAGTCTCTTTTTCCCTGCTGATGAGCAATTCTGCTGCTCGACTTGTAATCAAGCTTTAGGCTGGCCAAAAGCATTACGTCATGTGTGACTCGACCAATCACAGGACCTCAGAGCCATCCATTCCTAAAATGGAGTTAAATACACAACTGAGCAAAACAGCAATTAAAAAAGGACAAAGCAGCCATCAGGATGTGTGTTTCCGGATCTTTCCCAGTGTTCAAACGGCTTTGCCTGCAGAGTGTTTCCCTGCATGGCACGTGCCGTAATCAGCTCTGTTAGCTCACCTGTTCCCATCGCCACGCCAGAGCTCATTACCGCACAGAGCAAGCCAGCCAAGCCTCCTGTTCCAAACAGAGAATGAGAGGAAGTATGAGGTGAGGATAGTCATGCCAAAGGGGAAGGAGAACTTATGGAAGGAGAGTCTGAAATGACAGCATCTTTTAGGAAGTATAGTGAGACACGTGTATAGGGCACAAACTAAGGTTTTAGACGTGAATATTTTCTGTAGCCTACGAAACAAATCTAACAACTTATCTGATTTATAATTGATTAATTAAACGTGTTGATTAGATTAATTATTTCAGTGCAAAAGCACCTTGAGTGGTTAGTAGTGGTAGTAACCTGAAGTTGTACAAAAACATAGGCTAACGGAAGAAAAGGGATTGTGACTGATTGTAACCCTGGAATCCATGAAACACAACGATGCCACACATTAGAACCCTACTGTAGACTCACAGTGTTCAGTTTTCAACTTAATAGATGTAATGTTATATAAGATAACAAGTCCAAGTGTTTACTAAGTTTTATATGATTTGCTAAGAAAAAATACAAATGTCACTTTCCTTGCATCATGAACAAGTCTTAAATGATGTCAAGAATTGACACTTTTCACAGTAAATGTCATTATTATTCCTTGTAATGTTAGACTTGTGAAATGTCAGATGACAAGACAACAACATCATCCTCAAGAGGGGGACAGATAGCTAAGGGTAACAAGGGATGGGTGAAGGGTTTCCGTTCTGACAGACCCAGACAGACCCAGACACACACACATAGGGTTCAGCTGTGAACCCTCCATGTGGCAGTTATCTCCTGCTTAGGGGGTTGCCTGGAACCCTTGGTGGCCCTTCAAAGAGTCCCCAGCATCTCCTCAGTGACACTCTGACCCAGATCTATCTCTCGTGGTCTCCACTGCTGACCACTCTTGCGTCTTCTCCTCCTCCTTCTGACACTTCTTCTAACAGGACTGCAGTACATGACCAGGCTGAGCACCTGTTAGACCCATATCTGACAACGTTGCTCAGTAGATGGGGTTAGCCAAAACACAATCCTTCCGCCAGACTGAGAGTCAGCAACATGACTTTCCTCGTGAATACATCCTGCTCCTAGCTGATCACATCCACAGAGTGTTGTGCTTCACACATAAAGTACACAGCCTTTCTGCTCTGAAGTACCTCATGCTGCAAGCCAAACATGGACTCTGTGCAGGCTGTATGAGTGGCAAATAGAGATGTTTTGGTCTTTTGGCTGCCACATGTAGATGATGGATGGTGTCTGAATAATGACTTATTTGTTGATCAGATCAATCAGGACGTAGAACTGAGGTTTAATAACATTTCCATATGCTGGAGACAAACCTGACAGGGAGAAATGTACCATGAAACCAAATGCTCAGCCAGCAGAAACAAGAGCGATCTCACAGGCCTCTTTTTGTCTTCCTACCCCCACCGCTCTCTTTCTCTTTTTTTTCCCCTTCACCCACTTGCTCTCTATTTCCTCTCTTTCTCTCGCTCTCTCTTTCTCTTTGCACACTCACACACACACACGCACACACACGCACACACACACACAGACAGACACACACAGAAGGGGACTGATCAGTCATTTGGGAATTGCACCCCTGGAGCAATGTCTGTGTTTCATTATCAGAAAACCGTCACGTTGTCTACCCGACCTTAACATAACCATGCCATTTTTTAATTATGTCAGATATTTTTGTGGAATAAGATCATAGTCATTTTAATCATGCGCTTGACTGTAAAGTTCCCCTGTCTAGTTTTTTCTACCTTGTTTAATTAAACACTTACATAGTGTGGTCAGACCCTGCAGGGAATATAGCCCTTCTACTGCACTGTCCATCCACATACAGTACTTTCTACGACACACATTCTTTGGATATCTATGAGAAAAATATATGAGCAAAGTATTTTGTATTGAACACATTCCTGTTTAATCCAATCTCAAATGATTCATCTTCTGGATAGCCAAATGAACCCATGTGACATTGGATCTAAAGAAGAAATTAGAAAGGCATGAACATGATGACTGACAATGAGGAATTTTGCTGAATGATCAAGGATAAAAATGTATTTGCATTTTTTTTGCTTAACTATATTGTATTATATTATTTTGATGTATTTTATAATCTAATATAGATAAACACATGAAAATTGTTGAACCGTGAACCGTCCGCAGAGTCCATTATCAGGTGATATTGGACACCTCGTTGGGCATTATCCTTACTCATACCATGGTCTGGGTGAATACTCGATTCTGATTGGCTGCAGGGGTGTCCATTATCAGGTGATAACCGACAACTACTACGTCATTGTAGCAAAAATGTATTTTCACCGTTATAAATTATTGCGCTGGGTACATACATGAGCCTGAACAAAGTATCTGAAATAAGTAACCATAACAACAGGGACGGAACCAAAGCCTCCATCTACAATTTTGAAAGACTTTAACTAGGTAACTTGTATTTACAACCTTTCCCAGCTAGCTAATCTTCAGAATCGAGTATTCACCCAGACCATGGTATAATGTACATTGTTCCATGTTGTTCCATTATGTCCATGGTGCTCCATAGCAAATTTTTATTATCACTTTATCAATTTAAACATTTTCCAGAATTATTCTCTATGTAATACAAATCTTGTTGATAAAGCCATCAGTTACATGTAGGTATTGCGGCGTACGTTGCTATTAATGTACACCTAAGGTAAGTGAAGTAAAGCAGGATGGCACAGGCAGGAGGATGGTACAAAAATGGAGGTCTGAGTCTCTACGGTGCATGTAATTGGACAGTCACAGTTAAATGGGCGATGATAGCCTTGCCAGCCTCCAAGATGTACTGTAAACTGGCTGGCGTTCTCATCAACAGTCTAACCCATGGCTCACCCCTTTCTTAAGGTCTTCTTACAAGTGTAGTCTTGGATAGGAACGCTACCAGACTGGTGCAACCCACACATCTCACCCGCAGAGACATGGAAAGGACTCCCTCATGATCTCCCACCTCACTGATCATGAGACAGTCATTAATCAAGTAGCGACACATACTTTGTTCTCATTAGCTGCTACTAGAAATAATCAAATTCTGCTTGTACTGTTGGTAATCCCAAAAGGTCATTCTTTAAAATTCCAACCATCACTGGTGAGGGCAAAGAGGTCTCTACAGTGGAGAGTGACTATAAAACGGCTTAATGAATACATTTCACGGACCATGCACAGTCCTCTAGGAGTCCTTAAGTAACAACACTGCATAGCCTTTTGAAAAATACTGTACATAGATTTTCATTGAGCACGATACATTTGCTGTTTAGTATTTAGAAAGGTGGTATTTGTAGAAGAACACGTAATGCGGTGGATAAATAACAGAGGGATACATGTGGAAATCAAAGCTTTAATTCATATTGATTTCCCAGTCAAAATGAACCAGTGCAGGGCAAAAAAGAGCTGTGACACAGGCTGGTAGCGTTCTACCACAACGGTGTTCGTATTGGTATCAGTAACACCCATAAAAGGCGAGCCATTTTCTCCCTCTGCCCCATGCAGAGAGAACACATCAGGCAAATGGAAGCTGTCAACATAAAACTCCATTTGGAAGATACAGTCATCTGTTGAACATATTACACCCCTGGCACTCTAACTCCAGGCCATCAAACAATAAAGAAAAAGAAAATGGCTGTGAATGATGATGTTGTACATGGCCAATAAATGTAATACCCTCTGAATGGCACATCAATGAGTGATAGCTGGAAGAAACTGACTATTAAGACACTGGGCGATGCAGAAAGAACTCATGCAAAGTAGGTTTTCAGCTGGAAGGGACATTTGGTACAGTAGGCATCAGAAATTCATCTAATTTCAGAAAGAATGTATGTGTTGAAGAATTTCCTGATCTTAGACATGGTCTTTGCCTGCGGTGCTGCAGGATGTATGTTTTAAATAAAGTCAAGGGGGACTTTCTCTCAATTAATACTAGGTGAAGCTGGTGGGGGATTCAGGCACAGTCAGCTATAATTAATGTGGAGGAGAACATGGAGTTTTGATTGGCAAGGATAGGACTGGGAGCTATAATATGGGATGAGAATGGAAGGAAGATTCTCATAGGACACACTCCCACACACACATAAACACACATATATTGTCACACTCACATACATCTATATACACACACAAACACACCTGTGTGAGAGGGGCACAGAGGCCTCTGGCCCTTTTATCTGTCTCCTTCCACATCTTCACCAGTCCATCTACCTCTCCCTTTTTTGTCCTGTCTCTTTTTTTACCACTTTACTCTTTTTCGGACCCTCTTTCTATCTGTCCTTAACTATACTCCGTGTTTCTATCCACATTCAGTCCACTCAACTCATATTTACCTCAAAGCTGTCTCAAAAGTGTGGTTTCTATCCACAATGCGACACATGAAATGGAGCTGTCCTTTCAGCACCACGGGAAAGCTGGAGACTTGTCAGGACCTTGGATGAGTCCCCAACAGCCCGGTGTCTGAGCCTTTTGTTCCAATTTACTCCATGCATCAGCCGACGGTTCTGAATGGGCAAGGATCCTTTCTTTCTCCAGAGTCAGCCACGGAACCTTGATTTGACTTCAGTAGATATTTGCTACAGGTTATCAGCCATGTGAGGGCTGCTAGATACGAAGAGCTCGTGATTCAACCATGCTATCTGTACTGGAAACATATATAACCTTAGTGAGTATCTGAATATAAAATTTAAGGTATTTTAAATCAATTAAAGCCAAAGGTTGTAAATGGTAAATGTTGTGATCTTGACTGTTTAAAACAAGCATGTTTGATCATGTTCAAATTGAATAACAAAAATCAAGGAAGCAATTTAAGAATGTAATGGGAAGACTTGATTTCCCAGCACATTTTTAAGTGATACTTGACAAATAACATATCTTATTTAAACAGCAGCAGTGTTGATGTGCTATACTGATCGACAAAGTGAGAACAGACGATCAATAGCCTGCCGAAAAGCTGCCATTCCAAAAAACAAGTTTGTTTCCAAGTCAAACGCATCCAGAAAAAGCCATCAGAATGCTAATCCAGCAAATCGTTTATTCACATTTGCTAAAGCAATTATTCAAAGTTTTATTGAGATTAACGGAACACGACTAGATCTAAAGAAACTGCTGGTGTTTCACTGGCTCTGTGTGCAAGGAGGGAAAATGTGATTAGAAAACACATTCAGTGATCGTATTTCTCTATTACTCTGTACCTGGATGCAGTCATTTTAAGGATGAATGATGTACCTATAATGTTAGCTCATGAACTCTCCTTAAGGAGACGTTGATTACGGTTATTTTCAACTAGTTTGAGAGATTCCAACTTTAGTGCAGTTACATAGAGGTTAAAATAAAAATAATTATATCTTACTTTTCCATCAGAACATCACATATATACCTTACAATATAAGAGTGTTATAATGTGGGCGTAAGAAGGGGATACAATTCATAATAATTCCCATTAGAATGTTAACATATGTGCATCTTCAAAACAATGTCATATGTCATGAAAGTAAACATTATCCAAACACATGTTTTCACAATTTCACAAACTTTTCCAAATACGGAACATTTGTTTCCATGGTTACCAGAGGAAGTTGCTTACAGGCAACAGCCTATTAATGCGTATGGTCTGTTGCTCCATTTGACAGACTGTTCGGTGGTCGGTATTCACAACACTTGGTATCCAGTTGCATTAAAACTCACACAACAATGAGATTTACATTTTAACAATGTTATATAGCAGAAGGGTATAAAGCACGTGTTACTTACTTTGTCAAACATAATACATTTTTTAAATAATTATTGTGATCTTAAAAGAAAATGCCTAGTTAGGGTTTTTGTGCTTGACAGTCATAGATCTCCCCTTTACAGCTAAAATGTTCATCACCAAGCTAACCACTACATCAGAATGTAACACATTAGAGTGGCTCCTCTAATTTGTCTTCCTTGGTTGCATATTTCACTTTGAAGTTTCTGTGAGGAGGAGAGTAACTGTGTTAGAGATATGAATTACCGCTACAACCCCCCGGATCCAAACATAATGCATTTATTTATGTAAATGAGACTAAGGAGACAGTCCACACTCATCATACTGGAAAGAGAGAAGGAGGAAAAATACAGAGAAAATTGATGGTTCATGGATGGTAATTTTTTGCTTCAAGGTAAACATAACACTACGCCCCAACTTGTTTTCATTTCTGGCAACCTGGCAAAAAAGCTAAACAATGATAATGACTTTCCTGGTAGACAAACTAATGGACTGGTTGAGAATGTGCATTGAATACATTACTTGGTACTGTGTTTTCATCTTGTACACTGCAGGTATATGCCTACCTCCTTTTAAATAAAAGAGAAAACTAATATTCTAATCAAAGACATTCTATTTTTTCCAATATCTGAATTATTCACATGTTGTATCCACATTACTTTAACACTCCTTTGAGACACAGAGAGAGAGAACCTGTCTGTCTCTCTCATTCTCGAGTAATCTATTTTTGTCATGGCTGGCCAGTCGGCCCCAACTTTCTCATCAACTCTTACATGCAGCTTGGCTCCCAGATGGACAGAAGCTGGAAGAGAAGTTGTGCAGTTTTAGTAAGAAGGAGAGGGGACACAGGATTGTGCACTATGGGCTACATTTCCCCTAAATTCAAATTTGTAGTCAACCTGACTTGCTTGAGGCATATACATCAAAATAATTGGAATTGGGTGAATTGTGTTAAGCCGAAATGCAGTTTTATCCAAGTTACCATCAAACACTACACATGCAATATTAAATTAAAATATGTATTTTCTGTTGGAAATAATACATGAATTGTACCGTTATACATAACTTTACTGCTTTTCACGACAGACAACTTGATTAATTCCCAGTCTCTTTCCAGAAGTCCATCTTGGCCTTTAAAGCTTTGAAAGTTCACATTGATGCACTGTAAGAAACTTTCATTTATTTATTGTAAGCCATATGTAATGTCTCTTGAGCAATTCAGAGAGTTACTGTAAAAGTTGTGGTGTGTATTAAATGTGCTTGTTATGTAAGGGTCCAGAGTCTGACGCCAGTACGTTCAAACCTGGCGTATGTAATTCGTTTTAAATGTGTCCCGTGCTTTCTGGTTTTGAAGGTGACTCTGTCTATCATACAAAACAGGCAAAACTAATGCAGTCATTTCTATCCAGCCACACAGTCAAACTCAGGCCCATCTTACAGTGTAACACATTGAGGGTCAATGAGTCAAACATACCAGAGGCAAACAGACTCCAATGAGCTGTATTTTGTGTTTGTTTTCATTTCATCCGATGAGAAATAGAGAGAGGTAGAGAGAGAGAGGTAGAGAGAGAGAGAGAGAGAGAGAGAGAGAGAGAGAGAGAGAGAGAGAGAGAGAGAGAGAGAGAGAGAGAGAGAAAGAGAGAGAGGTAGAGAGAGAGAGGAAGAGAGAGAGAGGAAGAGAGAGGTGTAGAGAGAGGTAGAGAGAGAGAAAAGGAGAGAGAGGTGGAGGTATGTAGAGAGAGAGAGAGGTAGAGGTAGGCAGAGAGAGAGAGAGAGAGAGAGAGAGAGAGAGAGAGAGAGAGAGAGAGAGAGAGAGAGAGTAGAGTCGAGCATTGCTGCCTGGACATGCTGCTATAAGATGTGTTGTTGGTGTTGCCGTCTTCATGCCTGACTGTCAGATCAAGACTCACCTAAGCGACGGGACCACCTGTTGTTATCCTGATTGCAGTGGGCAGAGCATCAGGCCTGGGTCACAAAGGACTGAGATCTGACAGCACTGAGACCAAAACAGGATCAACATGCGCTGCCAAAAGGAACAGTTGGAGCAGTCAACCACTCAAAAAAACACCATCAGCAACAACACCACACAGGGTCTCCTCCTTCAGAGACTGTGGCTCCACCTACCACTTGAATGACTTTTTAAGATCCATGCCGTCCTCTAATTCTAATTTATTTTGCACCTGAAGTCAAGTCCCTATCTTCCTCTGAAACAGGTACACACCATGTATTTCTTGCTAGAGAATTGTGTTGAATGTTTTCCATGTTTGCTGGACCGGTATGATGAATGTGTGACAAAACAGAAATACACATCATTGGGAGTCCTTGAGCGAGAGCCTGAATGGAATCAAAGAAGAACAAAGACATCTAGCCATGAGGAACTGCTTCACAAACTTTAACATCTCCCCCACTGAGCTTTGGGGGTAAACATCTAAGCCCTTCTAATAAACCTGCCGGAGCAAAAGCTGTTTAAAATGTCATCAAAACAGAGAGCTTGAACAAATGCATGAATTATTGTATTTTATTTACACTGGCTATCAAGTTTTTCATGATCCTCCATCTTAGCATCTGCTCCCTTATATGATATACAGTATCACGTGAATATTACTGCAAACTGTCCAACAAGGTAACACTTTACACTGAAGTTACATCAACTGCCATGTAACTATATGCTGTAGCAACATCTGGTAGTTACATAGTAACTGCTATTTGGTTACAGTTCAGTAACTGTGCCTTCTTCCACTTTTGTAATAACCTATACCTACCAACACTTAATACCATTCCATGATATATAAACTCCTACAATGACCCTACAGTGTTTTTATTACAGGTGCTATGTAGTGACATAGCAGTTAGTGTAACCTAATGTAAAGCATTGCCAAGATGATTATTAAGTTTTGCTTTGAAAAGTGTACTCTCACAGGACATTTCTACACACACCAACACCCACACACACACATACACACATACACACATACACACACACAAACACACACCCAGCCTCTCTGTTCTCTTTTTCCTGAGGCACCTGGCGATTGAGGTGCAGCTCTGCATTCATCTTCATAATGACTGTGTCATTGCCTCTGCATGCTGGGTGAGCTTCTCTCTATGCCATCAGTGGACCTCCTACCTAAGTCTGCCAAAACACTGCTCTGCATCCTCTATGCCCACAAACCTCCTCCCCATTTTTACTCTTGCTTCCTTACTCCTCCACATTTGACAGACTTTATACCCTTCCGAAAATATACATATTTTTTTTTATACAGGAAAACACGATTATTTCAGCCAAACACAAAATGTAGCAGGCAAATAATACACAACCAAAACATCTTACAAATATGTTTTCAAATAAATCCATTATAATCAGGATCTTTAGATCATTGTCTGTTCATTAAGATATTGAGGTCATGAATGGTAAAGATGGGCATAAAGGGTAAAGCTGAGGAGGGTCTTCAAATCACATCTCAATGTAGGCATTTGTTAGTTTAAGATAAAAGGATTGAACACATAATAGAGGCAGCAAATGTTTAATAACACGTTTGAGTCACTGAACACAATTCAATTTACTAGCTGCAATTTGCTCATAATAATCTACTGTGGCTTACAATTACATAAATGCAAACGAAAAAAGGTTTTTCTATAATCAACTGATGTATAATAATACAACGTTTGCTTTCATAATTTTGCATTAGATTTTTGCAAGTGTTTAGCTGTGTAGATGGACCACAAATGTAATTTCCTGGCATGGATTCACTGGGCACAGACGTTTAGCACTCTGTTTCAACAGCCTGGTGTGATAAATAATAATTACTAATGGATGCTATGTGATAGTGTGAATTTGGGCTGCCATGTAGGACAACAACAGTTAATTAACCTAGCTTGAGAAAAAGGAAGTGTCACTTTCAACATCAGTTAACAAGGCAAATTCCCTGAACAACTAGCTGGACAAGAGAAACAATAACAATTAATTCCCCGAACAGCTTCTGTTCAGGGAAGAGATCACTTGGAGATCACTTCACTGTTTACGGCTGTGTCACATTACAACAATGCTGTGTATGCACACATATTTAAAACTGAACTGTTATGGTGGTTATTTGAAAACAACTCTGGAATATACATTATCAGTGAAAGAAAAGATTGACATGGTCGAGACCAAAACCAGCAGTTAGAAGTCAACGCAGGCCACCAGTTCATATTCTTATCCTAACTAAATAATTGAACCTTGCAAAGCACTCATATATGATCAATTTTGCTTCTGTAGAAGTTAAATCCATCACATATTATATTGTATATGAATCTGTATTGTCATACGGAAGGCTACATTTTCTGGACCATCTCCCTCCCCATCTCCTGCACCATCCAGACTGTGCGATGTAGATGTTGGTTTCTTATGTTCTGTGTGGAGCATTGCCTGATAGGAAGTGGCTCAGAACAAGCCTCTCTGCCTGCCATACTGAGGGTATTATTGTCACTGATGTCATGGCAGTATGTTGCAGAACACCAAACAACAAGACAGGAAGTGGATAGGGCATAACTGTCACTTGCCATCTCTGAGAAGTTTAAATGTGCCATTGTGTGTGGAGGTGGGAGTGGGGGAGTGGGAGTGGAGGGGGGGTGGGGGGCGACAACAGACATTCTCAAAGACAGATTGGTTCCCTCCCTATGGGTAGCTAACGTTGATGTCTCTCTGGAGCAGTTGGTTTCTTTCTCTCATCTTTCCCTGTACAACTTTCTGGCCAATCAGGACTGGCCGGCTGGGTGAAAAAAATCCATTCAACTAATGACAAAAAACAGAAAGAGTATTCTCAAAACTGTTTTGTTCTCAAGGTGCCATTAGTCCTTCTATCTATGCATGACGTGAATCAAATTGTGATTCATCACAGATGGAACTGAGGATGCCACAGAGACAGGAGCAATCTGTTCTGTCCTGGAAAACTTCTTTTCTGCTCCACTATATGATGATATTGATGTATAGACAACCAATTTTCTTGTGCATAGGATAAGTAATGCCGCAATGAACAGGGATTCAAGCTTAGCATGAGTCTCCCACAACATAGAAGAACGGGAAATCCATCAACATGCAGCACAGAGAAATCAATGGTTAAAACAAACTGGTTCTTAGCAGTTGTTTATTATGAATTCTGCAGTTAGCTGAGGAGTTCAAGCAGATGCTGGGGTTCTCTGTTGAGCCACAGTGTACACACACACACATGCGTACCAGAACATTATCACAGAGCCAAGGTGCAAGTTAATATTGTATAACACGGTTGTGGCTAGGGCATCTGCCCTCACAAGTGGGATGAATAATTGAATCGTTGAATTAGCAGCATGTACCTCACAGCAGGCGATGCTGGAATAAAGATGAGATAATGTCTGAATTGTAACGGAACGGAATCATGCTCAGTATAGTTACATAACGTTCTGTTTGACAGAAATGGCAGCTCAGACTGTTCATGGAAATGTCAATATGAGTGAAAGATATACTGACGGTTGCACAGCAGATAAGTCTTTGCATTACAAAGTCTAAGACAGTCCCTCAATGGTGTATGGTGGTTTTGTATCAGTGGTGGTTCTACATCTAGGAAGTTTGATTCTAGGTTTGATTCTAGAGTGAGTTAGATTCTAGTTTGATTCTAGGTTGCAAAAAGTTGCACTTTGGACCAATAACAGATTTCTGTCACAGGTTTGATTTATTTTTATTTTTATCTACAATAATGTGGAAGTTAAGGGGAAATCATACAATAAAACAATCGACGATTTGAAAAAGAAAATGTTACACAAAAAGTCATCATGACAATGTAACACACCCCAATAGCTAACAAAAGCTCACACACTAACAGATTGACTAAGATCCCCATTATTATGAGTAATAGTCTAGAAAACGTCTTGACAGAATACAGTAATTCAATACCTGGGAATGGGATGATAAAGAAGAACTCAGGAGGACCACTGGCTATTAGTGTGCAGCCATACAGTTTAGTCCTTAGTGAGAGGCAGATAAGAAGGTGATTTACTAGTGGCCCGCAGGTCAGTTAAACTAGAAGCTAATGTAGCATCATACTCAAGCCAGTTGTAGGATAACTGTTGGTATAATTACCCTGTCAGGGTTGTCTGGTAAAGACAGATGTTAAGTAACTTTCACAGTGTTGATAACACAATCCATTATGAAAATAACAGTACCAGATGGTAAGTAAATGTAAAAGAAAACTTGGAGACTAGTGATCAGCATTAGAAGGGTTAACACTTGGTGAGTTATTGTGCTTTTACATCTGCTCTTAAGCAGAAATAGCAAATGGAAATAACCCTTGTTTTAAAAAATAATGGAAAAACCAAAAAAAGCAATTTCATCCTCTCAACAATTGCAAATTAAAATAAAGAATTCAGCGTGTACATTTTGACCCCTCTTTCATTCTGGGAAAAGGTTGGTCGAAAAACAATGAAAAGAGACATTAAGCCACTTGAGTTGCTTGCTGATACTAGCAAGGCCAATAGCGAGTTCCTGATTTAATTTACAATTGCCAGCAGGTTGTGTCTAGATGACTGAACTTTGCTTGCCTTTAAAAACACCATAACATGTCATGATGCTATTCTGCATATGCACATTTATTGCATTAGCACACATGCTCACAAGGGAAATACAGTCAGAAGGTGGAGGTGCTAAATTTGCACAAGGAAGGGTTTTAAACCCTATCATGAAGCGTTGACAGTGAAGTGGGGTAAGAATTATCAGGGGTAACAGTTCTCAAAGATCTTTTTTTTAACCAATTTTAGAACTGCTGTAAGTGGCAGAGATAAGATTTAAGTTTGCATTTCAATTTAGGATAGTGCTAACACATTATTTGTATTTATTTCCCTGTAGATCTGTAGATGCTCAAACTGCTCAAAAAAGTATCAAAAACCCATTAACAGAATGTCTTCTGCATTTAGTCTGAACTACTGGTAAGATAGAAAGAGAGTTTGGGATACAGTGGGTTGATAGTAATGTTGATAGTTAATTAGACATTTATTGAACGTAGATGGATAATTTACATATTGATGACTATCGGTGAACTGTACTGTACAAATGCACAAGCATATTCTCAGTTGATATAATAGCTATTTCTAAACAAATGAAAGTGCAAACCTTGGCTTGTGACCCAAAACATAATGTCCAGTCTTCGGAACAATGAATAAATACATGGTTTAACAACAGCACACACACACACCAAGGCAAAGGTCTGAATGATATAAAGGGGTACTTGCAGAACCCACTGTATGAAACAAGGCTAACCTCCCTCTGCAACCTCACTGACGTCTGTGCTAAGAAACATGATCTCATGCTTTTCTCTATTACACTCTTTGACACCATCCATCATTATAAAGTTCATTATCAAGATGTTTTCCTGGGCTGTCGTTAGTCCTGCCTAACGTAGGGTGATTGATGTGTCCTGGCTCTGTCGACAGTGCAGGTTGAACTCTGTCATTAATCTAGATTTTGGGTGGTGTCATCCCCTTCTAAAATTTGAAGCTCCGCCTCCCTTACATTTAGAAAAGCAGGTTATGGGCAAGGCAGGATTAAAAATGAAGATGAATTTCTCCTGTGTGAGGATATGAAGTTCAACTTGCCCCTGTGAAATGTCCCAGTCTAAGAAAAGCATCTGCGGAGCCTATAAGCTACCTATACTTGGCTTGTAGGTATTGTTTATTAAATATTCATCGAGAAGGATACAGCTGTTAGTGATCAAAGATCACATCGCTATTAGATTCAATGTTGCCTCTGATTCACATCAAATTAGCAATGACTGTCTCAGATAGGTTACTGTTTCTTGTTTTGTGGGATACTCTCACAGTGGAGTTTCTTTGGCATGATTGAAATGGATGTTTTCAACATTTGATTTGGCTGTTAATGAAGTGTGAAGGTGTCTGTCAGACAAGAATCTTCAGCAAAAAAAGAGTGATCCTAATCTACAATTCAAATTTCAAAGTTTAACAATTTGTAGCTCTACTCCTCTGAGAAATTAATCACAGTTTGTTCCTGGGAGTATTAAGTCTTATCTCGTTTTCTTCCTACTAAATTGTTTAAAAGATGGCTACAGCCTCTTGTTCACAATTAAATTCACCACCCCCTGGTTGTACACATCTTCATGGAAATATTACGCTTCATGATAAGTTGCTTCTCAGAGCTTGCCATTCCACTGCTGTGCAGTAGATCCAGTCACATGAAAAGAATCATCACAGGAAATCTTTTCTATACAAAAATTCAATTTCCTACACTTTGTGCTTTCCTCTTGTTCCGATCAATATGATGACATATTTGTTACGAGGTCCCAACTACAATATGCTTCGCTTCAATTTGCATAACATTGCTATTTTTACATTTCTAAAACTCTCATTTAGATGGAAGCTTGATAAAATGATCAGGTGAAAAGCATAGTGCAGCTATGGATTTTCAATCACCACAGTGACCATCAGAAGTGCACTGAATTTAAAATACTGAAGCATTTTTGAGATATGAAAGAGTTTTTATTGAATGAAAGTAAAGAACATTATGGCATAGTTTGATCGTGTTTTTTGTAGTGAAGCTATGTTTGCCAAAGTTTTAGACACATCGTATATTTTGCAGTAAGGACATCTAAGTCAAGGGACCATGCACCATCACCAAACACATTGTTTAATTTATTTATTTTAAGAGGGGGCGGGGTGTATTAAATAAAGGTGACCTAGTTATGTCTTGAAACATTAAATGGGAGAGGATATTCTCAACCACTGCATGATAGGAGAACCCTCCAGGCTAATCTCACTTTTAAATTGGACTTTGAATAAAACAGTGAAATTTCTATCAATTGTCATTTCTCCATATTAAACAGCAAAGTGCTTGTGTGAATATAATTTGACATGTAAAGTCACAAGTAAAAGCACACATGAGTAGAGGAGGGATTTTCACATGATCTGTTATTATATTTTACATTATTACATTTGAAAAGGAAGACAAATTCTAGCTATCTAAATATTTGAATGGAGCTTTGGGAGGAAAGGGGGTCTTTCAGTGCTTCTGACTTTACTTGACTCTACAATAAAATCATGAAAAAATAAAAAACAAAGTATGTTTTGTATGATAAGCTATGGGTTGGGAATAACTTCAAAAGGAAGGAAATTCAAATGACCACTACAACCATAACTCCGAATTAGTTGTTTTGCGTAAGATGTTGAAGTGCAGTAGATCTTTCTTATGCGTTTATTTGAAAAGGGACAGATAAACATGTAAAAATGTAAATGCACAGGAATTAGCTAGATCCACATAGATTAGTGCTGTAACAGGTGTAAGCCTACTACTAGATATGTTCTAAAATAAACCTTGTTTGTCCAATGGTAGTTCTGATGTATTGGCTGACAGCCATGGTATATTGGTGATATAGGTAGGCCATATTGATGATATACCATGGCTAAAACAGGTATACTACTTTACATTTACAGTGCACATGAAATATGAGTAAATGCCTTTATTTATTAACATGTAGATACAATTCCCTGCATCTTTACTGAAAACAAAATATTCACTTCAAGCTGTCGAGCAGACAATTGTGAACGATTAAAGTGATGATTTCATCACCATTTTTAAACTTGAAGTGCGTAACTATGGTGCGTAGGCCTATATCATTGAGATGTCTGAACATTCATTGCTAGTCTCAGCCTCTTTTAGTAGCATTTTGGTGCCAGGTCAAACTGGATGTTGTATGGGGATGACGGCAAACAGACTTAGTCACTGAGGTCATTCTATTGTCTCCGCGCGTCAGTGTTCTGCTGCATAGGTGCAGAAACTGTACTAGAATATAGAAGCTCAGCAGTAATTCCTAAGGTGCTGTATATTTCAGCGAGGCAAGCGCTACTGGAATGATATGTTTGCAGTGCTCACATAACCGGGAGAACTGGGTGCCAAAGCAGAATTAATGCAACAAGACTGAATCTGAAATAATGTATTTGACTTAATCTCCAAAGGTGTTTGATTAAGCAGCGCCAAAACACATTTCCCCCGGAGATTAGTGAACACCGAGAGGAAGTGTCAATCTGCAGCCCCTGCCACTCTGTTGTCTTGGAAACGGAGGGGATCAGTGTGTCTATGCTGTCCCATGGTGTAACAGTCATTTCTGCTGGGTCATGGGAGGAATGAGAAGTGTCATTGAACAGACACATATTTACATCAGGAATGTCTTCTTGCATTTCATGATTAGCTGCAGTCTTAAAGCTTTCGCAATAACCTGTGACCTTCATAGAGGAAATAAATCTGTCAAATGCATTTGGTTGAAGGCCAAAGACTTACATGCACATTCACAAACACACATGCTCGTGCACGGTGTTTCAATCACAAAATGTAAAAGCATCTTAGCAACACAGAGACGGATCGGAATGTTTAGTTCGTATTCTTCAACTTTGAAAACTTCTGAGACCTGTAAAGGTGTTTGGGTTTGCTGGGTCTAAAGACAATACTACTAATACGTAACAATTAATTTATTAAAATATATATTGGAATCTTTTTCATTGTTTTATTTGATAGTGGGATGTGATCAACAGGAAAGGCAGGGTAGAGAGAGAGAGGGGAAGACATGCAGCAAATGGCCGAGCAGGAATGAACCCCAGGTTGGTACGGTAAAGAGTCAGCCCATGTGATTGGTCCTCTCCCAGGTGAATCACCAGATATTTCAAGTTGGACATTTAGATGTAAAGTCAGTAGCCTCCGGTACATAAATGAAGACCAGTAAAACTGAGGCTCAGATAATACCTTTGAGGTTGGAGGTAGTCAGTCTGTCCTTAGACACTTCTCACCTCATGGGAGATAAAGTGGTTCATTGTTATTCCTTATACAGTTCCCGAACACAGGATGCATGCTTTGCTGAACAAAGAAACCCAACAGACCTGTTTCTCCATCCAGTTTGCAGTTAATGGCATAGGAACACGTGACTAGATATGCTTTAAGGATCCACTGAGACAAGCCACTCTGATACACATTATTGCGACATCATATAAACGCACACATTTCAAATTGTCTTCCCTCTGTATTGACCTGACCTACTAACAGCCTCCTAGTGTTGAATACGTTCTGGTAAACCAATCCAGGTAACATTACGTACAGCTATTTGCCCTAGTGGATGAGAGGAGGGCATTTCATGTTGTCCTGCAGGTAGACCGTGTTCATAATGGAGTGACCCAGAGAGAGATCTCATCAGGTCACATCCTGTATGCTTGTGGCAAAGCCTAGAGCAAAGCTAACCCACAGGCATATCTTAGCAAACAGATAAACACCACATCTCCATTTAGGACAGTACATAATCCTCCATGTATGATCATGCTGTACATGCTGTAGCTACATGCATTCTAGTGTTTTTTTATTAATTAGTAAACACAAATTGTATTGCAACATTGGTTTACCAACATTGACAGCAGTTAAGGAAGTTACGGGAAAAGGCAAAAAACAAAGCCTTTAATAAACGTTAACTATTCAATAAAGTACCATCATTAAAGTGAGATTCTATACATTGTTACAATTATCAAAAGGACAGGAAATGTAACTGGAACCACCCTATTTTACCTTCACACTGGCAATATTCTCCAACATACTCAACAACAGCGGTAACACTTTAGGTATTGGAAATCTGCTGTAGGCCTACTTGTGGAGTTTGCTTCGCTAAACTTTTGTTTCTCAACACATTTGAGGACACTCTAAGATAAAAATGCGGCAAAATGTCTTAACACAGCGGAATGAGAAATCGCACTATGAGAAAGCCATTTAAAATGATAGAGATGCACTCTTTTAAAGCTTTTCCTGCAACATCCATCGGTCCCATTAACCACCCACACAGACCCCCACTCACTCGCTAATGACATCTGTGATTCGTTCCCAGAACCACACCGCTAGCGCGCTCACCAATTCAGCCCCACAGCTTCGCAGCATCACCTCTCGCAACTTCCAAATACTGCAGTGATGACTCATTAACGCCCTCACCAAGATATTAAGATGAGACTAATATCATTTGTTGGGCTCCCCTCTAGATGTGTTTCCTGTCTTTCGTTATGTTTTATGAGTTGATACAGTATGATGGGTCGTAATGGAATGCTTAGGCCTACAGCCAATGCCTGATGAACTAGTGAACATACACAAATAAACTTAAAATATGTAAAAAATATCATGTATAGTTATACATAGTTATGACAATGCATTTTGATTGGCCAACATGGCATTCCAAAGTATGATTTTCTTCTAACTTAAAATTCCAGTCAGTCATGCTGCACTTTGATTGACATTGTGAAACGAGCTGGATGGCTATGGAAGCAAATCGTGACCAAAATTCAAATGAAAATGCATTTCCAGAAATGCTTTTTCATTTTAAGAATGTGGCTGCATTATTTGACTCATAAATAAAATTAGTAATCAATCATCCTATTTGCATTTTAATTTTCTTCTTTAAGACTGCTCATTCTTTCACTTAATTAAAATGAAAACGAAAAATACATTTGAAATTTAATTTTCAAAATATGCCCTAGCCAATCGATACCAAAATTCTATTTGAAATGTAAAATTGGAAAATGAAAATGCATTTCCAGAAATGCGTTTTCATTTTAAGAACGTGGCTGCAAAATCGTGACCACAATTCAAATTCAAATGCATTTCCAGAAATGCTTTTTCATTTTCAAGAACATGGCTGCAAAATCGTGACCACAATTCAAATTCAAATGCATTTCCAGAAGTGCATTTTCGTTTTCGTGTTCTGCCCGCAAAGAACTGCCCATAATTCGAAAACGAAAATGCATTCTGAGCGGCGCAGCAGAGTGACGTCAGTAGCCTCTCTTTTCCAGCTACCTGCTGACCGAGCTACCCATCTTGTTCGGTAGGGGGCGGTGTGCACATACGCATTGCATTACATGACCAAATTTGCCTAGAAATTGACTGAATTGCCGGGTATTTAAAGGACGCATCACAGATCATGGCGCTCCCTCAAATTATGCATACACTGATAGAATTAGCTGAGCTGGTAGAAACTAATAATATATCTGAGTCTGATGCCCGTGACCGAGTAGAACAAACTGAGTTGCTTGCTTGAGGAAGACCCAGATCATCTGGGATAGCACACATACTTCTTGCCGACGTCGGCCCGATGTGTATAAGATACGTCGGCAAAATGTAGTATGGAGATAGTTGGTATTTGATCGAAACTGACTTCCAGATTATGTGTGGACGATGAATCAAATCACACCCGGCCGCACTACCGATATATTCTGATAGATAACTCCATGCTGTTAAATAGTCTATGTCCGATCTCTCAGAAAGCAAATATTTCACTAACCATAACCGATATGAAATGTCACTTAGCAAATGAACATAGCCTATAGGCTGAACATTGACTTTGATAGGAATAAGGAGACAATGAAAAATATGCTTGACCATCCAAAATTGGCTATTAGCAATACAGTACTTGATTCAACCAGGATTTTCTGTGTGGGTATTATAATTAAGAGACACAATTGAAGTTCATGATTTTATATCAGGCTGGATGTTGATGGCATCAAGCTCTTAAAAGAACTCCAACACAGAAAAGAAAACAACGAAACATAGATATATAGGCTATGGCTTTGCCAGTTGTTCCACGTCTTCCATCGGTCTCCGCCGCCCTCCGAGTCTGTCTCGACTCACTTGGTAACAGTAACTGCCGATTTTGGCAAAGGAGAAGACACAAGTGTTTACAAGTTTCATAAGCACTTGCTCAATACTGTTCCTCCAATGAGCAACTGAGCTTGTGTTCTGAGGTAAAGTTCGGTCGTTCTGAAATTGTCTGCTTTTCCCTGTGAAAGCAAGCTGTTTCACCTTTGGCCTATTTCAGACAAAATCTGAATTTCCGCAATCTGAATCTGAATTTCAGCAATCTGAATTTCAAGAATCTGAATTTCAAGAATCTGAATTTCAAGAATTTGAATTTCAAGAATCTGAATTTTTGAAATGTGTATTTTTGGATCAAATAATTCCGTTTAATTAAATTCGGCATACAAATAATTCAGATATTATATATTAAACAGCAAAATATTTCAGTTTTATGAAATTCGACATACAAATATTTCTTAACTTTCATATTCAAATTCAGATACCTTTGTCAGCTTTAGCTCCATACACTTTGTACATCTTTACTGTATCTCCCCCACACATAGCATTTCACTCCACTCACTTTCTTCCAACGTCAGAACCACACACCCCTGTCACAATAAAAGCACACAAGAAAATACCTTACAAGTATCAGCACAATTAGAGGGAGCGCCATAATCTGTGATGTGTCCTCTAAAGACTCGGCAATTCAGTCAATTTCCCGGCAAATGTTGTCATGTAATGCAATGCGTATGTGCACACCGCCCCCTACCGAACAAGATGGGTAGCTCGGTCAGCAGGTAGCTGAAGAAGAGAGGCTACTGACGTCACTCTGCTGCGCCGCTCAGAATGCATTTTCGTTTTCGAATTATGGGCAGTTCTTTGCGGGCAGAACACGAAAACGAAAATGCATTTCTGGAAATGCATTTGAATTTGAATTGTGGTCACGATTTTGCAGCCATGTTGAAAATGAAAAAGCATTTCTGGAAATGCATTTTCATTTTCCAATTTTACATTTCAAATAGAATTTTGGTATCTATTTGCTGGGGCATATTTTGAAAATTAAATTTCAAATGTCTTTTTCGTTTTCATTTTAATTAAGTGAAAGAATGAGCAGTCTTAAAGAAGAAAATTAAAATGCAAATAGAATGATTGATTACTAATTGTATTTATGAGTCAAATGATGCAGCCACATTCTTAAAATGAAAAAGCATTTCTGGAAATGCATTTTCATTTGAATTTTGGTCACGATTTGCTTCCATAGATGGCTCGCTATCAGGTAAAAACCCTGATCCAATGCAACCAAAATCCATTCCATGCTTTCACAACTCATGATTCAAAGTTAGATATTGGCAAACCCTCGATGAATCTCCCACAATCTCCCAGCAGTAAGTGATACAGGGCTCGCAAGTCATTTGCTGTGTGAGACTCACTCATTTCTATAGAGGGTTTTCACGGACGTCACATTCTGGGCAGTAACGCGGATGCGCGGCCATCTTGGAGGCACTCGATGTAAACAACTCAACGGAGTACAACGAATATAACGTAAATTCTTCACTCTTTGGTACAACTGTAGCCATGTCTAAATGACCGAAAAGGTCACCAAAACATGTCCAAGATAATAACATGTAGGCTTATCTTATCTTATGAAACTAACTCAGATAGTGTACAGTGTACATAGCAAACTGGGGGTCTTTGAAATGAAAAGAAAAACACAATTGAGTGTCACTTGGCTACACCTTGAGTATTGCAATGATATCATACAGTTATGGTTAGGTTGATTTAAGACGCTATTGCATTACTTACTTTCGCCTTCACAACACAACGGTCGTTGAGGACTTGGTACTGCATCTCCCTCACCCATCCACACACCATCTGATTGTAGGCCTCCAAACCTTTGTAAGCTTGAAGGTCTTCCGCTGTATATGGGCTTGGTGAGAAAACCAGGTAGTTCACAATATCTGGATGTCCGACTGAAGGCAGAATCACAGGGTCGTCACAGATCCAAGAAGAGGGAGCTAACTGGTAGGGATCTGCACCGCCAATAAATCAAATTCTCTCAACATATCGACGGTTTTCTTGCGGTCCAAGGCCTTCCCTGTATGCCTTTGGATCTTGGACACGTTTTGGTGACCTTTTCGGTCGTTTAGACATGGCTACAGTTGTATCAAAGAGTGAAGAATTTAAGTTATTTTCGTTGTACTCCGTTGAGTTGTTTACATTGAGTGCCTCCAAGATGGCCGAGCATCCGGGTTATTGCCCAGAATGTGACGTCCGTGAAAACCCTCTATTAGGGCAGGGCTCCATACTGCGACCAAATGGTCGCATTTTGCGACCAGTTTTTGAGACAGTGCGAGCATTTTTTACAAACACTCATGCACGTGCGACCTACAAATGTTGAATTCATAAGGTGTGCACAATGTCAGCACACGTTAGCAACAACGCACAGATATGACGTTCTAGTCAGAAAGTGTTATAATTAGTGTTCCTTCTGTATTAGTACCGTAGCTAAAAGTCTAGGAAAGTTGAGGCTGTTTTTCACTAGGTACATATAAACCTAGCTAAAAGTCTTGGAAAGTTTAGGCTATTTTTCGCTAGGTTCCTACGAACATCGTAATCTGCCAGACAAGTGGGTTCCCCTTCGTTGTTTTGGTGAGCAGTTTCACAAGCCTTTCTTAGCCGGCGTCATGGAGCCTAGCAGCTAAATACTTATTTAGCACTAGCGTTGCTACTGTATCCCTGCCTGTGTTTGAGCTGTTGCGCTGTTATACTCAGCAAGTATCGTGTTGTGGTGTCGGAGGACTGATTGAAAAGTGCATCATACATTTAAGTCATTAACTAAGACTTACATGTACAAAAGGCTACGTGATGTCACCTTAAATAATGTATTTAAACTCAAGCTTATATGGTGTGTCGCTGTATATCAGCTGTAAAAATGACAGTAAAAAAACGGACCCATCTGCAACGGACCCAGGCACACCTCACAATTTCCCCAGAAATTGTCCCAGGGGCGATTCTAGGATCAGACCTTTAGGGGTGCTCAGCGCCCAATGAGAATGTGACATGAATACATTGCCTTGCGAAAGTGCTAAACGTAAACCCCTTGCTAATATAAATCCCTAATTTCACTGGATAACAATTGATACATTTTTGTATTATTATGCAAAATATTGAATGAAAACACTAAGGATGTCCCTTTCTTCATGAACTACCAGCATCAAATGATAATAAACAATATATTTTAAAAATATTTTATTTTTAGGGGTGCTGAGATTAAATTTAGGGGTGCTTGAGCACTCCTAAAAAGGGTCTAAACCATTGCCACTAAATTGTACCCTCTCTAGTTACATTAATAAATGCATTGCAGGTCAATATAAGGTGTGCCCCTAAATGTTCTGCTTGCGCTCCTAAAATTTTCAGTTAGGGGCTACTGTGCTCCTAGTAAAAAAAGTTAGTCTAGAGCCCTGTATTAGGGGCATACAAATACTTTTTACAAATACAAGTGCAAATACTTTGTTACTGTACTTAAGTAGGTGTTTCTGGTATCAGTACTTAACTTTACTATTCATTTTTCTTCCAACTTTTTACTTTCACTCCTTAAATTCTTTACAAAGATATCTGTACTGTCTACTTCTTACATTTTAAAGCCTCATTACTTTGGCTTTAATCTGTATTTGGTGGCATGATCAATATAATTTGCATAATGTGCACTTTTACTTGTTGCTGTGAAAGCAAATCCTGTATCTAGGGTTAGCAACCAACCATACAATAAAGCACATCCTTTAGGGAATTTATGAAAAAAATCCATCCCCTTCACCCAATCAGGATTGAGTATTCAATGAGGCCACAACCATACACCTTATAATTTCTAAAATCACTACTACATGGACTTTTAATTATAATAGCTTTATTTATTAAATATGATAAATAATTCAAAAACACTAAGATAATACATCGGAGTCCATGAAATCATGGACATAGGCCTGTTAGCTCTTGTCCCCCTACTGACATTAGTCTACAACCTTGCACTCACGTGGTGTACTGGCCCTCTACGCAGCAGCAAATGAAAGAATGAAAGATGGAAAGCAAGGCTCAGCAGTTCCCTCTCCGGTATTGTCTTGCCCTTTCTCTAGTACTGCAGTGGGGAGACACAACAAATAAATGAAAGCAAAAGAGCAGAACAAAAATCTGTTTTAAACAGACCTTTGCTGCTAGTGGTGTGGCCTTTTTCCTTTCATTCAGTTGAGCAGTCTGTGCGCTCCTGTCTCATCAGAGGACGGGCAGCAACCCGTGCTGTGATGGTTGATGGTTGGGTTCTGATAGACAGACGCAGTGCTGTTATTTTAAGACAGCCGTACCGTGAAACAGGTCTTGCCCAACCTTGTGCCTGTAAAAAATAAAAACTGGGTGAGCTGGGAGAGGGAATAGGTGGAGATGCGGGGGGGGGGGGGGGGTAACGGATGTAGTAAAACAAAGTGAGAGAAAGGAGGGATAGGGAAGTTATGTGAGAATGAGGGAGAAGAGGAAGAGGAGGTGGAGACGGAGAGAAGCAACTGACGGCTCAAGAATGCGACAATAACGATAGAGGCTGTTAAAAAGAAGAATGGAAAAGAGAGGGGGGGAGAGACAGTGGGTAAAGAAACAGGGAAATGGATGTGAGAGCATGTGGTGTAGGGTATGGGGTAAAAGGGTGTGACATGACACTGGTGTACAAGAGTGTTTTTTCAATCCTGCCCAAGGCTGTGTTTTCTTAGCTTGCATTCATGGATTTTTACCTGTTTTCGGTTGCTTTCACAGCCCTGAGAAACAAACAGCTTTGCAACACCAAGGCACAAACAAAGCTTTTTTTCCTCACCGTCATGTCTCACTTCCCCCTCGCTGTGGTTTAGTGACTCACTCTTACTTACAGCGTACACTTGTACCTCGGCAGTAGATGTTCAAACACACTAACACACTCCCCCACCGACACGACAAGCACACACTAACACCAGTATCCAAACACCTTGAGCCTGGTGTAGCTACGTAAAGTAGCTGTTTAGGAGCAGTCTTTATCTCCATAGTCAGTGTCACAGTGAGATCCCTTTTCTTACTCAGCTGTAAGACTTACAGTACCAGTGGGTGGCCTGCCTCAGATCCTTAAATGATTCCTAAAGATTTATGCCTGCTAAATGCCTGAAGCTCCACCCCCTCCCTGCTACCTGAAACACACTCACACACTCCTTCACCCCTCATATTTCCTTTCACCCTCGGGTCCTCCCAGCCCTGTTACCTGCTCACTGACAGGAGTGTGTGTAAGTGCATGCACATGAGTGCCTATATCAGTATCTGTGTGTGTTGGTGTGTGTTTACGAGAAAGCAAGTGAATCAGGAAGAGAAAGAGAGATAGAAGAGAGAGAGAGAGCGTGGGGGCGATCATTGGGCTGAGGAAACCCAGCACGCCAGAGAGGCAGCTACTTGACAGTGATGGATGGGACCTCGCTGCCTCTCCTCGCCGCTCACTTGCTGACTGGGCCCTATGCCTTATTCATGAGATTTGGGGCAGGAAAGAGATGCCAAAAGGTTTAAGAATATATTAAAGAACTCTTTGAGATGTCAACCGAGTTGTCAGGTAGTGTTAAGCAAAGAGTCTAGGGCCCCTTCATCCAAGCCTGTGGCAGATGGGGAAAGGGACAGTTTTGGGGGTGCTGAACATTGGTTGATGTTGTAATGAACAAGTACAAAACAAAGCAGACTTCTGCTCACTGTTTTATTTGCTCTTGTGAATGTATATGTATTTTTTTTAATCAATTTTCATTTGGATGGTACTATAAGCTATACTGTTCATGTTCCTGCATTAGACAAGCAGGAAAAAAAAAATCCACCCTGTAAAGGTAGCTAAACATCTCAGCACTTCAGAGCAGAGTCCTTTTGTTAAGCTAGCTGCTGATCCACCCTGCCTGCTAACGGGCTTGGCAGTCGCCAACGTGATTCATCCTAGGACGTTGGGCAGCCATGACTGTTCTTTGTTGGCTGGCAAGTCTGTACAGACACCTTTATCAGCACATGGAGTTATCCTTTCAGCGCCAACATGCCTATCCAACCTTCCCAAACCAGCTTAAAGTGGTGAATCACACTGAACGAAAGAGAAAGGAGTTGAACGAGCCTGCAGGTGAAACACAGTCGAACAGAACTGGGCTCTTGCATGTCTTTACCCTCCAGCTAAGTTGATCTTCCAGAATAATTTTTTTATAGGATGTTTGGCTTCAAAAAGAGCAGTTTCTCTCACTTTTTTTCTTAAAGCTTAGTAAATAAGCGTTCAAAGAAGAGAGAGAGAGAGAGAGAGAGAGAGAGAGAGAGAGAGAGAGAGAAAGGAAGACAAAAGAATCTTAACTGTGTAATAGGATATATATACGTTTCAAGAGAAAAACGAAACGGGGAGACACCGCGGATGAAAAGTAGCTTTCATATGTTGCCAGAGGCCCAACGCAATGATGGGCCGCTCTCTCAGCAGCCTCCATTTTGGAACCCAGGATGCTGTATGTTTTGAATTTCAGGTACGAGAGGTTTAGCGGGTATACACAGAGCAGAGACATGAGCAGGTGCGTGGCAAATCAGACACAGGATAAATAAACATGTTGCTGGTGTCGGCACAACCGTGAGTGGATTGGTGCCACCGTCTCCCCCTGCTCCCACTCTAATGTGTTGTGTCAGACACCTGTCACTTGTGAAGCTGCTTGAACATTGATGGGTGCTCAGTGATGCCAGCCCAGAGAGGTGTTGGATTCAGGAAACGTGCGTGGAATTGTTGAACTACTGTATACTGTTGCTCGACATGAAATTGAATGTGATTTAACATTACAGTTGATTGGCATGCTCAAAACTGAACATCGGACTTGGCAAAGGTGGAGGGCGTGGTGGACTGTTATTATTGGTAGTGAGAACATGTTGATGGTAAAAATGCGGTTGTTGAATACATGGCGAAAAAGAGCACTGGGATGTGATTTGTTAACTTTGATCATAACAAAAAGGCAGCAAATATATAAATGGAAGCAGTTTTTAAGTGTTTTGCATTAGTGAACCACTTCCTTCTCATCCTCTTCATCCCTCTCACGGATGTCCTCCAGCCAACCGCCCAATCCAGAGAAGATCCCCGAGGGGAGAATTAGAGCCCTGGCTGCCCTGGTCCCACCCTGGGCCTCGGAGGGTGGGGATCCCGCTGTGGGGCCTTTCCATCCAGAACCACATTAGCTAGTTTCCTTTCATTAATTGGATGACTAATAACAAGATTAAAGAGACTCCATTAGGAAATACGGCACACATGTTGTTTTCTAATTACCATGTTAATGACCTTCCGCAAACGCCTGCTAGCGAGGTGGTTGTATCTCTTTTCCAAATGAGGACTGGCTTTCACTGGACTTTTCATGCAAGATATAAAACTTGAGTTGGAGTTCACCATCATTGCGCTTTCGAAAACTACAGTACAGTTTTACAGTATCTACTATGAGGCTGTCTATAGCCATGTTTTTGCCTCTTCCTTCTAGCAGTTTGGATTGCCATTGTGTTCAGGCCAGACAGTGCGTGGTGCGATCCCTGATGGGGAAAACTATTTCCTGTTCTCAGTAGAGAGAAAGATCGAGGATAGGCTTGGTTAACTGGCAGAGAGGTGCACTGTGTAGAGGATCAAAGACTTTAAAAAGGACAAAGAAACACAATCCCAAACGCAGAGATGTTCACATTTGCAGACCCACAAACTCTCTCTCTCTCTCTCTCTCTCTCTCTCTCTCTCTCTCTCTCTCTCTCTCTCTCTCTCTCTCTCTCTCTCTCTCTCTCTCTTCAACAAACACACAAACGGACACCACATAACTTACAAACTACCACAACAAACTCCACTGGCATGAGAAACTGGGAACCAGTGTAGCGTGCACGTAATTCATCTGGGGGATACTGAGGCTTTAAAGCGCAGTGCCAAACGCCTGAGAGGGCTTCTGGTTTCAGGCAGCTCCATCCTGTTTATGATTTCACAAGCATGTAACTCATTACACATCCTTTTACGCAGCGTGATCCATACCACACTCCCGAAACTCCCAGATCCCTTCAAAGAAGGCAATTTGTTTTTTGCGCAAGGAGTTAGAAAGACACAGACTGAGAGACAAGCATACAAGCTCAATTGCGAGATTGCTCGCACCTAAGCACGCGCACACATTTAGTAGGCTGTGAAAGAAGATGCAATAACCTAGCTGTTGACTCCTCTTCCGTTTGCCATCAATACAGTTTTATTCTATGGAGGAAAAATAAGTCCAATAAGGAAGAGGTAAGTCTCTAGAGTGTGATTTACTAAACCCTAAACTCCAGTAACTGTCAGGACGACAGTCACTCTTGGTAGAGAGATGTCACGAAATATATTTTATGATTTATTCTCATTATAAAATTTCCTCAGGAGGTGGCAATATGTAGTGTTCTAGAGCCAGGCGGAGCATTGCTCACTGAGTAGCAATATGTATGAGGTCCTGAGGTGTCCTCTCCAAACAGTACCAATATATTAGACAGGGTCTGGACGTTCTTTGCTTTGCAGGGTGAAGTACGAATTATGAAGAACAACTCTTGACAAAGTGAGGATGGGTGAGTATTTCCTTACAAATCTGAGAAAAGATAGTGAGCGTTCACCATAACACAAAAAAAAAGTGTAATTGATTTTTGAAATGAATGTGAACATTCACTGGAGGGACTACTACAGAACATTTAAGGCAATTCCTGGACATCTAGATACAACTAGATGTTTTAAATGTAATCAGAAGGAGGGGCATCAAGATCAGACAAATGTACCTTTCTATTAACAGTGAAAATTGCCTTTCATCCACTTAGCACCAATCATCACCTATTCCCTTCCACTCACCCCTAAGACTAAATTCCTTATGTTGTCAAAAGGCATCTTCAACCGTCTGTACGATTCTTAGAATGCATTCTACCAAATATGTACGCTGCCCTGAGTCTTAAACTGAGTCCTGGTTTCCAGGGTAAAGATCTGGCATGACAACTGTTCACCAGTAGATGGAGCAAACAAGTTACGCAGAAGAATAATTAAAATATACAGCAATAGTAATATGCAAGCAGGCATTCACAGTCAGCGTCCTGGCTGGGGAAGAGAAACGAGGATACGAAGCCTTGCTGGCCAGAAATCTGGGCTTTTTGTCCACTCTGCATTGTTATTAATGTCTGGCTGAGAATGTATCCTTACACTTGTGTGTGAAAGTATACATGTAGATACGCTGCACAGTGCCACGTCTACACCTTGTACCATACCATTACAAATCCCTTCATGCTGTGTTTTGAGTACGACAATACAATATCTAGGACATACCGTACAATAGACTGTACGAAGAAATGACAGTTATAATACAGAGACAATCCTGTACAGTTGTCATTGTGCACAGTGAACGCAAAGGGTCAGTTTATGTGGGGGCTTTAGATTGTAAATTGATTTTGGCAGTCTTATTTAATCAAAACTATCAACTATGAAAGTGCTAACATTGTGTCATTATGTAGATTATTATTTCAGTTCATTTGCAAAGAACGGGACGTTGATGTTAGGTGTAATTTCGAAATAAAATTGAAACATGTGTGACTGTGTGAATGACTATGAAAGCCCTGCCAGACACACCCCATAATGAGACAGAAGACGGCACAGTGAAGAGGCAAACCAGGACCAGCGCAGCTTCATCCTGGTGTCACAGCCTTCTTCCTACAGACACAGCTCTGTAATCATCGTGCTCTGTAAGCCAGGTGAGATTTTTAAATTCCGTCCAACAAATTACCAGATAAGTCATAGAACTGCCCGAGGGGAGATTACCTTACCGTCTGATGCAATTACAACAGTTAACAAGGCAGGACTAGAATGTTGTTGTTTTTTTCCCATTTTCTTTTACCGAAACTAATGGCAAAACTATCTTGTTGATTGGACAGTGGTTTACACTGTTTAACAAATACCTGTAAAAAGAAATTCTACTGTTGTAACATATATTTTGTTAATGTCTTAAAGTAACAAGTTGCCAAGATATTTGAGTAACAGTTATAATGTAAGCAAATGTCCCCCAAAAAACCTTTTGTACATAATGAAAGCTGCTTGCAGGAGATAGGAGTGCATGACACACACCAGACCTGCACTTTGTACACTAGTACACAAAAAATCTCTTGTAGATAGTTTACATTTTCTACTAATGTCATTGGCATGGCATCAATGACATACACTGTATAAGTGCAGAGGACAATGCCTAAGACACAAGACATCAGTTTTTTACTAACCTTTGTGTCAATGTACCCTTTTACAGTGAAACACATTTCTCTACTTTAAACTGTTTTACAACCAAGGACACAAATTTCATGAACACCAGTATCCATTTTTTGCTGAAACGATATAGTGAACGAGTTTTGAAACCGTATTCATTACATAACCACATGGTTGAGCATTAAATGAAATTCAAATGGTATACTGCATATTGTATCATGAAAAAAATCATCATGTAAAAATCAACATTAGGATAGCCCGAGTCTGCTCCTGTCAGTTCTTGCTTCTGGCTGTGCCAGTTCATTTCCTAACACTGCATGCCATGCTTCAGTATGGGTGATGGATGAATGTGGGTTATTGAGACTGGATGGGGATTCTAGCTAATTACCTATCAATTCCACCATAGTTTCTACCATCAATCTATTTATGGTTGGGCTGGAATATCACACTATTCATAAATTATGAGAGATGATGACAAGAGTGTCTCCTATAGACCTTTAGGTAAAGTCTTGGTGTGCAGCATTAGTGCTGTCAAGGTAAATGTGTGCCTCTTAAGAGTATTTGTATTTTTACTCCAGTGTCACTCAAGAGTGATACTAGTGTTTTGCATTGTACAGCACCAGCACTGCTGTGTTCTGGGACAGGTCTTCTTTGACAAGTATATGTTCATATCTCAAGTGGATGAGAAACATGACCTCTCTCATGACCCGTTCCTTTTAATTACTATTCTACCAACCATGCATCAAAGTCTGGCTTCCAGTAAACAACCTAACCTGTCATCATCAAGCTGCACTGAAGAGGCACCAGCAGAACTCAGCCCCCCCCCCCCCTGTGGTAAGTATGATGAATGTAATGGTTAAAAGATTGATAAAGGAGAGAGAATGCTTTCATTTGCTATTTTCTCCATAAGTTAATTGACCCGTTCTCCAATGTAAAGGTCAAAAAGAATCAATGCATGTATGAAATATTAATCAGAGTTCTCCATTTGTTTAAAGAGGATCAAATGACCTTTATGCAACATCAAATTGATTATCGCACGGCATTGGCCACCACAGAGATGAATCCTTTTTAAAAGACTGCAATTCCAGAGCTTGTGCAGCCTGTATTGTGCTTAACAACAATGGATGAGAGGCATCGTAAAAGATAGTGAGCGTTATGGACAAGAACTCGTCATCAAGAGCTGGTCTGGTAAATATCTCTGTTTGATGGGCCTCTCCTGTAAGAAAACTGATGGGATGAGATTATGTGTGAGAGGAGACACTTGGTGAACTTTGTACCAGATATTTACATATTTAAGGCCTATGTACCTACAAGACACCATATGCCATCAATGCCCAAAGGAGGATAGCCACCTGTTTGTCACATGATGTTCCTTAGAAGGAAGCCATTTACTCCAGTGTATATAAGGCCTTCTGTAACTTTTTGCCTCACTCGTTGTAACCACCTTTCCCTAAGAAGGACCACAAAGCTGGCAAAGTCATGCATCTGTTGAAACAAGAGCAAGTAAGACAACACACAGAGTGAGAAAAGAAAGAGAGAGATTAGGTTACTTTGTTGTTTTTCTGTGATTTCTCTGCAGTGGGCTGAGAGGCAGCAGGGTACAGACTCTTGGGATAACTCTAGAGAGATGATTGACATGTGTGACCTCAGTGAAATTGATAAAAACGTTACATCCAGCTATGCTCTGCCTTAAGTCTTTGACCTTTTCGTCTTTTGTATAAACTATGGAATGAGTTTGTACTGCTTCCAATACAACGGGAAGAGACAATCTTACTCATAATCAATGTGCACACAGTCAAAAAAGAATCCAATTTCATACAGTATTCAGAGAATGTCAGATGATAGTTCAGAAAGCATAAACTTTGGTTATTTGTAGCATTTACAAGTACTTCAAAGCTATATATTTCTGTGCAGAATATACTATGTCTGTAAACCTGCTGATAAATGGGAATGCTTTTACAAACCAATACATAGCCTACGTTTTCTACCATGATGTTGAATATATTGCTGATAGCCAGCTTGAACAAGAAAAAAGAGATTATGGTGAAATGTCATATATCTTTTTGTTTCTTTGCACCACAGGCCCAGGTTTTGGATATCTGAAAATCCTTTTCCAAACTTTCATTTCCAGGCAAATCACCCATGGAGGCACAAACAAGGGAATAACAGAGATAATGCGATGCATAGTGCCGTCTCCGGCTCAGTGAGGAAATGGCTGTGAATCCCTGAAACCATCTTCCGATCAGCGAAGGTCCCCCGCCATCGTAGGGGGAGCGAGGCTGGGGAGGGCGGATCGGCAGAACCTAGCCCCGATACTGTTAGCGTTCTATCTGAATGAAAATCAAGTCGATCTCTTTATTGCAGAAAAGCCTTCAGGGAAATGTGAATGTTAGCGTTTTCATTTGGGCATGTTCCACAGCTCTCGCTCTCTCTCTCTCTGACTCTCTCTCTTTCTTTTCTCTTTCAGCGATTTTCCAAGGCAATCAGCCCCTGCATTACTGATGAGCGCTGGCGGCAAAATGCATCCGGATCTCAGGCCTGTATGCAGTGCTAATCAGATACAGTTCTATCCATACAATACCAGGCAGTATTAGATACACTTGGTTTTCCTGCTGGGTATTCATGTATGGGTCAAAGACCTTTGGGTGAGTTACTGAGGACTGGAATGGGTGTTTAAGCACAAAGACCTCCATACATGATTTGTTTGGCGATGGCTACAGCCTAGAAAAACCTTGGAGGAAGATGAAAGTATGTATCGTATTTAGTGTGTGAGACATGTATAACATTGAATGTTTTATCAAAAGCTTTTCTCTCCATTCTTGAGTTTGAGCTCATCTATGCCGGAGATGAGTCAGATGGCTGAGCGTTGAGGCAGTTGGGCTAGTAATCAGAAGGTTGCAGGATCGATTCCCAGCCGTGCCAAATGACGTTGTGTCCTTGGGCAAGGCACTTCACCCTACTTGCCTCGGGGGGAATGTCCCTGTACTTACTGTAAGTCGCTCTGGATAAGAGCGTCTGCTAAATGACTAAATGTAAATGTATGCCATTGGCTTTCTTTGGCCATTTGTACATAACCTTTGGGTCCCCGAGCGTGTTTTTGGCTCGGTTACCAATGTCGGTTGCCAATGTCGACAATGTTGTTTCTAAATGGAAAGGACAATGAAGGCAGGGACCGCACTGATGGTGTTTGTTTCATTCCGTTAATCATGTTAAAACAGGTAAATAGATTAATCCAATGGTCAACCTTGAATTCCTATTCGCGTTTTGCTCCACAGGTCATTTTGGCAACAAGTGCATGTGTACTTCAACATACACATAGGAAAGTGAGCATGACCTCATTCAAGCTGAAGGTGCACAAAGTCAGAAAGTAGCTTGAGCCCACAGCTGGTGGAAATAGGAAAACAATGAAAATAAATAGAGAGAGCAAATGAGAGAGTAAGATACAGAGAGAGAGAGAAACCGAGAGAGTAAGAGAGAGAGAGAGAGAGAGAGAGAGAGAGAGAGAGAGAGAGAGAGAGAGAGAGAGAGAGAGAGAGAGAGAGAGAGAGAGAGAGAGAGAGAGAGAGAGAGAGAGAGAGAGAGAGGGAGAGAGAGAGAAGGTGCAAAGCAGGTTTTTCTTAAGCCCCATGACACTGCTGCACTTGAGACTTTTCTAGCAACTCTCAAATTTCTCCCTCCAGTGCACAGGCACACGGCAGCAGAAGCAAGGGTAATGAAACACGTGCACGCGGATCCACGAGGACAGGGTTCATTGGACCAGGTGTCGGCAGCAGTGCTTGGGGTTTGGCCTTCTGTCATGCACGCACACCCTCCATCTATGGATAAAGAAGGAACTCCCGAGCCCTCCTCCATCCCCTTGCCCCTCTCCACAAGCCAAATCACAACTCCGTTCTCTAGTCCCTCTTCTGGGGATGCCTGCGTCTGGCAGTAGCAAGTGGAACAACCTAGAAAATATGCAACCATCTGCGCTGAACCCTGAGCCATGAGCCACAGAGGCGCTGAAGTGATAAATGATCCAGCGATATCACTCAGGTTCAAATCACCTCCCTCTCCCTCCATCCCTGAGCCACATAGGATACACTGAAATTACCTCTCCTTGAGTACACACATTCAGAAAGCGGGTCCCTGTGCAAAGCACTGATAATGACATTTCCCTGTAAATATATGTGCTCTGCTTTCCCCACTCTCGGCCGACATGCTGCTGAGATGCTTGCGGTCTCGGGCCCCCCCGAGCCTGGAGGGGTGAGATCTGAAAACGATATTGCATGCAGAGATGCAGCTCATCCACATCACGTATAGATCTCCAGCTCCTTTCAGGCAAGGACATGTGCCAAGGGAATGACTTAGGAGAAACCTGCTTCAAAAAAATCAACAGAAAAGAGATGACTTGGATGGCATTTTCAACCTTAATGGGTCACAGAGTGCCGTTTTCCTGAATATGACTGAATATGTTTTGAAAAGAGGAACAGCAACACTATAATATGATTTGGTTACATTATTTATTTTTTGTCAATTTTCTGAGATTGTTTGATGACAATTATTTTATAAAGTGTATGAAATTTGAGCTAGTTATTTTCTTGCATTAAACACACCCAAATAAGGCCCCATTCTACAACTGACCTTGTTCTCTGAGGCACCTGAAGGTTTTGGAGATAAAAACCTTTACTGTATTTCTACTTTGGAGTTTGAGTGCCTCAGCACTTCACAAGTAAGAGGATTTACCATGCCGGATATGGATTAGCGTACACATCCTTCTAACAACGTAAGCTTCCTTTAAAGATATTGTACATTGAAACACATAATCAGCTAAATTCCGTAGAACAAGTGGATCCATGGGAACCTGCCTTGTGTATAACCCCTGGGAAGATCAAGACGACAGAACTATCAGAAAACACATCACTGTCAACTTTCCATTTGCTTCACTAACATTATCTGGAATAATACGTGCAAACAGTATTATATAAAAAACATTCTTTTGGAACTATCCACCATTAAACACTGATCAAAATCCATGTGGTTCATGATTTTGTTTTTTGCAGACGCTCTTAACCAGAGCGACTTACAGTAAGTACAGGGACATTCCCCCCCGAGGCAAGTAGGGTGAGGTGCCTTACCCAAGGACACAATGTCATTTGGCACAAACTGGAATCGAACCGGCAACCTCCTGATTAATAGCCCGATTCCCTAACCGCTCAGCCATCTGACCCATATGACCCATCTGACATGGTCCAAGTATCCTTTCTGAAGCATCCCTCCATGTCTGCCAGCCAGGTCTACTGTTTGTCAAGGTGACATTAAATCAAACTGAGTCCTCCATATTAAGCATAGCACGGTAGCTCTCTTACTTTATATCGTATTTTACTTTGGAGTTTATCTAAGGTCAGCTAGGTCCAATGTCAATTTTCTGTCCTTTCAGTCTGAAAGTCAAGTAAAAAATATTGAGATAAATAATATTAGTTCCTGTGTCATTGTCCCTTGCTGAAAGCAATCCAATTGATAATCATTACAATTGTACAAAGAGATGTAAACACAATGACTATATAGTTTTTTAGTTTTTATTTCAAACTGTCACACAACCCATGTAGGACACAATATGATTAACTGTGTATTCAGATTCCGTGTTAAAGTGGCCCGTGAATCAACGTATTGTTCAAATTCCATTCTATTTTAATGTATTGTCTTTTTCAACCATACAGTATTGACATCATAATACTAAACTTGTGTGTGGGAGGCTGAAAGCGGGGAACAGAGGCTGAACACAATGCTTCCTCACTTGGGTCCAAGGACGCTGTGGTTTGCTGCATTACATCAGCCGTCAATAGACACCCACTCTGCGCTAGTCGTTTTTCTCAGTTTGTTGAAACTGTTTTCTTTTCGGTACCAGTATCAGTCTGGGCAAAATACATCATTACAAGCTCAATATTGATTTGACTGAGTTTGACTTGTAATTGACTTTGCAGGATGAGGTGTATTGTGGGTAGGTTCAGCTTCACCTCTACACTCAGTCAAACTGTTGAACAATAGACTAGTATGAAATTACTGCTTTGCACCAAATATATATTTTAAGATTTTGCAATGGGAGCAAAAAGTTCTATGAAGTATTAAGCATATCATAAACAAACTTGGAGAGGTAATTATTTTGGACTGAGGTGTCTCACTGTGTATTTAGAAAGACAACAAGCATTCCCTCCCTCCCTCCCTCCCTCCCTCCCTCCCTCCCTCCCTCCCTCCCTCCCTCCCTCCCTCCCTCCCTCCCTCCCTCCCTCCCTCCCTCCCTCCCTCCCTCCCTCCCTCCCTCCCTCCCTCCCTCCCTCCCTCCCTCCCTACCTCCCTACCTCCCTACCTCCCTCACACAGGGGAGCAACATCTACGCCTTGTTGTCTGATTTTTGCTGTTAAGTTTTGCCGGTAATGCAGTGGCATGTAACCCAAAGCGCAGGGTGCTGACACATTACTGGCACTGTGCCCTGGAAAATGCCACAGTCATGGGACAGCCTCCCGCCCTCAGCAGCCATGGCAGAGGCCAGCGCTGTGACGCCTTACATAATCACTTCATTTTCTGAGCCACGGGGAAACCTGCACGCCACGGCCCCACCGGACCCATCCCAATCTCCAGTAACATAATGTAATTTTAATTCATTTAAAGAACTTTGAAGTTTTGGGGAATTTGCAGTTTTTTTTTCAATTACCTTTTCTTTAACCAGCTACAATTCACAAACCACAGGGAGGTAGATAGAGGACACAGGAGAGGACACAGGAGGTAGAAGATTAAAATCTTCACCAATTTATTTACATTAACATTTACATTTATTCATTTAGCAGACGCTTTTTATCCAAAGCCACTTCCAAGAGAGAGAATTTATGTTGAAAAGACATATTGTACAGTACATTGTCAAACTACACAAGTAATGAAGGACAACATTATCTGTGTGTGTGTGTGTGGTCCAGTGACATTTCAGAATAATTCTCACCTCCCATGCTGACAACCACTAAAAAGCTTCCCTGACAATCTACAGCAATCAACATCTATTACAAGTTTCTCTCTTTTAACATTGAAATATGATTCCCTACAGCTATTCAAATATGCCTGAATCCGTGTTTATGTTTTGCAAGTCAAATTCGATGCATAAACAAATGCTGTCAGAGCTTTCAGGAAATGGAAACTATTATTATGGACTTCCTCCCTATGAACTTCTACAAAACTAAAACACATTTTATTTTTAAGCACAATAAAGACATTAGTCCAATAGGTTATAGGAAACACATCTTAAAGTGATTAATTGTATCATTGCCTTATGAACGATGTAGGGAGTCATTAGGCCTTACAACCATGGCAGCAAGGTAATTAAACAGCACCTTCGTAAATAAGAGCTTTCAGTCATCCATTAAATAAAATCTGGACGTACATTTTAATTGGAATTCTAGTCCACAGCATGAGCAATTCTTTGTCCAATAGCTAATTATATTCAATATGCTTTAACGACATCCTATTCAAATATGAAACTGCTAATTATCCCAAATTACTATAAGTCACTTATGCCTTGAATGGAACCTGACCTGCCCATGGGCAGACAGGGACTGTGACTTTGGTGTTTTTGAGTGTGGGGGGAAGTTTTCATTTAGCCGTATCCGCAATAAACAGATATCCTCCCCTGATTTTTGAACGATTGCCTTTTAAGAATGCTTCCTGCTTAATAATATTGTTTAAAATTTATGGAGCTTTTTACAACGTGATCAACACAGCGAGAGACTGGCACACTGTATTTAAATGGAAGAATTGTATTTTCACTTCCTGCTGAGTTAATGGCAAGATTGGCATTTTACTCCAACATCAACAACAGAAGAAAGATCAGCGTGGTGTGCAATTTGTTAGCCATAAATACCACAAATTCATCAATTACAGCTGTCAGAGATTCTGTCATAACATAACTGTATTTCTTCAATGACAATATTCAGATGAAATAAATGATGAACAAATGTTAGCATCAACCTTACCTGTTTGCAATTCTTTTCACAGTATTTTCAGTGTTTAAATTTAACAGCAGGCCTTACAGTCAGACACAACTTTGCACCACTGGATGAAAAAAAAAAGAAGTGATTCCTCACCATGTACTTTATGTTCAACATGTATTTTAATGAACCAGTTACACAAAAGATAATGATTCACAATTTAACAATGTCACAATTAAACACAATACATCTCACTGTTCCACATCCATATTTAAATGAGGTTTTTCACCAGGTGCACCAAACAAAAGCATCATCAACTTCCATCACACAGACCTTCTTGGCATGTAGTTATACAAGATGCTGAATTAAAAAGAATAAACTAAGAACAAATGATCTTTTCAGTTACAGTTACAATGAATCATGTCCAACCTTCTTTGTCAGAGATGTCATCTACAAAAGATCTCACAAAAATATGACTTTACACACTGTGTGTATAATATTTGCTTTTCTATTTTGAGTTAATGTGTTTAAAGTCAGGATTGAATATGGATTAAAAACCTTGTGGAGTCAGTATAGACACAGGTGTTTAGCAGGTATATCTAGCTGAACTGTTCCCTCAGACTGGAAGCCTCCACAGCCATCTCCTCCTCTGTCCTCCACAAAGACGCGTCCTCGCAGTCCCGGTCATGCTTCTGGAGCTGCATTGACACAGTACATTACACCATTCATGAGTATTCACGAAACATACACCCTTTTTACTCCTGTTATGTTCATGAAGCGCAGTATCATTTTCATATGCCTTTTTCAAAAACAGCTGGGAAAAAAAAGCATGGCTTTTGACCAGTACTGATGTTTAGCAACAGCGTCTGTCACTGAAGGAGATTGATAGGGTTGTAGTAAAAACTGCCAGGGACAACAGGAACATGGCTAAGTAGGCACGGGGCTAACAACCATAACATTGTTTAGATATACCTCCAGTATTTTGTATACAAGCAGCATTTAATTGTATAAAGTATGTCGAAAACATACATAGTACTCCCTCACAACAATACCAAGTGGGAGCAATTGCTGTATGGTTCATTGACTAGATAGACATAGGGGAGATGATTTAGGTTTTTGACTGTGACACATCCTGACATCTGCTCCAGTGGTGGTAGCTGCTTTTGAACAGCACCATTCTCAGATTTAGAGGGAAACTATGTACTTCATCACACTAATGCTTCCCCGCGGACAGTGGAGCTGACAGACTGAGGTTTAGGAGATGTTGCCATTTTCACAGTCACTGGAGGCTCGTGTGAGAAGGGGGAATGCAAGGATAGAATCTGATGGATACACACTGTGAACCATGAAGCTACAACAACAGCAAGAGGGGGTTTAACTGCTGGGGAACCACAGACAGCCTTGTCATATGAGGCTGATGTTTAGATGATGCTAAGTTGCAGGGAGACCCTTAAGGCTAGTGTACTCTGGTGGAAATTAGATATTGTTTTATGCCCGAGTAAAGACATGAAATACGCAGCAAAGCCACTCACACTGAGCAGTGATATTGCCTTTCTGAGCAATTTTCCCAGCACATCTAACATGCTTTGGGCATGTTACATCAGGTGAAAAACTGTTCCATAAATTGACCAACCAGTTGCTATTGCCGAACTGGTACAGTGGGACACAGACGAGAGGGATGTTTTATGTTTCCTGGAAGTGAGGCAGTAAAATGACTCAGCGCGTGATAGATTTCAATGTTTCTCTGCTTCTTCTTCTAACCGTCTGGAAGTCCAAGCACCAGGGGTCATTATTTCAATACATCGTCCCCGAGCAAGTCTGACAAACACTGCTCTGCTTTGTTGGGGATTTCTCTGTCAGAAGCACTACAGGATCTGACCCTGGCCGGAGAGATTGTCGGTTCTGGTCCCACTGAGAGCTAGGAATGGGCTGTTGTCAGAACAAAGGGGGAGGGGGGTTGGTGTGTCTCTAGGGCCTCTGGGGGCTATGCAGGCCCCCTGTGTGTGGGCTAGCATGGAGCACACAAGTGTACTGCTTCACTTCCTGCCAAGACCCATCTTAGACCATCATACTGGATTAGGATCTCCTCCATTTAGCCCTAAACTATATCTGCATGGGGAGGACTGCATGCTATTGGTGGGATGACACTGTGTACTGGGGTGGGTGGGGCTGAGGGTTGTGGAGTGAAGAGAGGAGAAGAGAAGGCTGTAGTCAGTAATGCCTTCAAAATACAAAAGACAAACTTAACTTGACTTCAACAAGACATTGGATAGAAGCAGAGAAAAAAAATAATGGTGGGTAATGTATTTCTTGTGGTTATCAGAACTCCTTACAACCAAAATGTTAAGAGGAAGTATCCAACCATCAATCCTTTGGCTGATGACTACAGAAGCCTTAAGGATGCCAATGAGAGTTTAATGAATGTATTTAATCAAGGACAATACCATGGAACACACACACAGAAAAAGTTCTACTGTTCAGTATATCATAAAATGTAATCATGCAATATTAAAAATACTTTTCTTTGTCCTCAAATAAGTCTTGGTTTGATTAAGGCTTCATCCAGTCTGTTTGTTCTCAGGGTGAAAATGTGCACCATCCATAAACACTTTTCAACGTATGATTGTCAACCACGCATGTTGTGTGAGCAATGAGGGTTAGGGTTAGGGCCTACATATCGTACTGGAGTTGTGTGTGTTTGTGTGTGTGTTGAGTGGAAGGGTTTCATTTCCCTGCTGTGTGTCTGAGAGTAGGGAAAGCTGATCCCCTTGTGTCCTAGCTAGCAGCTGTGCGGTTGTCCAAACAGGCACTGGTGTCTGTGTGTGTGTGTGTCCCGGAGGGTCTGTGTTAACCTCTTTAGTGCAGCCCCACTTCTCAGTAGCAAGCCTGCTAATGTAGTCACAGAAGCCCTGCTAACGTTCTCAGAGACAAACATGCCCATGAATACTAATGGCTAGGAAGTGTCTCCACCCACACATGGACACATTACTCACACGTGGGGCCATCTGTAGGTACTGGAGCTACAGCTATCTATCTCACGCTGCGTTAGGGGGCTAACATGCCAGTTGTCGGTTCACATCGGTGGGGACACACGAAGCCTATGTAAAAACCGTCCCACACAGCACCATGTAACGTGTCAATATGTGACCTTTTTAAAGACGTAAACGTTTCTGTATTTATTTTATGCTTCTTGACATTTTACACCGAGTTTGAGTGGAGTAAAAGCCTCAAGTCAGCTCTTGACTGGAGGACCTTGACATACATGTGGTGGCACTCCAATGTCACATTGGAGGTCATCGGATAATCACCAGTGCACAGAGAGGCCTCAGAGGAGGGCTTTTGTTCTCTCTGAGAATACAGTCCCCTCTTTGAATAATTTGTCAAACCCAATTTATACATAAACGTTCGTTTGTGGAATTAATTTCCCCATTTATCAGGTGTACAGTATCAGGGCCATGGAACGAACAAAGAAACAAAGCTAGATTCAGATAGGATTTTGAAAAGTACAAACATACATGAAAGGTTAGTAGCAGTAAAATAGCACAGTGAAAGTTTGTGACCTTGACAAAAGGATTCAATAACAAAATGTCAACACCAAAGTTACAGTGAGGACAACATGTTCTTTTCTAGTTTGTCGGTGCAAGGGATTGGTAAATTCATACACATTGTACATTATTGTATCCAAATGAGCAATTTAATGTATTATATGGTAACTCACAATTTTGTTTTAAAAGTTACATTTGTAAATGTATTTAATTTCTTTAGCTTTATGAATATGCAAAACACCATTTGTGCATGCAATCACAAGACACGCTCTCACATTCCCTGCCACTTATTGAAGCACTAGCCCTAAAACAGAAATAGCAGCTGTAGTATTATCTTTTATTCTTTACTAGTAATTACCTATGGCAATCTGCATTTCCCAGACATGTTTTCATGAATCTAATTAACAGAAACTTGATAGCGTCTCTGGTTTGTGTTTTTAGGCTGGGTTGATTTCACATGGGATATCAAGTGACCCCCATCTCAAGTAACAAAGGACTTTCTGATACTATAAGTTTCAGTGTTTTGCATTTATTTATATCTTTTTGGGATTATCAAAACACAGATCAGGGCAAAGCACTTTCTATACTATGTCTTATTTGGTTGCTAGGCTACGGTAACATTTCCCTACCTGGTCGTCTGCATAGACAACAACCTTAGTTACAGACTACACAAACATTTGACACATGATCACACGGCATCTGTCCACCGAGTCACATACAGTAAACCGCTACATGTTGATTGTACTGTCCTGTTCAGGCAAGGTTATACAATAGTAGTCATTTTAATTCCCTAAAGACTGCGCAATCCCTCACTAGACAAGATTGCTTCAAGCAACGACATTACAGATTTCTTTGAAGGCAACATTTTTCATTGTCCAGCCCTCTTGAAATATCAGCGAGTTAGTGACTGTGGTAAGTGTGAGTGTGCCATCATGAAGGCGGTTCCATCACATGTTCTAGGTCAAAGACACTTTCACCCAGTTGACCCAGCTACAGGCTGACCGGACCCCAGCTGGAGTCCAAGTGGCACTATAAAGTGGCACTTTACTCATTCCCAGGGATCTCCTGGTTCCCCAACATCTCAAATAACGATAATACATTTTACACTATTAATAGTTAAGCATTTCAATGCAGGAACTCTGTTGATCGAAAACTAGTCTTGACACTATATGTGATGATGCAGTACACCCAGTCCAGCACGTCTTACAGAGCACTGGTCTGAATCTGTGCTACCAAGACTCCAGGAGTCTACCTTCTGTTTAACATTCACAGTTCCCTCACCAACAGGAAAAAAGCTCAAGAAAGCACGTAGCCATTTTTTCACACAACCACAGTAAGAACAGATTGCCCGAGCTGTTCTCCACCTCGTTCTTGTTTGACTGAAGCCATCTTGATGGCTTGTAAGACATTTAAGCAGCTGGTGTGGTAATTACTAAACAAAAAAATATATATATTACCCAGATTTTTATAAAATACCCCTTTTGACAGCCTGTCAACTGTGCCTATATTGTCAGACTCACTGATTATGCTCAAGAGGGTCCACAGTGCAGGCCTGTCAGATGCAAGAGAGAACACACGCAGTGATCCCATTGGGCTGGTGCCACGGTTAGCCTCTCTGCAAGGCGCTACTCCCCGCTGAGCACACCACAGTAGGAGCTCTAAACATGGACCAGTGTCAGGAGAAGTCTGCTCTCACAGAAGAGACTCATAAACAGACTAGGACCTCTCTCAAAGTACACCGGAGACACGCTGAAGAAGACTATCAGAAAGCGAGAGAGAGAGGAGTGAGTGAGCGAGCGAGAGAGCGATACAGATAGGAAGAGAGCGAGAGAGAGATAGTAGTAGGGATGTTCTAATGACCGCCCCTCAGGGATTCTAAGATGTACGGAATTTAGTTGAATTGCAGCTTCTTTAGCACAGTAAATATAGAATGATTTAAGATTGATAAGAAGACTAAATAAATCACTCTACAGCAATATGTTGTGGTGCATGTTGAGGGTCCATCAATATTTGGCCTTCAACATGGGACGAAGCCACAACAAGATGCAACACACTGTAAGAGGCCTTTCAGAAAACACACTGTATGAGGCCTTTCAGAAAACACACTGTATGAGGCCTTTCAGAAAACACACTGTATGAGGCCTTTCAGAAAACACACTGTATGAGGCCTTTCAGAAAACCTCAGAGACTGCTCTCAGAGTCCAGTAGGTAATACCACATCAAGAGAGAGAAATTGCACTTGATTAACCCCTAGCAACCCCATTTTCTCCTGTGGCAAATGGGTGTCATACTGCATGCAGGCCAGGACCCCATAAGTCAGACAGGACATGCTTTCATTAAACAGTGACCTTGGGGTGACTGAGGTCATCCTGACCTCCACATGGTGGTTTTACCAGAAAGGAGATAACGACTGCTCCATGCTGCAGCTCCTATATGGTCTCACACACATGAACATCCAGTCTAGTATGGCTTGAGAAGGTGCTCAAGTGATACTGGCTTGAGACATTGCCTGTCAATTACTCTCCTTAAACAAAGTGATCTGTCTACCCGGATGTTATAGGGTTGAACTTGGTACTGGCAAAAAGGCCAACCATTTCTGGTGTTGGCTTTTTCGCATGCACAAAACTTTGAATTATTTCCCATAATTTATAATAACTTTAAATTCTGTAATTCTGTCCTTTGAATGTATTATCCACATTGTTTCGTTTGATCCATATTATTATTAATAGGTCATGTAATCAATCACAAGGTACCTTAGGGCAAATTTTACTATGCAAATGTATTACTCGGTCATTTAATTATATTTGTTTGCATAACTGCAAGGCCCACCTGACTATTTAATTGTTCTCTTTTGTAGTTAATCACTTGAAAAAACACACGCCGATGAAAGAGAGCACACTATTTATTTTCCTTTAAAATTTTCCTTCTAAATTTCCGGCCATCAAAAGCCGTCTGACCAACTGATTCATTCAGGTCTGTTTCTGGATACCCCTTTGTGTTGAAAGGGGAACACTTTACACCCTGGTGTGAATACTTAAACAAGCCTGCTCTATCTGATACATGGTCAATGTATTCTTCTCCGCCTTTGAGAAAATGAGAGCTCCAACACGCAGTTTTGAAAAAAACCCTATTGTGACGTCACAATAGGGGGTTACCTCCCCTTTCTCTGCTTTGCCCGCACAGACAATGTGGAACCATCAATGAAAAAATGAGCTGCGAGCGGGACATTGGTTTTTCCTCCAGAAATCTTGGCTTGCAAACGACCGAAGCATGGCATTTAGCCCCGCCTCTTTCTTCCTCATAGCATTGAAAGCTACAGACACAGGAACGACATGTCCTGAGGAAAGCTCTTGTGGGACATCAGAAAAAAGGGACATCAGATACAGTATTTGGGGACCACTAAGGCCTATATAAAAGCATCCAAAAATAGCAAGTCATGGGATCTTTCATAAAGTTAAAAGCGATCATCAACTGTGAAGGCAGGGTGTTTTGTTGCTTTGTTTGTTATTTGTGTTTTGTCTCTAATGTTCAATTTTTCATCTTACCTATGTGGTGTGGTGGTAATGTTCTTACTTCTCTGGTCCACCACTTGTAGGAATGTAAAGAAAACACTCTAGTATCGGCTGTCTCAATGTGTGTGTATGCCACTTCACCTTATTTGCATGTGGACCATGAATGGAACTAAACATATTTTTTTAGTAAAGCACAATGTTTAAGGGTGGGGGCTCACACAAGGAGCAGCCGTTGAGATGGAGCAGCCTGGGGGCCCCTGACCACCTTAATCCGCCCCTGGTTATAGTTGGTGCTTCTATTAAAAGTTGGATCTCAGTGGATGAATCTCTAGGGCTTAAATATTATGTTCCACTGTTTTTCTTAAAAGAGGTCACTTTATTCTTTGGGACGTGCTTAGAAACTGCTAATGAATGAATTGTTATTCTATAACATTGGAAAGTTTGGATAGTACTCAAGAAAGCTCCTTGGGAAAATAGCTTTATAATGCACAATGCTCTGCATATTAATGCTGGATTTACATGGAGAAACCTAGGAACTTGGTCTAGATGCATGGCAGGACATATATATAAAATTAGTTTATGAAGCTTGCAATTAAATAATCCAAACAGCATCCAGTCATTTGCATTGTCTGTTGCAAAATAAGATAAAATATCATAATAAAAGAGAATGAAAGAAATTTGATCTACAAAGACACAATCAGTTTTTCCACACATTAGCAAATTATGTCTTATTTCTATTTGATTGAGGTGTGTGTCTTTATAATTGTCCCTACAGTCTGTATAATAAAACTAACTTTCCCTTCATCCTATTTCTAATGCGAGTCAGCACAGAGAAGAAAAAAAAAACTGATTGCTCATTGTCAGGAAATAATTGTGCTTGACAGACTTTCATGCAGAGAACACAAAGTGTGTACTATACTAGGGATACGGCTCTTTGATGAAACCGTTGAGATGGTCCTGGATCACATCCCACATGCACATTCTTCTGCAGTCATCCACTGTGCTGACATAGGATAGTGCACTGACCCTTATTAAACACCTGACTTTTTGTGTCTCCCTCCCTTCGACTGTGCCTCTCTCTCTCTCACTCAACTTACCTCATCTTTCTCAGTCCTTGCCTGTTTATCAGTCCTCCCTCCCTCTCACCCCCTCTGTCCTTTCCCTCTACAGATCCCCTTTTTTACTTAGCTTTTAGCAGATACCAAATGTAACACAGAACTGTTCAACATACTACAGTATGCTACAGTGATTGCTGATGAGAAATCTGTTGTGATACCATACAGAAGTGTCCAAGATTCTCAAGTTGCAGTACACCCAACGCCTATACAGTAAGTGACAGACATTCACATACAAGATCTAGTTAAATACTGTAGTTTCATGATGGTATAAAAAAATAAACAAAGTATGCAAAATTGCCACAAGAGATGACTATTATACAAATGATGTGGGAGTTGTTCACTGTCCTGTGGTTGGACATGAAGCTATCATTCAGATATTGCGAATGAGACAGCCAGTGCTTTATAAATGTACTGTGAATCATCAAGATGGCAGCTTGATTTTGAGAATTCATTCATTTCATCTCATTTAGACCTGCCACCAGTAATGCACAGATCACCAGCAGGTTTTTTGTGGCACGTCAGTGCTTAATGAGCCAACAGTCACCTGTCTTAATGCAAAGCAATAAGCTGTCATGAGTTATATTTGAATTGCTTTTGAAAACTGTACAGGTGTACCAAGGACATAACACTTCTAAAATAGGCATTACTTTGAAATATGAGCCCATGAAAGTATTTTTACAGTTGGTGCAGTGCAATATGCAAATCAAGCAAAGAACTATTCTAATCTTCTTATCTCTCCCTGTCTGAGAGTTTGGCTTAATTGGTGGTGTATTTTGGCTGCAGTCCAACCTTTGTGGGGTGTGGCAGAGTGGAAAGGGGGAGTTAGGGGGAAAATTCCCTCTACGGTGGCCTCTAGACAGGATAGAGCATCTCGGTGGATCGGTGGACAATCTGGTGTGTGTCACAACATCCTGCCATCCCCTTTTGGCCCATGAAAACTAATTACTCAGTGTGACAACTTATCTTGCTTTCCTTTTTTTCACCTTTTCTTCTTCTAAAGCCGAGCACACTACCCCAGCAGCAGATTTGTAAAGGGGAATAGGGATGTAGGACACAATCACTAATTGAGTTTTTATCTTTGTTATGAAGCTTTTCACTGAAACTAAAGATCTCCCTTTGTTATATTGCACTCGAAACTAAGAAATGCTATTCTAGAATGTGGCACTTATTTACAGTATTTTGCACAGCTTCAATTGTCTTAGCAGAAAACATATGTTGTGCAGAACAGGTGAACAGATGTCATAGGTACACTGAAGAAGGGAAAACACACACCTACACACAGACGGGGACACACACACACAGAGATTAATTTATGACCAGAGTGGCTTTTACATTTACCAGGCCTCATGCACAGCTTTGCTGATGGAGCTAAACAGGGGAACACGGAGGGTTATATTGGGCTGAAAATCTGTGTTAACCTATTGCACTTCACATTTGCATAATAATATCAACTGTTTTGCAGGCAGGGCTTATAAATATTGAAGCACTACTTACAGACATGTGGGCTCCCGGGTTGTACCCTCTCACTGTACATAAGCGTCACCGGCTTGGTCCTTGTGAAAGTCATCTTGACATATTTTGTATTGAATTCTCCCGATTAGCTATGGTCTCAAAGAAGACAATGAGGTCTTTTTGATTACAATGATCCTTTATCTCAAACTATGAAAACTGACAGATCAAGAAAATTGTCTCAAATGTGGGTTTGCTGTGTTTACAATACCATGTTAACTTACTAATGACTGCTGATATAAAACTGCCCTGTTGTATTAGCAAAGCTCATTTTCACCGTTTTTCATCTACAACCAACAGTTCAACAGCTTTGCCCTTGCCAATCAAAGATGGGAATGAGCTCAAATTGACCACTAATAGACTACAAAAGTCAGGTTTGCAACACATTATAGCAATGATAAAGAAAGCCTAAGAGCTGCTATTAAGATTGACATTTGAGTTTGACGTTAATTTGCCAATGACATGCTCGAATAGCTGTCATGATGGAAAAGTGGAATAAACACCAGATGTCCAGACAGATGATGCTTTCTGGGAAAAGAGCTCAGTGCATTTGTGGATTTATTAGAGCCAGATTGAATGCTGTGTGATTGTGTACCTACTCTGTGCTTAATGATCTCCACCAAGAGAACAACGCAGGCTACGAAATGACTCGAGTTTGAACAGAAGGGATTTGATCAGTGCCCTGCAACAACATGTGAAGAGCCACAAAATCTCTGTCAGAGGAAGAAGACACACATCCTTTGTTCTGTCTCCAGAGGAATCAAACCTGATGCTAAGTGTTTGAGTTTTAGCCGTCATAGCTAAGAAATAAACAGATGACATAGCGTAAAATTAACTGTAGACCATAGTGGTACAAACCCAGCAAGCAAGAGCAGTCATAGTCAGAGGAAATTCCAGTGTTGGTAAACTAAGCATATTTCCCATGTAAGATAATAATTGTATTTGCATTAAGGATTTGCATAGCAGAGATACAGTATTAGCACTGCCAAGGATGCATAGTTCCAAATGTGTACATTGATAGAGGTTACCTTTAGTTATTCTAATATTCAGATTAGGGATAAGCATAACACTCATAAGGTTAGGATTAAGCTGTTTTAAACAAAAAGCTGTATGTTTGCACAACAAATGAAGCATAGCACAAGTTCAGTCAGGCAAGACCTACCCCTGCACTCAGGCATACTCAATAATATTTCACTACTTACTCCCCTCGCTAAGAACGCTCTACTTTCCTTCTTCCTATGTTGAGCTGTCATCTGGGTTTCAGGTCGATTAGCGCTCCCGTTTATCAATCAACGCTGTCAAATCTTCCTCGTTGATGTCAGCCTATCACAATGATCCCGTGCCTATAAATACGTTTCTCTCCCTGTTTGGTTTGTCCATGCTATCAAGTGCACGACCCTCCACCTCCCTGTTGCCTCCCGGGCCTTGTCTCTGCTCCTCGACTCCTTGGCTGGGTCGACGGCTGCCGCCACCCCACCAGTGTCTGGACTCCGTGGGGGATTCTTCTTCGGATGTTGGGCAGGGGCCCTTTGATTATTAATTCCCCATGGGGTCTAAGCTCCAAACACTTGCAGTACATTTATCATCCAGTAATTAACATCACATACTCTTACTAGGTCTCTCCTGATTGAAATAGTCTTTAGCATTGTATACTACAGCCAATAGTGACTGATATTTAAACCCAAATGTGCTGGTGATATTATCCAAATCGAACCTGATTAATTAGGGGCAGCTGTGAAACTAACTTTAAGAATTTCAATTATACAAAATAATAATTCATTACAAAAAAGGAAAAGTATTGACTTTTTCTTAATGTGAATATAATTGAAGGGCAGACATTAATTCTCCCCTACCTAAACTCTCAACTTTGGATAATGATGCCAATTCCAGCCTCTGAGTGTGTAAAGTAGTGTCCTGAGTGGGTGGCATGTCCTACTTATGAAACAGGGAACTGCCTCCTGCATCAACGTTCACTCTGCACTGAGGGGGTGGTTTTATTAGGCTCTCTCTATATGAAATCTCCCTTTTGAACGGTTAGCATCCCAACACTGTAATTTATACAATCATCAGAGAGTATCTCTCCACATGTATGGTATCCCAGCATCATCGCATACTCTGGTTGCACAGCTACTAAATGTTTTAACCTAAGTAGTTTAGCGCTGTATGACAAGCAAGAAAATACCATTTTCTTTCCAGCCATTTCATTGCAGTTTTTCACTGTTTCGTTGTCCCGCATTGTTTTAGACACTTAAGTGTATATTAAAGGACTACCTTGATATTCGATGGTAATTTAAACTCTCCCTGAATGCTCCTTGATAAATTAGTGTCCTCTGAGTGTCAGAAGAAGGACCTTCTTCTCTAACATCTGCATGTTGCTAATACAACAGTGCTAACGCAACAGTGCTAACGCAACAGTGCTAACGCAACAGTGCTAACGCAACAGTGCTAACGCAACAGTGCTAACGCAACAGTGCTAACGCAACAGTGCTAACGCAACAGTGCTAACGCAACAGTGCTAAAGAGAAAAGAGACTGCTAGTGCACTGGAAGGGTAAAGAAATAAATAAAGCCACCTCGCTCTCAATGGACACACAAAAAGCGGTCTCAAATAAGATCTGTCAGAACATCAATAAGTACATTTAGAGGAGGTTGTTTTGTTATTAAGCACCATTGATTTTGTAGTCAGAATCTACACCAGCGGTGAATGGATAACTCTGACTTTCTTTTTCTGAAAATCAAAGACAAACCTCTCTCCCTCATGTCTCTTCCACTTAATACCAATCTACTGTATTGCTATTGATCCAGAGTGTGCACACTATGAACTGACCATGCAGAGTAAGCTGGACTGGATCGTTTCCTGTGGTACTGGATATGAGAAGTCTCATGCATTGGTCTGGCTGTGTGACTTTGATCTTGACAAGAACATACAACACTGGCGTAGTCCTTCCATGGGTTATTAGCATCACAGCATGGGGTTACACGGGGCATCTAAAGGCATTAAGCACAGTTAGCTGCTGAGTAACATGATGTCTGGTTTGTCTAACTAGAGCACTGCACAAGAGGCTTAAGTCAGAGGCAGCAATAGATAGCTGAAAGTTGTCTCTTCAACACAATGATATAACAAACTGTGGCCAGAGGCCAATTTAACCAAAAGATTTGAATGTGTTTGCTGCTGTTTGATTGTGTAAATAGGGAGGATCCAGAAGACAACAAACAATTGGCTCCTACTTCTGTACACAGTCACTGTATAGCTGGCCACGTTTGCCTTGTAGCTGTTTTACACCTATTGTCAATGAGGTTTCGTATGAATATCAAAAATCAACGTTGTTCTATTTTTTCTGGACAGATGGTGAAGATGGAAAACTTTGAGGGAATCTGAGAGCCAAGTACAGACACATGATGTGCTTACATGCTCTCTGTGGGCTTTGAACACATGTCCAGAGCATAAATGTTGTATAGTACACCACAGTGCCAACTGCAAAAACAGAGTGTGCTTTTACTTACGAGTGTTATGTCTACAAAAGCATACTGTACATCTTTGTTGGAAGAGAGGGTCTTTCCAAATTACAGTAAAGATACTTGATTTATTTACAATTCACTGAATACCTATTTTCTCTGAACATCAAACTTTCAAAGGAAACTTCTTAATTGGGAGAGTAGTAGGTTCTCATTTAAGGATATGCATTTACCTCCAGTAAATCCAGTCTAAAGTGTATATTTTTTAATTCATCTGAGCACTTGTGTTTATTGAACAGTTTGATTGTTTCTTGCTAAGAGCCTCCTCAGGCTGGTTCCACAGTAGAAGGAACACTATGCTGAGATGCCATTACCATTTCTTAGAAAATAACATTCCACAGGAGGTCACTGGGACCTTACGACGGGTGAGTTTATTCTTCAGATAATACCACACAACCAGACACGTGTTCCAGCTTAACTCCTCTATTGAGCAATCTAACCAATAACTGGGAGGCTAGGCCATAGCACATCTTGATAGGACAAAGCGATTGGCTTTCCAAGAGCACATTTGTACCCTTCACGCTCGATAAGCACAACCCCCACCCTCCATTTGAGTCAAAGTCACAGCCTTGAGATTGCCCTCAAGTTCAAGACCTGTGACTGCTCAGATCCACGCTTGATTTTTCAGGACACTCCTTGGTAGCTGTTTCGTTTTTAATTACACTCTTTTAATGGATGATTAATTCTGTCATCTTGTGATAACAACATGGAGATCTGATAGTGACTAATTAACATGCAAATTCATGGGACTTTATTGGTAATGGGATTTGGTGCTCTATGGAGCTGTAACCTGTTCGATATTGTGACAGGCCTAGACAGGAGCCACTAAAGCCTCTGTGATTTATCCTTTCTCTCATTCCTTCATCAGGCTGTCTGCCTGGAAGTCAATTTAACCTGCCAGTCACAGGGACTGAAAAATGCATCCCTTGTTCCCTTTCTCCATTTCATTTACATGTGTTTGGGTTACAAATAGGCACATCAAAAGTGTCCCACCCAGCGCTTCAATAAAGCACGCGGCTAGTCAACTAGATTTTGGTTTATGTCCTATATGCGAGATGTTGAACAAAATCTAAAAAATGCATTATGCTTTGGCACCCAAACTCAACACAACAATAGCTTCCTTTGTTTTTACTGAACAAAGCTAGCAAGTATACATAAAGAAATAGCGGCCTCTCTCATGACCACGCTGAGCTCCAACAGGGTAAACAGGTGTGAAGGATAAATCAAAACAGATTTGCAGGGAAAACAACGAGCCGGAGGAGTGACAAGGTGTACCAACAGGGGCTTGAAAGCTCTTTAGCAGCGATTAGACGCAAAAGGAACATGCTGGATGTACCCTTGGTTTGTGAGGCTGGCCTCAAGAGGCCGGATCTGAGCTTGGTGGAGACTATTGTGGTTTAATGGCCTGGCTTTGGATTCTTGGACAGGAACAGACCCCAAAGTGGCTGGCCACCAAAAGCGCTGGGATCGTAGTGGCTAATTGGCTTCGTCCGATGCCTAGCGAACATGCCCAGCACTGGGATCTGGGGATGGTGCCAAGCTGACTGGTCAGACCAGATGCTGACTGGCATCATGCTGGCACTAGAGTGATGTCAGTGCAGGTGTTGGGCTCGAATGGGCTAGGGAAATTCTCAGTGGGAATGTCACTGGAACTGACCCATGTGGCTTTGTCTATTTATGCATTATTGTCTTAGACTGAAACTGTGTAGTTAAAGGACTGACCCAAAAACAGCAAGATAATATTACCTACTCCTCAAGAAATCAAAGATGTATACTGTATAGACACAAAAGAAGTGGATTTGTGTACTATAAACAATATATTTGGTGCAGTTCTGATCATGATACACATCTTCCGTAATTAAATCCAGAACTTGAACAGATCAGGTCGCTCTAAACATCATTAACTCTGGTCAAGAAACCACTGACTGTCTCCAGTGTGTCATCCTGGAACTGTGTTTTCACAGTGCTATTTAAACAACACATCTAATCTACTTTTAATCATGTGTAATTGATTGGTGCCAATTAGCCCACTTAAAATGTGAGGAAATGTTGTTACACACCGTGGTGTGGGGGGTCTGAGCTGTCAGGACCTGCCTGGTCGTCGGTCTACCAACGCTGGACCAGGTCGTCAACCGGAAACCAGCCTCCATGACGGTCAACAGCGAGTTTCCAGGTCCCATCCAACGTCTATAAAGCCGAACAATGGATTTTTGGTGTTTTAAAACCCATTGACACTGTATGACTATGTTTAGCTTGTGTTCTGCTCCTCTCTCTTGCCAACCGTCTCTGGAGGAGGGGATCCCTCTCTGAATTGCTCCTCCCAAGGTTTCTTCCATTTTTTCTCCCGTTGGGAGTTTTTCTGGGAGTTTTTCCTTGTCTTCCTTGAGGGTTTAGGTTGGTTGAGGGGCAGTTCTATGGGCGTATGTGAAGCCCTCTGTGACATGCTTGCGTGTAAAAAGGGCTATACAAATAAATTTGATTTGATTTGATTTGATTTGACTGCAATAGGAGCTGATCTCCCCAACTTCCCTTCCGGAATTTCAGCATCTACAGCAAAATAATAACCCTGCTCAGCCAGAGATAAAACCGGGGAGATTATTAAAGAGAGTAAAGTCTAATTACAAGTCTTCTGTGGAAGACCTGCAGTCCGATTATTCTGCAGACAGATAAAAAGCTTAGCACCTTAGCTTACCTTTAACTTTCCCTCTCCAACAATCTTTTTTTTCTCTTCTGCACTCTTTCAAACCTATATAGACTTTCTTCACTAGGAAGTGAATAGGAAAGATAGGAAGTGAATAATTATTCAGAATTATACCACTTTGGTGAGTACGGGTTAGTGTGGTCAATCCTCTTTAATCTTACAGTACAGGACGACCACACAAATTATTAGGCCTTTCATAACAAGGTTGTACTGTGCTTCAGCCTGCACTAACATTAGGCTGTACTGTATAGGACCAATCAAGACAAGCATAGTCTGTGTTCACACAAGCATGTATTAACTCTGAGCAAAGCATCATCTCGAAATGTTGGGCTAAAGTATTTTAAACAAAAGGTTATGAACTCTTTTTTTTCAACAGAGGTGCATGTGACCAGTTTTCCCAAGTTATCTGACTAATGTGACCGTGGGCTAAACCAGTTCAGGAGCATGACATCTGATTTCTGGAACAAATATGAAGGATATCTCACTCTACAGTAGTATGACCATTTATTTAGCTTAGGTCTAGTTGCCAAGTTAGCCCAAGGCCGAGTCTGAGAAAAAAAGATTCAGTGTTCAACTCTAAAACACTCTCCATAGCCAGTAAAATAGTTAATTACCAGTAGTTACTGTTCACGTTTCAGCACCATGTCTCAACCAATCTTTCTTGTCTTCTATTCTGATCTGAGATCAAAACTTGAGTCAAGCTGAGATGGAAGATTTCTTCCTACCAGTACGCTAACGACCGTGACCACTAGCCCTCAGACTCTGCATTAGGGAGAGGAGGAACTGCTGTGCTCAGCGAAATGAGGGTCAAAAGTCAGGTGATTAGAATAGTCTTCCACTCCAGGCAGGTGTGCTGCCCCTTGAATGGTACAGTTGAGCAACATCTGTTAGAGATTCATTCAATCAAGTAGGCACTTTTCAGAGTAACAAGAAATTCCTTCGAGTTCCAGATTGCCTTGTTAACGATCAAACAGATTGTGTTTGTCTCTTATATCACTTCCAAAATGTAAGCGACAGTTCAGTGGTCCAAATCTGAGTCGCGATACCAAAACGTCTTCTGACATTAGTGATATGGTGGGTGCACAGTTTCTTCATGTTACAGACATCTTCCTATGTAATTCCAAGCAGTCTCATTATGCCCTGATAAGACACAATGCTGAGCCATAGAGGGTGTTTGTTTCAGAGGGCATCCAGACAGTAGAGTCCACATTTGCATCATGTCCTTCTAATGAAGCCACAGGAGTCCAGGCAGGGATGTACTGTGAGGACATTGACGCTGCTAGGGGGATTAGGATTGGCCTCCATATCTATCCATGACCATCCTCTCCAAGCCCCACTGTTTACTATTCCTGTTACAATTCCTGCTGGGATGAAAAAAGGAAGCCGTTTTCAGCCCCTTCCTCCCAGCTTCCTTTGCCACCATCAAAGTCATTTGCACTACAGAGAATTATGGGGGAAGGCAGATATTTAAAATATCCCCGAATGAGAAACACGCTCTGGATTCCCCAAAGAAATTAAACACAGCGAACTTGTGGTTTATACGCTGAACCGCCCGTGTTCCTACACAACTGTGACAGCCCCCACTGGACACTGATATACATGGGTGCTTTTTAAGTTCACTGTGTTTTAACTGAGAGAGAAAAAAAAGGCAAAACGAATCAAAGCTTCAGTAGTCATGAGGAACGACATTTTTAAAATACAATAAAACCACAAGGGCGAAGAGGCTGAGGAAAGACTGGTGGTTTTACAAGATGGATTCCTTTTTTTCTGGAATCAAATTACCATTTCCCAGCAGGTACTCTCTCAGACGGGCGTGTTTGGATACGTCATTTAGCTCACTCTGCGCTTTGGCTTGCTCACGGCCAATAGCTGACAGAGTTGAAGAAAATGAGAAATGATTTCTGTGAAAGGTTAGCTAGCATTATCCACCTGGGCTATTTTTTTTGTCGTGGCCTGCCACTTTCGATAAGCCAGTCTCTTCTAATCCAAACACAATATTTAAAGACTTGATTCTCTTCGGCTTTCTTTGTGCAAGACTGACTGATGTATATCACAGAGTCTGAGAACTCCATGACATGGAGCTTAGCTTGTTTGTGTGTTTTGGGGCATGATTGTATGTGAAAGTGTGTGTGTATCTGTATGTGCAAGACACACATTAAATAAATGGGGAAAAAGACAACAGAAAGGCGATTTGCCTCCCTCCATGTGTGTCTATATGTCCTGACTGAGAACTGCTACGTTAGACGTATGGTATTGCTGAAGTAAAGCCAATCCTGCATTGCATGAGCTCATTAATGGATGCACTTCGCATGGATATATTTATCTTCAAGTGAAAGAAAAAACTCAACTCAGTATAAACAATAATTACAGATTTTGCCGTTTTCTAAATCACACATGCTTACAGCCAGAGAAATCTTACCAGATCTAAATACTGACTCTTGTTTTCACACCAGTTCAAGTATTTGTACCCACTGGGTGACAACACGGCAACACAGAGTTACTGGATTGTCTCTGCTGTCATCACTCCAACAGTTTGACAAGCTACTTGAATCCCAATGAGTCTGAAACATGTCATACTTTCATCTACATATCCTACACATTGCGGATTTATAGATACAAAAATATAACCATTGACAATGTACTGTATTTCTGCTAGCCTGATTAAAGATTGTAATCAATCAGTCATGAAATTATTCATATTGGTCACCTTCTTCCAATGTGATTGTGTCAATTCTTATGTGATAATATGTCTTCTTTCTCTACAATAAATACAGTAATGAATTAAATGTGAAAATGTGTTTGAAATCTGGAGCCAATCCCAACTTTGTAAACCAGGATTCATACATATATTTGCATCCCGAATGAGATGCAAATCAACACCTCTCTGACATCTCCTGAACCTCTCTCACACTTAGCTAAAGATGAAAATTGTGTTCAAGCTGTAAGTGCTTGGATATATGCATCACATCAGATGGTTCCTGCTTTATTGCGCAATTTACCTCAACGAGTACAACAGAATTAGCATATGTAGACAGAGAGAGAGAAATAAAAAGCAGAGAGGGTGAGAGAGAGAGACAAAGAGAAAAGAAGGAAATATAGTTTGAGAGAGAATAAACAAAACACTGCTGTTTCCAAAAAGTACAACAACTTGATAGCCATTCCATATGTTCAACTAAATTAGCTTAATATATCCCACAGTCAGTGAAATAATTAACAGTTTCATCATCGACGAGCATTGTCAATAGCAGATTATAGTGAACACATTTATAAACTTGACAAAGCCAAGGGCACTGCAGGAGGCTAGCTGTGCTGTTAATTCTCTTCCCATGTCTTCCCTCAGAATGGACAGATGGGAATCTCTAGGAGCTAAGAGATGCAGCAGCTTTCGCACATTTGAACGTGAAGCACGAGTAAAAAGTGGTTTGAAATACTCTGACACAAACACTTGCCACCTGCCTGTATCTAACTCTCCACAGTGTGACCTAGAGTGCCAGACTGGGCCAGTCCTTAGGACAATTGCTCATCATTTGCGCTGGGGAAGTGCAAGCCATGTTCCCCTTTATCAGAGGTGTTGGCGAAAACTCAGACTCCCTTCACAGTGAGGGGAAAAATGACAAATCCCAGCCCTTTGATAAAAATGTTAACTAGGTGAGTGTCAGTGAGATGGATAGTGCCTTGTCACAGCAGCCCAGAACATGAGAATCCATTGATATTTCTCATTACGTCGCCTCTTTCCCCTCCTATGTACCCTAATAACACTGCCACAAAGAATGATAAATCACAGACAAATAACAACGGCGAGTGCCTCCCCTGAATATGATCGTTCTTTCTGGGTATCTTCAAACGACGGAGGGGGGAGCCGTCGATAAAGATCTAATGAACAATGCTATCAAACGATATCAATGTTGAGAGGGCCCTGAGAGTGGGAGACATTACATTTCATAGGCAGGGTAATGTCAGCACATACTGTAGCAGAGATGTATACATGGTGTAGAGACTGGGTGAAGGAGATATTGATTTGAGGGATAGATACTGGAATTAAAGATAATCATTTAGAAGCTCAATAAGTGAAATTTATTCTCCCACGCAGAGCAATGAGTGGTTGTTTTGTGAAGAGGCTTGGAACATGAGTTGAGCGGACCTAAGGTGTCGTTTTAGAGCCACTATATACAGTACCGTAAAGTCAGTGCAACATCTTCCCTATGACCTCTTCAGCCATTAAATACATAATATGCACTTCTGAAAAAAAAAAAGAAAAAAAAAAAAGGCATTTTGAGTACTAACGTAACTCGCTTGCCACCGGAAGTTATTGACTTGGGTTGTATGCAATATGCAGAAGTAATGGGTGCATAGTGGATTGAAGTGGGTGGTTAAGGCGGAAATGTCAGTTGGTCTATCGTCAACGTGCCAAGGCGACCCACCTGAATTACTGTCACGGACCATCTCGGAATCTCTGGCAAAGGTAGGGTGACCAGACGTCCTCTTTTACCCGGTCATGTCCTCTTTTACCCGGTCATGTCCTCTTTTACCCGGAAATGTCCTCTTTTACCCGGTCATGTCCTCTTTTACCCGGTCATGTCCTCTTTTACCCGGAAATGTCCTCTTTTTGAGACCTAAAAAATGCGTCCGGCAGGGATTCCAAAATTGTCCAGGATTTTGCCTTGTTGGATATTCGTGTTTCTCTGGGTCTTTCACCAACTATTCCGCCCTTACAAGTTCAGGAAAGGGTATCTCCCTTACGTTCCACCTTCTTGCACGAACTCTGACTGTAGTGAGAACTGTCATTTTGATCAGATAGTGCAGCATGCAATACACGACCAGTCCCTTATCTATGCGTTTTCAAGAGCTACGAATTTTCAAGACATACTTTAGCTACAATGTCTTTGGGAACAGCCCGTAAAACTAGGATTTGTCGTACGATGGATTCTACGATCAACTTAGGCTTACAACGCTTTTGGAAACGCAGCCCTGCTGCCCTGGTGTCCATGTTCCACATTTCCCAAGTCCACCATATAATCATCCTGTCTTATAAAATGTTTGTTTGGTGTTTTGAGTCAGCTACTGCCAACTTTTAATTAGGCTACAATGTACTTGACAAAGTAGCTTGACCAAGGTCAGCACACATAGGAAGTGTTGCTTAACTATAATTGGACAATTTCTGATTCACCAGTAGCCTGGTGATAGGTCAATTATAATCATAACGTAATCATACTGATGCATGTTAGTATTGCTCACTGTTTAAATTCACCACCTGGTGATTTAGAATTAAACTGCAGCTCATATGTCTTAATAACCAATTTAATAACTCCCTTAAATATGACAACCATTAACTGCTTATTAAGCAGCCTAAAATTCTGAGAATTCAAGACAGCAAAATGCTGTCAATAAAACAGGATTCAAAGTGTCTCCTTCATCTGTCTTTCATTTCCAAGTTTCTCTCTACGGGACACGTGGAAAGAAACACACACACACAACGGCTAATTGGGGAAAATAACATCATTACAAGTTATAATCACGAGCTGACATTGTTCCCCGCTAACAAGCGTGGCAGCAGCATAATTGAGTTCCTACTGATCTCTGAGGTGGCTCAGAGAGAGAGAGAGAGAGAGAGAGAGAGAGGGAGAAGAACGGCTTTGGCTCTTTCTCTAGGCCTTTCTACCCTGATTAAAAAGTCTGTTGGAGAGCCCTCTTGTCAGCATTGAGAGCGGCTCGTGTCCTCAGTGCGGGCACTGTTAATACATGTGAAGAGGACTGCTTGTTCCACACAAAAAAACGGTTGGGGTTGTTAATGCCAGCCCATGGCTAGCTTCCAATACTGTGTTTCACAATCTATTTTCAAATAGTCAACAACAGGCTTGAAGCCAGACATTGAGAGTAGGCTATTTACAGTAAAATAACAAAACTTGAATTTGAATTTTCATTTGCAGTTTTGTAGTGTACGCACATACTGAATCAATACTTCATCAGTTGGATGGGCTGGACAACTGTGCTGTAGGAGACAGAAACATGTTAAGCACTACTGGGAAGTTATATTTGATTCTGAATTGTTAAAAAGGAACAATAGAGAAAATAAAGGCAGGACTTAGACAGACAAAATATGTTAAAGTGTCAGCTCTACATTTAAGTAAGTCACTACCTGTACAGCAAAATCCAAAAGTGGGTCCAAAGACTGTTCTATGCAAATCTTTTAACTGTTCTTTGCAAAATAACTACTGCAAGGAACATATAATGTACTGTATGTTAGAGGAATGTCCACTGCAAGTTTCTATTTTCACCCATGGTTGATTAAAGGTCAAAACACTTATTTTTAAGAAGCGTTGACCTTTATGATGTGTAATGACTGGAGCCTTGGCTGGCAGTTATAAAGAGAAGTAACTCTCACCAAGTGGCGGGCAGACAACTCTGTCTCACCTTTACTCTCCATCAAAACACATTCTCTGAGCCGCCAGTGACTTCAAGTCACAACAGTCATACTACCTTAAATTACCTGTTACATTCATTTATTCAAAGTTCATAGTTCAATTGTTCAATTATGTGTTCATACTGAAAGTGTGCCAAAGCCAGTAATAGCTGATACAGAAGTGCATTTGCAAGTCGCTTGTATACTTGGTAGGATTTCATATCCCTGCCATGAATTCAGAAACTAGAGAAGAGATCCATCTGGTTTGTGGCAGTGTTGAGCATGTCTAGCACAGAATGCATTGCACATCAGTCAGGGCACTGTTAGGGATGTAGAGTGACAAAACCTTACATCTGTCTGTAATCACTTGAGATATTGCTAGGAGGACTCACGCATGAATCTATCACCTTGGACAGGATTGCTTGTGCAACACATCCTAAGGTACTGCTTCTACTGGATTCTAAACCAAGATGACGTCCTTTGTGCCAGACCAAGACAATCCAGATCACAAGTCTCACTATGGGCTTAACTTCAAGGTAACATGGTTCCAAAGCACAGTTTTAAATACAAAGTTGAGTTCCCTCAAAGAGAAAGAATACTGCGATTGTCACCATTATGACCACCGACAACAGTAGACGAAGGAGCAAAGGAACCAGACAAAACATGTATGATACGCTGTGACAGTTTGAGGGGAAGGTGACACCGCAAAGAAAATTGGAAATGCCATCTAGTGCATCACAGAGAGGAAGACAGAGAGAGAGAGAGCGCCATAGAACACAGACCTGAAGCTTTGCTGTTGACTATATCTTTCTTAGCAGGGCTGTCAGTTTTGGGGGGACAGGCTTTTTACGACCACGCTATGAGAGTCTAGCGTGCAGTTTCACTTTGTCTAAATAAAATGACAAATAAAATAGCACTCCTTTGTCCCATCACTTTCTTCGTGGCGATAAACTCTTTCATATCCAACCACTACACCCACGCTAGAAAGTCAGTCAGGATGAGACTCCTGTAATGTTATACTATACTGTACTGTTTCAGTGAAGAGAACATCATGGTTATTGATGATGGTGAGCAATAACTAACCTATCATGTTACATGGTAATATCATGCATTGCAACTATAGCTACAGCACTCTGGTTACTGCTATAAGAGAGTTGTGCTTCGAGGGGCTTACATTAACATTGGGTCATTTTTTAGCAGACGCTCTTATCCAGAGCGACTTACAGTAAGTACAGTGACATTCTCCCCGAGGCAAGTACAGTGAAGTGCCTTGCCCAAGGACACAACGACATGGCCACCAGCCGGGAATCGAACTGGCAACCTTCAGATTACCCGATGCTCTACCCTCTCAGCCACCTGACTTCAAAAGGCCATAAGAGGAACAATGTCCTGCTGAACTTCTGATTCAGATGTCTGCTTAAAAACATTCATTATTCATGGCTGAGGCTGGGACTTTCAGCAGTTTCACACTGAGGAGGAAAAGTGGTTAACCTGTTCTATTGCCTCCTAAATAGTCTTTATGAGAGAGTAAATGTGAAAAGTCTCGGTTATAAAACACTTAACAGTAGTAAGGTATGGAGGCAGCAAACCCTGGGTGATTATTCACTGTGAAGCAAAATACCTAAAAGAAAAATGTTCTCATTTGCTGGGTGTGACATGGAAAATATAAATGGGGGAACTGCTCTCACAATAACCCTTATGATCACATGCAAATTAAAAACTAACCTATTTATATTTTGCTGGTGGGCCTCTGCTGTGGATATGTTCTATTTCCTGCCTCCGGTTCTGTAGGGAACCATAGGCAAGCTCACTTTTATTAGTAGTGGTTATTAGAATATGCATATCAAACTTTGTCATTGATATTCATTTGGTGCAGTCTTTCTTGTTGCAAATCTAAAATGTCACAGTGAAATTTAAAACACACTGAGGTTTGTTCATTAGGAATACAGTAGCTGTAGTGTTTCTAGTTCAGGTGGACTGCACAGCCCCATGACAATACTTCAACCTCATCTATCATTTCTTAAATTAAAGCTATCATTTGGAGACACTGGTAAGACATTGCATCTGCTACATTAAAAACAATTGTACAGACTCTCTCCTCACAGCTATCTTGAGAAACAGCATTTTACCTGTGTGTTACATATTAGCAATGCCTGTCTCGGAATTTCTAAATCAAAAATTAATGGTTTGGCTTTGAATCGCAAAGAACTGCAACTGTTGAATTGCAACTGTTATTACGCAAACTTTACTTTAACATAATGGTCATCAGTGGTAAGTGAAAGTTGGACTGTTCCTGCACATCACCTCATCATAGACGTTGTCGTTCTTTTCAAAGTCCCCCGCCCTCCTGGGGAGCACATGGACGTGCACATGCTGGAAGGGAAACAGAAGAGAGTCCTCAGAAAGTTGCATTTTTGTATCGTTGAGATATTTATTCATCCAGAGACACAGAAACGAATCGTGCCAGGTAGTCTTCTGACAGACAGACCTGAAAACAACCTTTTCTAGAGGGATTCTTCATTAATTCACAATCTGGTGGCAGGAGCGCACACACGTTTTACCACGCTGTGGCAAATCACAGGAGGGTTACAGTAAATTCCACCAAGCGTACTACCTGTATACCACTGAGACTCCTTATTTTTATGCTTTTAAAACTTTAATTGACTTTGTCAGTCGTCCTTTCCTGTTCTCCCCTTGCAGTGTACTGTCACAAACCTGGCCATCTGCACAGTTAGTTTTGCGAGTTCTATTCTCCTTGGGTGGTTATTAGTGCTGTAATGTCCCTGAACAACTGGTCCATGTTTATACACAAGAAAACAACATTACTGAATGATGAATTGTAAATAAACTCCCATCTTTAATAGACAAAATTTGAAAGGCAAAGGGAAGTCAAATATGTTTAGGTCAGAGCATGAATGGGGTAAAGAAACAGCACATTATCAAATGTTCTTTCAAATCTTCAACGTAAAAAAAAAGTGTCTACAAATATAACATTAGTATTACAAAATGTATTGTTTTTCTGACTTCCTAAGATGTTCTTCTAACAATTCTAGAAATTAAAGAAAACCCACTTGACTATATCTTATGTCAGACATGGGTTGTCATGTGGCTTCAAGTACTGTGATGTCATTAGTAAGTTGTGAAATTATATGGCTGTTTTTAGTCTGTCAGAGATTTGATCATTCCAGATACATTCTGCAAAAACCTGCATCGTTGTACGAAAACAAGATATAGTATTGTTGTAGATTTTAAGCAATTTTGTCTTCTAATCTTAACCCTTGTGTTCTCTTCGGGTCATTCTGACCCATCAGTCATTGTGACCCAATATCGTATTGCGACAACTTTACCGCATACAAGTAAAGCATTTTCTTATAACCGTTGGGCTGTCTCAGACCCCCCACATTGCGAAGGTTAAAAGTACATTATTTTTATTTGTTCTTGTATTGGGTAAACACAACGATGGTTCGTTATGAACTTTTGGGTCATGTGACCCGAAGGCAGCACAAGGGTTAAATGCACAATTGTTTCAGGTAGGCATATTTGTGATGAACAACCCTAATCATGAAACACTAATCTGAGAAACATAGCTTTTATGATTGCATTACAAGCAGTGTGAGTGATAAAACAGTCATTGTACTTTTACTGGCAGCAGGGAAGAGGACTGGACATCAGCTTGTTTGTGTGCTTCAATGTGAAAACACTGCAGCCAGTATTGTCAAGGCTCTTCAAACTAACCAGGAAAGACTTCACTGTTCCTCTATGCAGTCTTTTGAATTATTATGATGGGTTGACAGTTGTGGGAGCACACTGCTCTTCGGGAAAGTGCAATTTTAAAAGTGTTTGTAAAGTTGTGTGAAGTTTATGTGGATAGATGTTCATTAGCATTCTACAAACAACATGTTTTTTAAATTTCCCTGTTGGTTAGGATCACCTAAGACAACACTGTCAATGATCAATTAAAAAAATATAAATAATGAGTTACACCCTCTTATTTTCTCTGACAAGATTTAAAGATCATCAGTTTATTAAGAAAGATGATAGCTCATTTGAGAACGTAGTGACTAATAGATGCTTTCCAAAGTGTTGGAACTGCATAACTTTTCACTTTCTTCTGATAATACTTGTTAGCGATGCTTTAATTAACTATAAATGCATTGTGCAATTTACATATGAACCCAGTAAGGAATTCAAGTGGACATATTGAGATAGGGGGTTTCATCAGTGGAGGGTAAGAGTTCCTCGCTTCTAAAAACTGAGACCCAAGGACTAAACAGGACTAAACGCTTCAAAAAGGGACTAAACGCTTCAAAAAGCTTAAGATCTTTTGACATTTCAACATCAACTCACGTGTAAATTGTGCTGTTTATGGTAACACTTGCCAATAACCCACAGAAGGCCACCTTGTAGTGGAACATTGAGTTCTTCTGTCTCCCTCTTGGATTTTAATCTAACCACCAACTCCAGTGAAACTAAGTGAAGCGATGAAACATGGATGAAATATGGACCATTTATGTCTCTAATCTGACACATGACTATATTTCACACCTGGCAATGCCATTACATACTGTACCACTGTGCCAGTGCCTTGTACACTGTCATATAGCAAGTCTTGTGTGTTCAATGAGGTGAGAGGTTAGAAGAGAGGAGTTCCTATCGCAGCCTTTGTGACCACTAAAACAAGTAGAGTACACCATTAAACACAACAATCATCAGATGTCATCTAGACACTTAATCAGGGAGTTTGGATCATACATACTACTAATCTAGGGCAAAGAACCTAATTGCAGAGCTTTTATTCATCTTTCATTAGACTGCTATAATAAACAGTACAGGCAGTGTGAATAAGTGTTTTTAAATGCTACAAATAAGATAATATGTTTGGAGGCTTCAGCTTTGTTGTCACACATTTTCTATTTAATGAGACCATTTGCATAATGTCTGCATTATTAAATTTGCCTACCTTGAGGAAAACTTTGAAGTGGGGGGAAAAAGAGAGAAGAAAAACAGTGGCAAAGCTGTTTGTGAAAGCGGGACTGTAAATGCTGAGTGCGGTGGGGAGACAGGGACAGCAGACAAGCAGTGTGTAAACGCCCGGCGTGCCAGGAATCTAAAGGGTGGAATAGGAGATCAGAGGCCTGACTGACGTGGCGATGTGTGTGGGGTGAGTTTTAGACAGCTTGATACGCACATACACTGCCTATGGGGGCTCAGTATGCACTGAATGAGTCTCTCAACATAAGATACAGGGGCTGTCAGGCTTCGACTGGGATTGGATTTATACTAGCAGAGGAGCAAGACTTTGTAAGATTCTAGACATCACCACATTTACTGGATGGGATGATGAGCAGTCAATCCTGTTGCAACCTGACTGCTAAAGATGTTATTGGTCTATATCGACTGGCATTTGAATGGGATAAAATCATAATGCTTTTCCGGAAGACAAATACACCAAAACAAGGACCATAAAATGACACAGCCCTTCAATTTCCAGTAGGACCCGAATGTGTCCTTGACACCAGTCACAGTGTCAATTCCTATCAGTTCTGTCTCATTGGGTCCACAATTAGACATGGGCAGATGTTAGGGTCATGGTTCAATGATGGCTCCTACAACGTCCTGAGATCCATCTCTGGTTGGCTACTTCCTTATGTTTTATTTTTCCATCAATAATTGTCTTCCAATCTCCAGTAGGCCTGCATGTGGCTATGGCTTATTTGCTAATTAGACATGCCCTTCACATCACTGCAGTTATGTTTGGTTATGTTTGTCAGCTATACTAGTGTTCATTCAGTGTGCCTTTGCAACATTCAGTGGCCTAATAAAACGTATAAGCAGGTTTTTCTAAGCATAATTTAAAAAAAAAATATATATTAATTACTTTGACTGCGGAGATAAATCAATAAAAGGATGCTATGTGATTTGTTTTGTTTAGTCAAATCTAGTCAGACAAGCAGACAAATGTACTCTGTCACAAACAGCTGTGTTTCCGCTAAAGTGAAGGCTTGCAGAAGCCACCGTTGCTCCAAGCAGAACCTACTAATTAGAGGAAGAGAGGTTGATTCATTGCCCATGTACTACTTCCATCACTAAAAACACTTGTCCACAAAAGAAAAACACCAGGAAGAAAACTAGTGCAGCTGCAAGTTATACGAAGATTAGTCTTCCTTTGCTTCAGGATAGGTCCCCTTTGCATTTGGCCTCTCAGCATATGCTCCCAATTCACATTTTGTGACAGTAGAGACTTACATCACTGAACTGCTATAATGTCTAAGATAGCCTCAAGCAGGCTACAGCCAGGCATCTGTCAAAAATATTATTGAAAATAATATTATATGTAAGCGTTGTCTTGACTGATTATTGTGATGATTCACTTGAGGATTCATCAACAGACTCAAATAAGAGCATAACCTCTGACTTCTGGATGGTATTCATTTGGCAGTATCATATCAAAGTCTCAAAGAATCAAGTGTGCCTTCACAGGTCATTCAGACCAAAGTCCTGTAGATCATCAGAAGCAGCAGTAACTTGCCATAATAATATCAGTTAAATATTAAACATTCAAGGAGAAGTTGTACTGTGAGGCAGCCAGCCCAGAGTCCAACGTCCAATGGAAAGGTGTTCAACTTCCACAGTTTGAAATCTGTCACCTGGGAAAATAAATGGCTTACTCTGCCATTCTGAGGTCAACTGAAGTCCTAATTAATCCAAAAGCATGAGCCATGGACCTGGTTTGAAGTGGGCTTGGGTCGTAGGTCTTATCCTGAGGTTAGCTCATCATCTTCTCTACTGTCGCATTGATGAGGACTCCCACACACATACATCATTACAAACAGTGCCAGTGCTGCCACCGCAGAATGCTAATGACTGATGTGAATATGGCAACACTGCAGAGACCGGTGCTTTGCTGTCAATCACATGGGAAATTGGACTCAACCACTTTGGTGCATAGCCCAAAAATCTTTAAAACATGAGATCCCCATAGTATAAAAACTGTGGATTCAAACTAGCCAACCATGAAACAAATGTATTTGTTCATAGCATATTTTAATTCATTCATTCCCATAGGATTGAGATTAATATTAGTATAATCATTTTATTACCAGAGAAGATAATTTATATCTGTTCCTGAAAGCATACTGTAAAAGTAATGAAAATCCATTCTGCATTCATCAGTATTCTGCCAATGTTCTATATTGGCTCGTCACCCCAAAATTATATTCAGTGTGTTAACCACTTTACACTCACTCTTTCAAATTTGTTATGAATATATATATAAATATTCCAGCCAGGCTTTGAAAACTAAAACAAGCATTCTCTAAACAGAGCATTCTACATGATGAATTACTATAACCACCGAAACATTTTCCATGAGACAGAAATAACCTCAATTCCATCATTTTAATACGAAGATTTGTCTTCCGTCTCTCTGAGACTCCAGGCACCGAGTTTATAAAAGTGCATTTGCCTCCATAGACTGCCTCTCTCTTATTCAATCAATGAGCCATTTTTTATTGCCAGTGCACAAGCACCTGATTGCAATAATCCAGTTGATAGATGGAGTTGCAGCAGCCCTGTAGCAGGTGCGCTACACACCAGATAATGTGTTTTCATAAAGGGACTGCGCAGTCCTCTGACTCAGAGTTAGTGCATGTTTAAAATTACCCAAAACAATGTGGAGATTATTTCACTGTAATAGTAAAAGTAACTGTAGGAGAACGACTCTCTGCTTTTGTCTTTGATTCACTGCTTCCCAGATGCACACCTCCCTGTAGTGTTACATATCGAAGGAGCTGCAATATTTGGTTGAGAGAATATCTGGTTAAGGTGACATTCAGATTATCTCAGTGCTGACCTACCCGTTGGTTTGAATCTAATTGAACTTACTAAAAATATATTGCTGGTTGACCTTGCTTGTATTGACAGACAAAGACCATTTCATCTCAAACAATCACTGAATGTAAAGTGGGTTTTGTTGTGTTGGAATGAAAAGCAGATAAAAGCTTAGTATCTGTGGGTGAAGAGGGAGGGGCAATATGACCATCAGATTCCACAGCTGTCTTTTGAAACAAAAGGAATCTGAAACAAACAACAAAATGGAGGTACTGTAGGAAAGCATTTCTTATTCATGTCAGGTATTTAATAGTTGATTTTAGCCAAACAGTAAAACTCCCTGACGGTGTATATCCAGACAACTACAAAATGATTGGAAATAAAACATTTTAAAAAGTATGTTTTTGTACTTTCCCATGAGGGGCTGGGATGGAGGGAAGGGAAGTTCCAGACATCTGAGAAAGACTAATGAACACGACAAGATGGAGATGGGGGAGTAACAAGGGGGAGGAGAATAAGATGAAGCTGGAGCAGAGAATAACTGAATAGTCATCGCAACAAAAGATAGACAGTGGAAACAACCTTTTGTACTTATATAATGTGCTGATAAATTGTGCCTGTTTTTCTCCCTGATAGATTGGAGTAGAATGTCAGCATCTACTCCAAGCAGAAAAGAAGAAAGCATTTGACATCAGAAACAATTTTAGGAAGTAATAAAGAAGACTCTTATAAAAAGACAGTTGATGGTTATCTTGTACTACATTAGCTCTAAACGTAAGGAGAACAAAAAAGAGGTTTCGCCCAGTATAAAGGTCAGGGGCCCTTCAACAAGGATAGAGTGAGTCTAAATGAACAGACTTTTTATCAAGGAGTGAAGCCAATGTGGTATGGGCTAAAGTTAAGCTGGAGTAGTTGCAGCAGTTTTGAAAGGTAACCTTTACTTTTAAGAACCACATGAAATATGTTATGACAGGGGCCAGATCCACCCACACACCACAGTTCTGAGCCCCCCCCCCCCCGCCCCCCCGCCCCCCCCCCCCCCCCCACCTGGGCTGGGCTACCAAAGTATGTCTGTCTGATTGTCCCCTTGAATATAAATAATAACAATGCCCTTCAAGCATGTTTTTGGGCAGACGAATGAACAGGGTTTTGACAGGGTGCAACACCAACACTTATTGTTCCATATTCGTTTAGCATATATTGCTTATAAAGGAATATACTGTACATATTTTATTAATAGGTAGGCACACGTATTCAAACGAAATTACACACCATTTCAATAGCAATGGTATGAACTACAGAGAATGTAAATGTATTTCTAATGTGTTTAAAAGCGTCAGTGGCTTTTAATTCAAATGTGACTCTGTGAGATCCAGCCTCCTACGTGTGTCCTACCATCAAATGACATCATGAACATTTCAATACCCCCCCCCCCCCCTGCACAGTGCAAGCCAAAGACTGCTCTCATGGTTACTGTCATGTATGATTAGTTTGGATTTCATATGCTATCTGAAATGAGTGTGTGAGCTGTGAGGACAGCACAGTCAACGTCCACATACTATGGACAGTCGTGATTAACAGTCTTGAGCCAAATCTAAAGACCACCAATTTGTTTGTTAGCCACTATATGATAGTCTAGTCCTGTTTAGTACTACCAGTTATTACAGTATAATAGATAAGTGCACCGCGATAAACATTCTACGATCGTACTTATAATCGTCCAAGTCATTGCCAAGTCATAACATGAAGAGGTGGTTGAAGTTATCAACCTCACTATATAATTAATGTACTACAGTACTTACTCAATAACATTCAGTCAGAGCCATCATATCAGTTGGCTGTGATTGCATGGCTATTAATGGCTGCCGGTTGCACCAGCTTGAAAGTGTGGCGTGAAATAATTGTGCAGTGATAAAATCCTTTTTTTTATAATGAAACAGTCACTACTAATGATGTTAAAGGAAGCAAGTTTATATCTGTCAAAGTCAGACATAAGTTCTTGTGAAGGCTTGAGGCACAGGTGCAATCCCTCAATACCCTACCTTTTCCACCCCCCGATGGAAGCTCGAACCCCCCCTTCTTAGTTCATGCCACCTCCAACCCCCCTTCCTCCCAAAATAGATATAGACAAAGCATTTTAAAATATATTACTGAATAATTCACTCAAGCCAAGAGTTTGAGACCTGCAAATGAAATACAATGATTATTTAATAGCGTATAACTGTTGCTGAAGCCTCATGATTAATTTAAAAGGAGTGCATTATTAAGTTCTCACCTTCACAGTTTGTCCAGCTTCGGGGCCATCCTGGTGGGAACAGAAGAGATCATTAGGAACATTTGGAAATTCAGGAATATCTCTGTTAATAATTCAGCCATATTTCAATTTCAGATGACCTGCTGCACCTCCCCCTTCTCCAAGTATCTGGAAAAAGATAAATGTTCCAGTTTACTTCTTTGTCTTAAGTCCTTCGGCATATCACTCCCCAAACCTATCAGAGACAGCACCAACCTGTCAACTTTTAAATCTTTAGTTAAAACGCCCCTTTTTAGATCTGCTTTTAATGTGTAAAAATGCTGTGATTTTATAGGATGTACTTGTTGTATGTTTATTTTAACCATGTAAAGTGACTGAGTATTTTGAAAAGCGCAATATAAATACAATTTATTATTATTATTATGTTCACAATTTCACAAAATATATCTCATGAGAAATGTGGAATCTGCTGTTATTATATTGTGGATGGAATACGTAATGAACAACGGTGTTGAACATTATTCATATAATGAGAGTGCATTTAAAAACACCATTTGTAAATATACACGTCAACCCATGTGCATAACAAACGTACATACTGTTTTTAAAGTCATATTTATTGCAAGGGTGTTACTGAGAGTACAGGAGTTAAAGTACAGACAAGACTGACTGACTGACAAGCAATTCAGTGATAATCATGAATTGCATGGGGCAGGAAGCAGGATGTCTGGGGTTGTTAGAAAACATTACTGGATTTATGAGCTTAATGTGAGTGGAAGAATATCTTATGTGAGGCAGTTCAGGTGTGATTGTGTTTGTCGTGAGTTCGCAGCAAGAACAGTCCCTCTTCTGGAGAAAAAATGCTTCAGTAGTGGACCCCGCCTCAACATTCTAACCCAAAGGCTGTCAAAACTAATCTCGCATCATAACTTCTCCAGACCTCACAAGTCGAAGAAAATTATATCTAGGTAAGATTATTCACAATTTTCTTTCTCCAAACCTGGTAAAATGATTTTATCTGACAGGTGGCAGAGTGAGGTAGGTGCTATTTGTACATTAGCATATATATCACTGGTTATGCAGAATAGTGTGGACTGTGGAATGACAATACTACCCGATTTTTATGTTGAACTGAGTCGTTGAAGCAGCACATAGTTTTTTTCCCCCAACAGGTGGGGATCTTGAGTTCTCTCTATAGGCATACAGTACCTGCAAATGCTGTGGATGCAATGCATATTTATGCTACACTAACTATACGTACTGCGTTGTATGTATAGGTGGGAGATTACAGTGATTCAAGACTATGGTGTATCATATCTAATGTTGATGGACACTATATAGCATGAAGCAGAGGAGCGTAAATCAATGTCAGGGTAAATCAATGTCATTTCAATTAGAAGTCACATAGCATGTGATTATTTTACTAAGTTCTGTGCCGTTCAGAGGGTGTGGGTGTAAACTGTAAATATGCATTATTTCCATGGCAACAGCGACAGGAATCACAGGGGTCAGCACTTTGATCAACTGATTTGCTAAGTATACTTTACAGATGTCAATCACAAACATCCACAGTTATGGTGGAGAAAAGAAGATGAGTGAGAGATGAAGCATCTTTCGGATGTGTCTACGCATGGTTGAAGATCTGTACATGTAGAGCTGACTGTCAGTTCCATGCGTGTGAGTCATGTACATATGCATCTGTTCAAACGTAACCGGTGTGAATAGTCGGCCTACCTGTACAGCGATGGTAAGGGACGTTGCCTGGAAGTGTTTCTCCACCAGGTTGGCCACTCTCTGGGTGGTGCTGAAGAGATCAGCCACCTCATCAGGACGCAGGTCCCGGAAGCGCTCCACCAGCCGCAGGGGGCACACCAACACATCTGGGAGACACTCTTGTTAAAGAAAAGCTAAGCTAACATGGAGATCCACAAGGCCAGCTAAGCTAACGTGGAGATCCACAAGGCCAGCTAAGCTAACGTGGAGATCCACAAGGCCAGCTAAGCTAACGTGGAGATCCAGAAGGCCAGCTAAGCTAACGTGGAGATCCACAAGGCCAGCTAAGCTAACGTGGAGATCCACAAGGCCAGCTAAGCTAACGTGGAGATCCTCAAGGCCAGCTAAGCTAACGTGGAGATCCACAAGGCCAGCTACGCTAACGTGGAGATCCACAAGGCCAGCTAAGCTAACGTGGAGATCCACAAGGCCAGCTAAGCTAACGTGGAGATCCACAAGGCCAGCTACGCTAACGTGGAGATCCACAAGGCCAGCTAAGCTAACGTGGAGATCCACAAGGCCAGCTAAGCGACATAAGTGGCAGACAACCTCTGAGCTGTTCCTCTAATCCAATCACTCTGACTTTGTGAAATGTACTGATAACCATATATATAAAAATCAGATCACTGCATGTCCAGGTTGCCAAGGGCAACCATAATCACAAGGAAACTACTCTGTGTAGTTCCCCCCCTTAAACCAGAGCATTTTGCAGATGTATTTTTTGTGCGAAGTTGTGCAGGGCAACAAAAATGATCAATTTCCGTTGAGTCATAAAGGTCAGGAAACATATTTCACAAAATATCCCACAGTCCACATAGTGGTGTAATTGTACACTGAAAAGTAATCAAGCTTGGCTACAATAGCGAAACATGTTTTGATGACAGGTGGAAGGAGCAAACGTCTGAAGGCTGAGGCAAATGTCACCCTCTGTTCTGGGTTATTGGATCAATAACAGTGTTTTGAGAACACTGCCAGTGAAGCAGTTCTCAGAAACCCAGAGCCCGTAATCATGCTGGTAAGGGAACAAGAACAGGGACAAAACCATTCCTCTCTGAAATAAAAACAAAAAGACAGAGAGAAATGATCTCAAAATACAAAACCCCACCACCCCAAAAAAAACCCTGCTTCTTTAGATGGTCGGAGAAGGAAGATTGACTGTTGTAGAGAGCTATTTTACTGAAGCCCAAAAGCAGCAAAGTCATACCTGTGATCACAGATTTAGTTGTTTATTGGCCAAGAGTGGCTTTCAAGAGAACAGCTAATGTGATGACCACATGGGCACGGGTCTCCTGAGGACTGGAGATATTTTGATTATCCTGTGATCCTGCTGATTAAGCTCTCTTTTTGACTCATGCCATTTTCCATTCAATTCATCTCTTAATTACTGATTTGCCAAAAACACACCAAAGAGTTTAATCAAAATAAAAGTCTAATGTAGCAAACGGTTGCAAGGATTTTGAGGAGTTGGACCTTTTGACAACTCTTTGACTTGTGACGTATTGATTTCATGGGTATATTTCATGAGAGACAGAACATAATAAATGTTGAAATGTTGAAAACCTTGAAGTGAAAAGAAATCCAAAGATGAGGCGGTGAAAGTGAAGCAGGCATCCGGGTCCAATCCCCAACCATAAAACTGCATCCTGTTGCGTTTCGAGAGGATGATTACATCCTCGCGTTTCACGGCACAATGGTCTCATCTGGGCGCCATTCATCTCCAAAGTCAGAAACAGCGGCACAAATGATCAGTTTGCTCCCCCTTTTCATGTGCACCGCGCTGGAATGAAATCAGATATCATATTAAGTGATATCGTTCTTCTGACTCATCTCTGGCTACGCAGCCACCAAGGATGAAAGATTACTGGGCTGGGGGTTAGGAGGGGCAAGTCTGAAAACACACCGTGTTTACTTTGAGATTGATACCATTACGTGGCTTTGAAAAACGGAATAAAAACAAATGTATTCATCCAAAAATGATATTAATATCATCAGTCATGGTAACACTTATTATAACCTACCAATGTGTAGATTTTCTGATGTAGTCTTCTAACACTATCTAGAACTATTTTGAATGTTCTCAAATCTCCCCCTCAAATCAAACTAAATTTGTATTGCCCTTTATACAAACAATGTCACACAGGGCTTCAGGTATACCCATAGAACTGCACCTCAACCAACCTCAACCACATACATTTACATTTCATCATTTATTAGACGCTTTTTCATTTAGGGACATTCCCCTGAGGCAAGTAGGGTGAAGTGCCTTGCCCAAGGACACAACTTCATTTGGCACAGCCGGGAATCAAACCAACAACCTTCTGATTCATAGCCCGACTCCCTAACCGCTCAGCCATCTGACCCCCACATACACACAAACCTTATCTGCCACAGAATAGTCACACAAATGCAAACACCTGTATATACTGAAAAAGTAAAGTCAACTTGGAAACTGGGACATGGTGGTAAAAAAGCGGTAGTAAAGCAGTGGTAAAGTAAATCAAACAAAATAACAGAAAACATCAAGCTGATAGAAACACTTAAAACAAGGAGTAGGAAGGTCCTGCTTCGATTTGTTTCCTAGAGGTTTCTGCTCCAGGGCTAATGAAAGATTGCACTATTTGAGATCAAAGAGAAGTGAGTGCTACCTAAAAAATCTAGCAATAACGGGATGGGAAAAAAAGGATTAGAGGAGTAGATTAGGCCTATTTATATTATCTCTCCCTTACAGGGACAATACTACCACTGCCACCACAACCACAAGTCAGAATCCTCCTCATCATCATCTTCATCATCACTATTACTGTTACTGTCAGTGTCATCTTCCTCATCGTCGCTCCCATCATCATTTTCCTTATGTAGAAACCATCTCTTTCTTGTGAGAAAAACACACCTCTTCACTCCCTTGGGTTTAATCGTTCTACTCCTTCTTCACTACTCGGCTCATGTAACCCTGAGTGGGATGTAAAGACTGGGGAAATAAGCCCAGCACACAGCGGCATCTTCATTCCTGCTGGTGCACTGTAGTCACCCAGTACCAATTCAGCACTTGCCAACGTTACACCTTTTCACTGCATGCCAAAGCCACCATATCTTTTGTGTGTCAGGCACTTCATTTAGAACCTCTGAACAATCCTCAAGGTAACAGGAGACTTCTGGATGTCTCTGCCCAAGTCAATCAAATCTCAATCTCTCAACGGAAGCAGGCCACATTCTCATTCCAGCCCCCATGAGTTGGCGACCGAATGGGCCTGTTGGGCAGGGGGGGCCTGCAGCAAGAACCCTCCCTTTTGATCCCATTATTATCTGTCATAACAGTTATTTGACTGCTTTCATCTGATGCACTCCCGAGGTTGTGGTGCATGTAATAAGAACAAGGCATCCCAGATTGGTTTTACATTGCAAATGCAATCATTTCTTTGAGGGAAAACATCTGCCCGGCCCCCCACCCCGCCCCCCGGAACGTTATCATTTTCTACTGCGACATTGACTTTGCCTGGGTCTATGAAGATCCTCCCCCCCATCACCCCCCCCATCACCCCTGAGAATACCCCCAACACCTCTTCCTTCTCCTCACCCATCCATATCCCAGCCTCCTTCTTTCAATATGCTGGAAGGAAAATGGTAGAATTTGGATTAAGGCGGAAAAAGATAAATAAATAATGGCGCTTTACAATTGGATCACAAATCCCATGATTCAACCCACGAGAGGCTCCGGAGGAGTTTCTGTGCGGGACGGAGAAATTAAAATGGCAGCTAGAGTAATGACATCTAATAAACTATTACGGATTTACACCCAGAGTGTGACCTCGCAAATAGGGTATGGCTGAGGGCTCGACGTTTCTGATGACAGTGTGGGAGAAATGGCCAGAATGCCAAATGATTCTCAAGTCTTTGTATTTCTTTGGAAGGGGGAGCAGCTAAGAATACTCGTCTAGTGAGAATAATTACTGCCCAATGTTCAAACTTCCCAGAGTACGTCAAGTATTTGGCAGCAGAGGATACTCTGCACACCATGTCATGCAAAATGGAAAGTGAGATATCGGACACACTTTACAAGCACCAGGCACACAGCATCTTTACAATGCCCTTAGCATCAGATCACAGTGCCCTGCTCAACATGGCTCAGAAACTGGCAAAACAAACGGATCCATCACTGCAGAAACAAATGCCTATGTCTGCTAGATTACAGCCCAGGCAAAATGGCCTCAATCACCCCATCATCCCTGCAAAGAGATGCACTGCTGATCAGATGATTCCTCCATAGAGAGGGGTGAAAACCAAAAACTAACTTTTTTGAGCCGCAAGGGGAAAAAAAGAGATGGAGGGAGAAGGGTCAGATGAGGAGGAAAGAGGAAAAGAAAGAGATAGGTAGGTTGAAAGGATAGAAAGTATTTATCCAAGCCAAACATGGGTTTATTTTCCTGCTGCATCCTGCAGTGTGAATGCAAGGCGGACCTTGAACATTCAAACTGCACTCACTGGGTTTAATTACTATGAGAGGCCTTTATTGACAAAAAACAGCCACACAGTGGAATTGGGTTTTATTGCAACCAAAATTCATCTAATCAAAGATTATGAGTTACTTTTCATCAAATATTTAAGCTTTTAATATGAGCCTTTCAGACGAGATATACAGCTTGGGACATGGGAAAAATCATGTTTATTTCAACGCCTAATAGAATCAACTGGAAACTCAATCTCATGTGAGTGTTATTGCCGACACAGGCAATGTTGTTGTTGAGGAGCAGAAAGCAGAGATGAGGTTCGTTGCCTGCACACATTCAGAACCCCCCCCCCTCACCCCCCACAGCACTGCTCCGACGTATTCTTCACCCCCTGAAGCACGCAGGCTTTTACACAAATAGTAATTAAAAACAAAAACATCTAATTAAAAGCTGAATCATGTGAAATGAAGCGAGGGGAGGCGGCTGTGCAAATGAGCTGTGTGTGTGTGTGTGCGTGTATGTGTGTGTGTGTGTATGTGTGTGTGTGTGCGTGTGTTGGGGGTTGTTACTGAGCTTAGGGTTGTGCTACAGAGTGGAGCTGGATGAGACTGCTTGAGAAGTTCCATCTGATGTGGCAGAGGACAACATGAGACTGAGGGGTGGGGGCTCAAAGGAACCACAGCGTCCAAGACAGACCCTGCTCTCACACCATGCAGTACAAAACACACACACACACACACATATACACCCCTTTCAAGGGCCTAGTGCATGGCGTGGCACAACTCAGTGTGATTTTGAGGACTGGAAAAAATCTGACAATATGTGACCATTGATCATGATCTTTTCCCAGTCTTCAACTGCTCTCCACTGAGGAGATGTTACACTATAACCCTTAACAGTGGGATACCACACCAGCCCTGGCCCTGCAGCCTTGAAATCCTCTCATCTCCTCGAGTTGAGGAAAAAAAAAGAAAGAAAATGGAACAAAGACGGTAAAAATGTAATCCACTTTCACACTGGTGTGCTCTTCACATAGCCAGAAGCACCCCTAAGGTTAATGGCACCAATCATTCTCTGCCAGGCCCAAGCCCCTTCCAACTTTGTGCCACAATGACGGACCTGCCCTGGCCTCTAACATCTACCTCCCCCACACATGATTGCAAGAGAACAAGAACAAGAGGAAAGAGTAGAAAAATGACACCCTATACCAGAGTGCAACACATCCACCTAAACAAGCGCACCCCCCTTGCATGGGCAAAAATGGCAAAGTGTTCGCTTGGGGATGCCAACTCACTCCCTTGTAATTACCTTTCCAATACAATAATAGTCATTTTCCCTTTGAAAACATTGCAAGCATTGGCTGGAGTACTGCACCAACAAGGAGTTGCCATAGCGAGGTACTCCAAGCGCCTGCCAATGAGCAGGTAGGCATTGCTAGACGAACAGAGCACCCACAACTCAACACTGACAGGCGGCACACGGAGAATGGGAGAGGAGTAAGTGCTCCCCATCATGTTCCTTTCAGAAGAACAAAACCCTGCTGTGCTGGTTGGATTCTGCCTCTGGCACAACATGTCTGCTCATTTTAGCATCCAGTCTAATACATACATCATCCCCAAAAACAAAAACAACACAGAGGGAGAATGTAAAAGAATGAGAGAGGAAGACAAGAGAGAGAGAGAGAGAGAGAGAGAGAGAGAGAGAGAGAGAGAGAGAGAGAGAGAGAGAGAGAGAGAGAGAGAGAGAGAGAGAGAGAGAGAGAGAGAGAGAGAGAGAGAGAGAGAGAGAGAGAGAGAGAGAGAGAGAGAGAGAGAGAGACACAACAGCAAACATCTGACATTCATTTCAATACCTTCTTTTGAGTCCTGACAGGTATTGTGGAAGTGTGTGCATGACTCTATTTTCTACATGATTGATCCACCGGATCATGACAGAGGAGTGAGATGCACATGCTCGATCCTCACGTAGAGGGTCTGCAAACGTCTCTCCTCGTTACAGGAGACTGGTCAGGGAACTGAGGTCTGAATAAACAGGATCATTGAGTCACAAGTTGACAGACTTGGTAATTGAAGTGTTGTCAAATAAATTCATAAGAGCTAAATATACCATTGCTTACCCTGAAAACACAAAGGAAAATTGATGACAGGAATTCTTAGATTACCTTGACCTCCTTATTTGGACTTTCCAAATACATTACCCCACAACGTTGCCACACCTCAAGCTGCAGGGGAGAGTACACACTGACGCCTAAATCAAATTGTATCTCTGCTATCAATCACACGTAAATGACACACCTAAACCCTCAATATGGCCTGTGGGAGTACGAAAGCTGTTTAGTGGCTCTGTGCCTGTGGCTATATATATGATCTACAGTATAGAAGGAACCTTTCCCTAAACACAGGCGCAGGCAAGCCCTTCATAATGCCCCTTGTGCAGATACACAGTCCCTATTGGGTAAGTGAATTATTCAAGTGTCACGTCTCTTTAGTGATTTATGATGAGAATATCAGTGGGCCTGGAACAGCCGGGAAGTGAAGGATAAATAATCATATTAGAGGAGACATAAGGCTTGAAATTATGTGCACACAACTTCATATTCACCACATAAAACTGGCGTTGGCACCTTTAATTCATGATAGATGTACTGCAAGTGTACAATAAGAGTCTCTTTAGAGTGAGGAATTGGAATTGGACATATACCACGCAAAATTAAGCACACGAGTGGGCATTCAAGTGATCATATGTCTTACTCAAAAATATTCAATAAGCAATCCTAACCAAGACAAATACATGGCGGAAATATCAAAATGATTGTTCACTAGAGGTCAATGCATCCCTAAACTTTTTTAGCTTTTTTGGGGGGGGCACTAGTTGGCATGGTGATGAACCATCAGCAACGTGTGGCAGCCTGAGAGCAGGGGAGAGACAGCAGTGAGGCAAGATTTCCCACGCTAGCACACTCGGCCTGCATCGGTATAAATAGGATTTTCTCCCTGTCCTGTCAATATCTAATGCAGAACCCATTCAATATCTAGTGTCTTGGGCAAAAGCTTACCTCTGCAATTATCACTTAACTGTCAGGTAGGATTAGAAGGTCCAAAGCTGTCCTGACCGATCTAAAAAAAACAACAACAAAAAACCTTGGAGATATCCTGTGACAGCTGCGCTTTCAGGACTACATCATCGGGGAGAAGACAATGCAGGAGGAAGAGAAAAGCCTTAGGATTCATCCTGGATAAGAAATACAACTCTCTTATCTAAATCCCTATCTCTGCTGGATCATGCTAGGCTTTGAGCAGACATTGTACAATTGTAAAGGCTTTAATGATGCGCTCGGATATAGCTCCAGCAACATCATGAGACTACAGGAATGTTCTCTACAAGAGACCTCAACAACCTCTACTATATTTTTCAGTACCAAGGAAAATATATTTCTCACCATCCTTACAGCTAGGTGATTGTAAACACAGTAACACCCTAACAGTTGTAGTACTGGGGTTGAGTATTGATACAACAATTGTTTTCGATGGTATTTGCCAATGATGTACAATAATAGCTTTGAAACAACAAATTACTGACATGCAAGCCTTTTACAAAAAGTACACTTTCATAGAAAGCAGTCAGTTGAAGCTAATATTGAAATGCTCTATCCACAAACATTTACAACAGATGCCAGCAAAGTTGTTCCAATCTATTGGATCTCTTCTTAAAAAACTCACCAATTACATCACACTCATTTAAATTCAATGGCTCTCCTTCTAAAAACAAATTGTTCTCAAAAACAACCAAATGGACAAGAAGCGTGGCTAAACGATTCCATCATTGCTTAAACAGCCTTTTAGTCTGACGTTTTCATGAAGGGGTACATAGGGGGACATGGATGAGGGAGTGGGTGCACATCTAGATCATGGTACATGCATTCAGGCAGCAGACGCTATGACACGGGGAGATCTCCCCACAAGGCGGTTTGCTCCTCTCTCTGCCCATCATGTTAGAAGTACAGGAACTGTCAGACAGAGCAACGCTTGCTTTTCCGGATCACAGGGTTAAAGAAGTCGGAGAAGTGAGGACCTTGGAGACAGAGACTTGTCAAAGCATTAAGCCTTCTCTGTCAGTTTTCTTGGGAACAGAGACACTACGAAATGCCCTTTCACACCGATCTTGCTGACTAGGTCTGACCTCAGTGTCCATCACTGAGCCTGGAACATTCTCAATGTGAGGACCGTGGCAGATAGGATGCTCTCAAAGACACTTCAAAGATGATAGCCCTAATTTGTCTCAGAGAATTGCCGTATTCAAGATAAACAGAATGCAGAGCTGAATATGATCTACAGTCGCAGGATGACAGGGGCAGGCGGGGGATTTTGTTGATGAGGTCGCCTCCTGTGATGTCATATCCAGAGTCCTTGTTGGGCTTGTCCCCTAAGGGCAAGCCTGAGGGGGTTACATGACTCTGTCAAATGCTGTTTGTTCCAGAAAAATGATATCAGCAAAGTGTCATCAGCCTTTAAGGAGTTTTTGCAAGCTTTTGCGCCCAAACATTACTGGAAAGTTGTTGCCTGTGTGCGTTTCCCATGAGATGACAACATACAAGGCATGTTTGCCGTTGGTTCTGGGGTGGCAGTTGTGAGGAATTACAAAATGGCTCCCTGTGTTTTGTTTTTGCCCCATCTGGCGCATTGTGAAGATGAGGGATGGAGGAAAGCGGAACGCGAAGGAAAACGCTGAAGTGACAACAAATAAATCTCTTTCAGTATGAAAGATGAGTCTTTCTGGCTAGGTCTCAGAAGCTGTGGGGCAGATCCATTCACATTACCTGTCTGTGACATTTAGCTTGGGTGACTTTTGCTCTTGAAGAGTACTGCTGTGTTCGTCTACAGTACCAAGAAAGGAGGTGAGGAACATAATATACTGGCATAAACAATATCTTATCATACAAGTATTCCATCTGAATGTTGACTTAGACTTAAAAGAATCAGAGGTGTACAATGTGCACAAATGAAACAAGGCTAAATTTCACTCTACTTCAGAGTTACTTCCACATCTGAAACAACAACTTGCAGACTAGGAATGGGGTTTTGTTTTTGCTCTGAGGTAAAGGGCAAATTCACAAGGGAGCTCGACACTGATCAAAGCATTCAAGCCAGCTATTAAAAAAGAGAAAGGTCCCTGGTGGTTCTCTGGTGTTCGGGAGCGAGTTGTATTCCCTCACGGATAAACAATAATAATAAAGCGATAAGAGCTACACTGGCACCCGGATCCCTGTCAACCTCATCTGAAGGGTGGGATGCCAATCCTCCAGGGCCCCCGGGGCCCCAGGAAACCATCCAATCCATATTTCAGCCAGATAATGATTTCAACAACACAAGCACAACTATGTGGCCTTGTTGAAAGTTGGATGTGCGAGACATACTTTTTGGATCAGAACCAAATTGGTCTTGCTGTCTGCTCATTGTAACCGGTTGTCAAAGATGTACAGGATGGGGATGTCAGTCTTATGCCATGTCATAATATATTGGCTTTCTGTAGTATGTAATACAAGACTGTAGTAGAACGTTTAAGAGAGACAAACTAGTTTAGCAATGCCATCCCTTGTAATGACTAAAAAACTTTTGGGTAAAGTGAGAAAGTAAGAAATAAAACAAATTGAATAACCTTCACAGCATTCTTTATACTACGGCTCTTTGTGTTAATCAATCTTGAACTGCAGAAACAAAACATCTCAATTATTGTGGAATGCACTGCCTGAAATTACAATACAGCTTCTCCTCAGGTTGATCATAAACACACTGTTACGACACTATTTCTCTCAACAGCCTTGGAAGAGACAACGATGAATGCATTTTATTTGAATATGTGGCAATACTGGGATGTTTGCTAACTTTTGTCTGCAATATAAGACGTACAATCCACTCCATACAAGTGGAGCATAAAACTATTTAACATTTTGTAATGATGTTTTGAACACCAGTTGGTACATGATGTATTGAACAACAGTTAGCACATGATTATTTATCTACTGAAATGCTATATATCTACTGAAATGCTATATTTATATATATATATATATATATATATATATATATATATAAATATATATATATAAATATATATATATATATATATATATATAAATATATATATATAAATATAGCATTTCAGTAGATAAATAGCATTTCAGTAGATAAATAATCATGTGCTAACTGTTGTTCAATACATGTGTGTATATATCTATATATATATATATATATATATATAATCAATCAATACACATACATATACATATATATATACATATACATATATATATATGTATGTGTATTGATTGATTATATATATATGTATATATATATATACACATGCATTGAACAACAGTTAGTACATGATTATTTATCTACCCGGATCCCCACAGACTCGCAGACACACAGACCAAAACTGAGCGTTTTGCCCTAGGCACCATCCCATGTCTGTTGCTGTCTGAAGCACTTTACCTCTCCTGCAGCTTGAGCCTGGGAGGCCAGCCTCTCAACAGTTCTCCCTGTCTTCCCCTGGGGGGGGGATGACAAGCACAGGCTCAGCTGGCCTCAGTCTGCCTCTCACTGGGCGCTGGCTCTCTCCACTGGCCGGTCTAGTCCAGGCACAGGGAACCAGACCAAGGCTTCATCCCTGTCGTCCATGCCTGAGATGGCCCATATGTTACTGGGCATCGGCTCCACCTCAGCCCGTGGCCAATAGGCCCACCTTGGACTCCCTGATGTTAACTAACACCGTGACACCCTTCATCTGCTGCCTGAGAGGTGGGAGGTAGAGAGCAGGGCAGGACAGTGCTGCCAGGGTCCTTTTCTGACCCGCTGGGCTGTGTTTTGGGAAGCAGCAGCAAGCCTTTTCAGCCAGGATCTGAGAGGAATAGGCCTGGATCTACGGAAGCAGGATGAGAGATCCACTTTGCTCTCTGTCTTGCTGATGCTTTCATGATTTTCAGTGAAGGCTCCTCCGTCGTAGCCCTGAGGCAGGAAATTATATTAAACTTAATTAGAATTCCTGTTACGCTGTGAGTTTTTATACCTTGAGGTGTCACAACTGGAATAAATCTACATTTCCAGGTTCAGTTCCCATGGAAGTAGGAAGAGTAGGAGAGCCAGGAAAAAAAAAACAGTCAGCATGGACGCTTCGTTTAATAAGAAGTCCTCATCATTTATTATCAGAACTAAACTGGGGAACAGTAACTTATTTCTCTACGGGATACATGGTTGTGGTAGAATAGACTAGCCTCTGAGCTAAACAAGCCTTAAATCATGTTTCATAATGAACTCTGTAATTAAATCAAATTAAGACCCAATTACTCCAATGGTTTTCAGTCTGATAATATGCATCCTTTCCCAAAACATGGTATCCAGCTATGTAATAGGATTTCCCTGGGACAAAATTAAAGCAATTTTTTTTGTCCAATAATCCCAGAGTGGACCATACAACAGGGTTGACATCAATGGTAGTAAAGATACTAGACAACCACACAGGTCTCCTGAGCACCATTGGTTTTTATAGACAATCATAAGCTCTTGTGTGCCTCTATGAATTAAACAGGACTCACCAAGGCCTCTACGACCAGCAGATGTAACTGGCGAAGGCTACCGTGTACTCTTGCTGTGTGTGCTGGTGCATCAACAATGCTGAAAGAGAATTCAAGATGTCTGAAACATCTGATGCATTTATGATTGCCCGACGAATAGCATGGGCGACTGCAAGTACAGCGAAGAAGGCCAAGTTCTATGAATATATAGCTATCATTGTCAGATAGAAATGTTGATTCCAGATGCAACAGTTGCTGTTACTAGAAGAATAAACAAGATAATGTAATCATATTCGATTCATGTCAGGTTTGCATGTGGATATATCTCCCTTTTTCTAACGCTCAGTATTCTAAGTCATGCACTGTTTTCCCCAGTGTTGGCAAACAAGTAACACAGGAGAGCAGCATAAACCTGTGAGGATTATCTGACATCATTTCAATTTGGCCTCCTTCTAAGGTCACTCTTTGCTCACTAAGCCAAAAGCCAAAACGCTGTTATCGTCATTCAGAGAATGAGTCACAATGGACAATGAGTTTGCCTTCCAAATCATTACCCACATTTTATATCTGGCATCCTAAGTATAGACCTTTTCTTAATAGCCTGCAGTTCTGTGAATACAGAACACGCTTACCTCCAGCTGCACTCACAGAAGGCTTTATACTTTATTAGAAGGAAGAAGCACACAATTTGCGAGGACAAGATGTATATTGGAGAGTTAATCAACCTGACCAATTTACCAAGACCTCATTAATCGTTGTGGCCTATTGTGTGGTCAACAAGACGAACAGAGGCCCTGCGCAACCGACAAATAACACACTCGTAATCTTCACAGGTAGACCAAAACCAACTAGTTACCACCTGTCCATCAGGCAAATTGCAACACACTGTTCATTAAAAGTTCAAAAAGTCATCACCGTTGACAAACAACCTCAAAGCGAGGTCCATGCAAAGTATCAACACACCATCCCCCCAGCCTTCCCACAACAAACCATTTGACTTTTAAATTTAATCTAGCCCTGCGTCCCATTTAACCGCAAACACAATTATACAGCAAATTAAAAAATGTATCCACCTGTGAGTTGTCCCTCATAAATAAACAAGTCCAGGAGAGAAATGATTAGTGGGTTGTCAGACGGCTGTCCTGTAGCAGCACAGCTCCGCCCCGGTGAGGGGTGTGGGAAGATGGCCGTCAGATGCTCAGCTCTTTTCCTCTCATGGCCGGCCCCCACCAGGGCCTCCCAGAGAGAGAGCATCCCAGAAGATCCCCATCTTCAGTGTCTCCCTTCCAGAAAGCTCTGTGGCTAACCCGAACCCACCTGTTTGTTCCCTTACACAGCTGCTAAAAACGCTGGTGTTGTCAGAGACAGCTGGTATTCAGGGCTCGGAATATACAGCAGTTGCTATTGTTCAACCCCCCCCCCCCACCCCTTTTCACCCTGGATGCACATAGAAACTAAGAGAAAATGCAGAGATATGTGTAAAGTGAGGGAAAGATATGGCTCACGGTTCTTAAAATGATTTGTTTTCAAATGTTGTTACTTTTATGAGCGAGATATATTATTTGGTGAGGTAACTCAGTTTAAGGAGGAGAATAAACCAGTGAGCTCATACATCCACTGTTGAGACCCATAACTGACTACTTAATATCCATGAAATATACTTCCTATTTTCAAACTAACATACTCCTTTCCACCCCATCTCACTCCCAGGTAAATAATCAAATATATTGAATGAGTGCGGAGAAGAATGGCCGGGATATGTTTAGCTGCCACCAACAGAGATTTATCAGTGCTGAACTCATACAGTATATGCTGGATACACCTGTGAAATATTACCAATTCAGTTCTTATTTACACAAACTCCCCTCTGGCAGAAATTGATTCAGAGCTTCTATTGAGCTGTATCTTTTTTTATGAGAAAAAGAAAGTCATTTCTATAGGTATATTTACCGTGCAAACACAGCAAATCAGTACACTTCCTTCACAATAACACAAGTCAAACTCTGATGTCCAAGGGTCTTCTGAGTTTTACAGTAATATCCCTCTCAGTTTCTGCCTTCCAGAAATGTTGGTTTGGCAAGAAAGCGCCTTGGCTTCAGTAACCTCTGTGCTCCAGTATAACATGGCAGAGATTGCATGCCTGTCCACTCCAGACAGGAAATGAACCCCTACCCAAAGCAAGCCATTTCACTGACCTGGGCCACCAAATCCATGTTGGCCATGGCTTTAATTGAGAGATCTCCCTCTTTTTCTCTCTCACTCTCGCTCTTTCTCGATCTCTCTTTGTCGTTTGTAGTGGGTCAGGACCTGTTTGTATCGCTTATTTCCTCCACTCATGCTCATAGGAAAAAAAGTCACACACAGACAGCAGTGTTTCCCATAGAATGTGATCATATTTGTGGCGGTGGGCAGGGGCGGAGCCAGTTGTAAAAATGTTGTGCTCAGCCCAAACCGACGTCCTAGTATCGTGTTACTAGATGTGAGTGTAGTTAGTGACTTCAACCAATAATGCGTGCGTGCATCGCGCGCGAGAAATGTCTTCGCATTACTTTGAGTGCCTAATAGTTTTTGAATTACGTAATATGAACTTTACGTTGGACTCATATTGTTCTTTTTGCTGAATGTATTTAACTATGAATATTATAATTCTGTACTTGAATGTATCCGTTTTTTTACACATTTGTGCGGAGAATAATAACTCTAACCGGTCGTAAACTCGGATTGATTCTCCTGCCAATTCTCGGAAAAAGCCGTTGATTCAGAGCGTGCAGGGAAAGAGGGGGCTATCATGGAAGCAAATCGGTGACAATGTTTGGAATTTTAAAATGCATTGAATACTTAACATTGAACAACACTTAATGTGTTGTTTCCATTTTGAATTCACCTCTTTAACATTTTACTATTAATGTAAATGTTCAAAAGAAATCGGAAATTCAAATTCGAATTGCTCAAATTCGAACGGTAAAATTACCCCCAAGGTATTGCCTCAGACCGGACCTCTCCTCAGACCCCAGGCTGTGATTATAAGACTGATCTGCATGTAAGCATCTACACATGAATGAGAGTGGCCTGAGGAAAGAGATCTGCAGTTCCTTCTCTGAGAAGTGAGATGGTTCAATTGCATTCAGGCTCGATTGCCTTGGTATCCCGGATGATGCAATCAGATTTTTTTCGCCTCAAATTTTAGGGGTTCGAATATTTGGGATCTGAATTCCACCAGCCTGCATTTTGTTCTATTTGAATTTCTGAAGATGTATTTATTTTATTTTTTGACACACACATACTGTAAAATTAAACTGGAAAACACTTAAACTTAAACACACTCTAAGACTCAAACACACACAGTAACAGTTACACATGCACACTTACACTTACAAACACAAACGTAATTCAAGCAACAATGTGAGACTGGCAGGCATGTAAAGTACACAAGTTTGGACATACTGTGAGTTTGTCACGTGATTGCATCGTCTCAAAAGCAATGATTGGCACCTTCTCCTCGCCACTCATCAAAGCATTTCACTGCACATTCATCAGGTCGATTTCTCTCCAGCACGAGTCCCTGTTCGTGTTAATGAGACGACCATTATATGAAATCAAGTTGACTTTTTTTTCTCCTGGCGAAGTGTGTTTATAAGTGGTTCAGCACCCTTCTGCTTTTAAACACCAACAACCATTAAAACTTGACTTCAAAAAAACCTTTGGAATTAAAGGCTCCGTTGCCTGACTACTTTCAATAAGAATGATTAAGGGACGTTAAGTCCTCTAAAGCTGAGCTTTTATCCACTGACTGGCTACTGGCAGACCAAAGACTGGAATAGAGAAACATCATTAACAATTCTAATTCAATTTCTAATAAGCACTATAAAGAGTGGTAAACTCCCCATGTGGTAAAATAAAGATTGGCATGAGATTACTCTGGGATTAGGCCTATGCCATCACTACTAAGGAAGGAAGTTTTGTTGTCACTTAGAGAATAAAATACGGCGGTGGGTTCAGGGAGGGGGGTGGGGGGCAATGCAAAAAAGTGGCTTGCATTAAAGTGAGTTGTGGATGTTTGACTTTGAGAATCTCCTACAGTATGAGCGAGCAGCAAACCAGAGAAAAGTGCAGTATCTGTTCATGAATACACAACAATTAAAGTGATCTGGCACACAGGAGGCCAGGCTGCTCATCTTCATACATTTCAATCTATTTAAATAGATTTAAATACTTCAGTGCAGCCTCTGGGTGATCTGCATGACTGGGGACAGAGGGAGCACATCTATGGGGACTACAGTACAGGCAAAGCCAGGGCCGAGGTGACTCTGCCTTTGACGGACAGGATAATGTCACTTATAATGACATGTCAGCGCAATTAGAATATCTACATATAGATGAATAATATTTGAAATGTACCCCCGTGGCTAGATGAACGCGCACACAGGATCACTTTTACAGCATGCAAGAAAGTATTTTCTCTGTTACAAACTGTAAAAGTGAGTCAGATGAGCGGTGAGGGAGTCGGGCTAGTAATCAGAAGGTTAACGGATCGATTCCCCGCCATGCCAAATGACGTTGTGTCCTTGGGCAAGGCACTTCACTCTACTTGCCTCGGGTGGGAATGTCCCTCTACTTACTGTAGGTCGCTCTGGATAAGAGCGTCTGCTAAATGACTAAATGTAAATGTAAAAGTGTTATGGAAATAAAGTTTGGACTTACATGAGGTTACATTAAATAGTTATACCTATTAGGGGTGGGAATCTTTTGGTACCTCACAATTCCAATTGATTCTTTGGGTCACGATTCGATGAAAAATCGATTCAGAAAAAAATCTTTAATGTGTTGAATGTAAATAAAAAAAAATGTAAATAAAATGTAAATTAAAAAATAGTGAATCGATGTGAATAGAATACTGAATAGCAATTTGAATGTGAATCAATCCCCCCCCCCCACCCCTAATACCTATAGTAAAAACACTGTAGGTGTTTACTATTAAACAAAATTGTAGGAAGGCACAGTGTGCGTAGAGGTGTCGGGGTAGGGGGTATTGTAAAGGGGCAGTTGAACGTTGGAACACAAGATCAATGTTTACATCCACTCCCCCCTGGAGAGCCCCCCTCCAATACTGTACCAACTAAGTAGCATCATGTTACTATTGTCTCTACACTCAACCCATGCAAGTTGCAAATTGAGGGGTTTAAAGGAATTGTTATTGTCGTACTGTTTTAAAAGCCCAACAATTACACATAGCTCACTAAAGATTTAGTTGGTTGTTCTCTCTGAACAGAACTGCTGCTTGTTAAGTCTAAGCCATTTTACACCTTTTGGAGCCGAACGTCTTTCAATGACATGGAAACCAGTCAGTATGACATGGAAACCAGCCAGTATGACATGGAAACCAGCCAATATGACATGGAAACCAGCCAGTATGAAAGCATGCAAGTCACTAGCATGTCAAGGGTAATAAAGAAGACTGGTTGGTCTGTCCAAATATCTTTATCCATCAATCCATCTATTGATCCACGGAGCTCACCGGAAGAAAACTCCAACAGAAAAGGGGAGAGGATGTAGAGGGACAGGGGTCCCATTTGAGGTCATCACCCCGGCCTGGTGAGAACACTCAATCATTATGTATCACCCGAGAGGCAGGATCCTTTTCTGCCTCTTCCTGCTGGGAGGAGGAGGGATGATGACTGCCATTTGGACTTCATTAAATCAATTAAATACCTCATTAGTGTGCACAATGCTTAAGAAGGGGGTGGGGGCAGGAATAACACATTCAACGAGAGAGGCCTGATCTTATTGACTTATGTCAGCTTGAAGACAGTGGGGCTGTCTTAGTGTATTCTATAGGTGATAGGTTATGAAACAGTACTCTTAAGAGACGTTATTAGGGAAGGGCCTTGCGACCTGCTGACAGTTTCCTGATCGATCAGAGGAGGAGATCATGGACCAGACACCCAAATAGAAGACTGGCCCCTGGCTCTGCTTGCGTGACTGGGGCCCCAGTTGAGTACAACCTTAGCAACTGTGAAGAAGATAGATAAGACTGAAGACAACTCCGACTCTATGACTCCATGTGCAAGGCAAACTTAACATAATCCTATGACAAAGGGAGGAAGAGAGGGAGAAAGAGAGGGATATATATATATATATATATATATATATATATATTAATGATACATTCATTATACAATCTAAAGAGGAAGAAAGACAGAGATAAATGAAAGGAAGAAGAACAAGAGAGAGAAAGTGAGATAAGTGACTAAAAAGTGATAGAAAGGAAAATGATTTAGCTCTGCACAGGATCAATCCCATCCAGGAGTATCCACTCCACTCTGACCCTGAACGCTCCTCAGTCTCCTCCATTAGCATTCACAGAATTAGCCTCTCTCCTCATTGTGTTTCATGTCTGCTCCTCTCGCTGCTCTCATCAAAGTGACCTCAACCGACAGGCCCAGGGGCCTTTGAATTACATTCTCCTGCAGTCATAAAAAGAGGCCAGAAGAGTGCCATGGAAGAACAGATGAAATGCCACATAAAATAGCAGATAACTTCTTTAACAACTTGCGCTCTTACAATTTCATGTTTTACGCTGATAGCTGTCAAGACACAGCTCAGGAACCATGTGATGGCAGAGTGGAGCACTGAAAAAGGACTAAGTGAAAATGTTTCATGGATAAAGTGATTTTTGAGGAGTGGGAGGGTGAAAGAATGGGTTGGGGAGCAAAGGAGAGTAAAATAGATGGCAAATGGGATTTTCTCTTTTCACCCATAGCTAGAGAAATCACTTAAGGCCCAGCTTGTTAGGGTGTACTTAGTGACATAAAATAGCCTACCATGCCTCATATCCAGATGGGTGGAAATGGCCCAGCCAAGCATCAGCCTACAGTTCACACATGCTGTGTGAACGAGGCAGCATAGCCAGTCTCTTAAATATCACATTGAACACAACCCCTCTATTCCTTTTCATCCCACAGATGCGCTCTTACAAGCATACTGTGCTCTGACTGAAAAACAGTGCTTTAACGCTGCTCCAAGCTCAGCCTCTAAAAACCTGCTGTCTATAAACAGCCATTTAGCAATGTTCCAGGATAAGTCCCTTAATAAATTATAACCTCACAACCATAACATCTAAATGGCAATGTTGGCTTTTACTAACATCACTAACTTAACATTAACTACTCTACAGCTTAAATTTTAATTGTAAGTATGGGGCGTTACGTAAGTTAGTTGTAAGATACACCTCATTAAGCTTTAAACTAAAAGTTTCTTTTTCCATTTCATCTGCCTGCCAGTTTTAATCAGTACAACTTTATCTATCTTCGTGAAAGTTCAAATCTTCACCCTCATTGGGCAGGAAGCCACAGACAGACTGTCCACAGACAGACTGTCCACAGACAGACTGATGAGTAGTGACAGCTCAGCTCTCCTCTCAGTATCCGGATGCCTGCCAAATCATTACCGAACTGATATTAGATTAATAAATAAATGTGTAGAGGCCAGACCTGGAATATCATGCATAATGCACAGTGGTGGAAGTCTGGATGTGAGTGAGGAGGAATAGGACGACTCAGACTCAGAAGCTCCCCCGTTCCTGTAAAGTCCATTATCACTGTCCCCAGTAGATGTTTTTCTTTAGCTTCCCATCTAAAACCATTATCAAATCTCTCCATCACAATTAGTTCATTACCGCACCCCGCCATCTCAATCATTTACATTGTGCGAGACGGCTTTGCGAATCATTTATAAACATAAAGAGAGCATCCATGCCTGTTTGGTGTCATTCAGAGTAATGCATTTTGACATCCAAATCAAACATTCCTGTTCAAGTGGCTGCATGCTGTGTATACTAATTACCCACAATTCCATCTGATTGTTTACGCACTGGGCACACTTCAAAAGAGAGAACTGCTGCCTGTATGTCAGTTGTGTGGTTCTGTCTGTATGTTGGGCATTATTTACAGTTTTTATCCCCAACATGTCCCTTCATTTACTCAGGGACATAGGCAGTGATGTTCAAACAGCATCCATGGCTGGGTAATGACGTCCTCTAGACCCTCTGAGGCCGGCTTGTTGTTTCTGCAGCGACCTGTTTGTTTTGCCTGCTATCTGGTATCTGGCCAACCAGCTGACCTCTATCTGTTACCATACAAACCTCGCCATACCGCTTGCTCCTCCATGTGATGTAAACAAAACACAAACCTCTGCATTCGTCATCTGTGTGGAAAGGGCCTTCGCAAACGCCTTGCCTGCTGTATGCTGAAGGTCAAGAGGTAACTTTCTTATTACAGTTTACAATAACCTTGGGAGAATGGTGATCCGGGCAGGAGGACATTCCTCTGTGTTTTCACCACTGAGACGCCTCAGACACATTCTTGGTGTCCTCCACCCTAAACACATGGCAATCTCTGGGCTCAAACCACTACTGTAACAAGCCCGACAACAGCTACTGTAACAAGCCCGACAACAGCTCCACACACACCCACACAAACACACCCACATAAACACACCCACACCCACATCTCCTCAGCCTCACAGTGATTTGACCAGGGGCCCTCCTCAGAAGCCCCACCAGAAGGGATTAGGCCTGGGATCCACACTGGCTCTTCATCAGAGGTAATCAAGCAGACCTGCTGCCATATCACCCATGGCTTACACAGGCCAACACTTTGATAGATAAATCACAACTAGGCCTTGATCAATGGATTACCAATCATTAACAGCACATGTTCAAAGCCAGCCTGCTGCGACAGATGTTCCCAGTGTAAAAGCTCATAATCATTCTGCCCAGTGATTTGTAGAGGGACTTGGCCAAATGATTCCAAATGAAACCCATCATCAAAGATTACATCAATCTCACAATCACTGCACAGTCTGTTACTAAGGTTAATTCGAGAGTGTCTGGTTACAATTCAAATTACTGGAGGTTTGTATGTCTCCAATGCTAAATGGACTTTTGGCTAAGTGAACAGATACCGTAGCTGTAGTGGATCGGAGCACTGGAGCACTGCAGAGATGTAGTGGGGGGTCAGATGGCTGAGCGGTTAGGGAGTCGGGCTATTAATCAGAAGGTTGTTGGTTTGATTCCCGGCCGTGCAAAATGACGTTGTGTCCTTCACCCTACTTGCCTCGGGGAGAATGTCCCTGTACTTACTATAAATCACTCTGGATAAGAGCAAAATAAACCAATTCAAGCTCAGCTCGCAACAGCAAGTACAATCAACGTCTTTGTCCGGTGACCGTTCCTTCTACAATGCCAGAGAAAAAAGTTGTACTTACCTACGATTACTTCGGAATGTTCCAGGTATGCACACAACTCATCAAAACCTCATCTGCTTACATTCCCAAAGGTCCAAAGTATCAAACCATGTCACCACAATGAATTATATCCACACATAGCCACAATCTTGTTGCTTCATTCTTCCTTCGTCAATTTTCTTTTTCCAGTCTCTCACGCACTATCGCTCATAGGATGAGATGTGGGTAGAGTACAAACGCGGGGATAGTCTTAAAATGGCTGCTACACTCTACCCTTTTGATTGACACCTTGTTTGACCCAATAGGAGCTTCCATGCCCCGGTGACAGCCCTCTAAAGCCAACTAGGTCTGTGCGCCCCCCCCCCCCCTCCCGGGGAAAAACTGAACATTATGTTATATATGATAGTTCTAAGTACCACCTTTCATTAGAGATAACGATTATACCTTTTTATCCTAAGAATTTGACCTTGTTTACAAGGGTCATTCTGGAGTCTCCAAAAGAAAATGGATGTACTCTTAAAAACATTTAAAGTCAAATCTGAATATATTGTGGTATTATGTTTGACTTTTGGTTTGAATTGGGTAAGGCTTCAACCTGTGGTCCAATGCTGTCTTCCAGATAATACCTACCACCTCTAGGCCTCTTCAGGCCTCTGTTTTCAACACAAAATCTAGGCGGAAATAGAAACTTTCACTTTCCTTGAGTTCAAGCTTCTATTACTCAACACCAGTAGGACTGACAGGGGTCCTGACAACAAGAAACTTGTAAATCACTAAGTAACTTCAGAGTGTCAGCTTTCAAAAGAGTCCATGTACATGCATGTACTCCAAATGGTTCAAGAACAGCAGTCAATTTACTTTGGAAATGCTGTTTAGGCGTTTTTGGGAACATTTAACATGATCCAAAAGAGGTTAATATAACACACAGGTGATGAATACCGAAATCTCAGAAATGTTATTCTCTGCTTTCAGTATTTGACACATTCAGATGGCTATCTCTAGGCTAAATTCATAATTCAGAATAATACATTCATGGTAAAATGGTATGATACTACGTAGAAAATTACAACTGTTTTCTGTCTCTTTTAGGAACTGAGTAAACCCACATGGGAACCTCTAATCACATTGTGTACAGCAAAGCAAACAGACAACAGATCCTTATGAAGACCCTTGTGGTGTACAGTCTCTGAACACTGGACTACTAAACTATTCTCTCCCCACTTCCATAATCGTTACTGAAAAGTCTTTACATAATGTGCCTCTTACTTTAATGGTGCCCATTTATAGACCTCCATAGTGCTTCAACAGTATACTTCTATTAAGATCTTGTCCTGCCCATGAATATCATCTAGCAAGGTTGGGCTACTGTGTTGGAAAATTATAATCTGAACATCCTGCAACTACTGCATATGTAATATTCCATACGTTGCTATTTTATACTATTTTAATAATCAATATCACTTGGATGCAACCCAGCAGAACATTTACATGAAATAGACTTAAATCAATTTATCTCAAGCGACGTTCTAAAAACACAGTGCATTATGGGAGGGGGTGGGGGTCTGCTTGCTGTGAAAAAAGGGGGGGATGGCTTTACAATACATTAAAGCCTATCCATCTAAGTAAATGCAAGGACAGTTAGAAATGAAAGTCATATGGCGTTTTCTTACACCTCTCACAACTTAACGTTTCTCAAGAACGTCCCCAAATGGATGCTGTGAAGAATGCCCAGCGCTCCGCGCTTTGTTTCTGCACCAGCTATTTGGAGAATAGAGGACAAGGCTGTCATTCAACGAGTCCTTGATATTTGAAATAAATGAAAATCGGGGGGAGTTGGAATGAGAGTGGTGGGGGAACAGACATATTCAAAGTCATGCAGACACAATAATTGAGTTTTGGAGATACTCTGAGCTGATTGCCTGTGTTTTTGGGCGCACGGCTGATGTTCCCAAGAGACTCCGACAGGAGGTAAAAAACAACATTAATGGAGAGATTAAACATTTTCAATCATTGTCTTCTGGAAGATGTTTGTTTACTCTATTTGAATTGAATAGGATAACTCAGTATTGTATATCTGGCAGCCTTTACAGAAGGATACTGTGCTGCATAGGAGATCTAAGGAAGGCTTCCAACTGTATATGATCATCAGCACCCGTTTCTACTGCGTATAAGAGAACGACAGAATAGGCACCCTGTTTGGCATGTTTAACTGTGCACAGGAAAAGCTATGCAATGAAGTAAAGTGTTAATGCAGCAAATACAACTGTAGGTGGTGTGTTATGTGAGTGTCCCTAACCTTTACCCCGGAACAGTTTTGCTTTTCAATAGTTTTAATGTTGGAGTCAACCTAACCCTTATCTTAACCCGAATCATACAAATGTTCATAAAGTGTGCTTGGTAATAGATTTATAAGCTCACTATACAGGGGTAGCAATTTGATGTTGTATAGTGAAAACAAACTATTGTCTAAAGCTTGAACGTAGTAAACACTTTTAAGTGGTAAATTGTGCTGTCCTAACACTATGGTGTTGGTTTAGGAATGTGAGTGCAACAGAGCTTTAATAACTACCTTGCCTTTACAAAAGCTACTTAGCCACAATACAGCTAATAAAACAACAGAATGGAGGGACTAAACAAACTGCAGGCGTTTGCAAAGCCCACGCAGCACTGGTTCCCTCAGACAGACAGACACAAACACACACTCGCATACATGCAGCACACACACACAATACCAGCTACTTTCCTGCCGCTATTGCTTGGTGAAAAGCTGTAATATCTGCAGCAGGACTCTAACACTATCAGTACACTCCAGTGTAGCATCAGGGGAGAATGATCACCATGGAAAGCATGTGCTCTGTACAACAGAATGTACATTGAGTCCACAGTTTTGGGTATGGATTCAGTATATAGAATTCAGTATATTAAATTATTCCAACATTTATTGCAAGAAGACATTCTTCCTTTTATATATATATATATATATATATATATATATATATATATATATATATATATATATATATATATATATATATACCAACTTGCATCAAGGTGACATTGAAAACATTTAAAATTACACTTATATAAGGACAAATCTAGTGTGTGTGTGCAAGTGTTTGTGTGAGACAGAGACAGTAAGAGAAAGAAGGAGTGAGAGAGAGAGATAGAGATAGAGAGAGAGAGAGAGACAGAGAGACAGAGAGAGAGAGAGAGAGAGAGAGAGAGAGAGAGAGAGAGAGAGAGAGAGAGAGAGAGAGAGAGAGAGAGAGAGAGAGAGAGAGAGAAAGAAAATAGTGTCTGTGTGCACAATGTGTTTGAGAGACAACTCTTGAATTCCATTTCACATTTAAGAAGTAAAGAACTGATTTTGACAGTTATTTTAATAGCGTGCTTATCTTAGACTGGCTTTGTGTCCTGTATGTTTTTCCCATTGTAGTCATCATCTGCATACAGTATGAAGTCAGCTACAGTACCATAACATAAAACAGAGCTTAGATAAGCTTGTCGATTTATAATGTCTCCCCTAACACAGAAACTTTTAATGACAGAGGAAGTGAAATTAGCATTTAAATAGCAGGACATATTCTATCATCTAACTTGATATGATGTGACTGCTGTTCACACAAAGTGAAACACAACTATTATAAAAATCGAAAATAATATGAACATCTTCCAATGCTATGCAAACATGAATGCCTCATTTGTCAACTATGCATGAGGAATATGTACACAAGTTAATTTGTTGATGATCAGTACAATTCTCATATCATTCAGAATCAATAATGAGTAAATATTGATCTATTGGGGAAAAGGAAATATATCTATTGAACTGACCGCCTACAGGTGACATCCATGTCTCTGAGACCCAATGAGGAGGCAGCTTGGCAGGTGGGGGGCAGAGCTCTGGTTATAAATGGAGGATTCATTCTGACACACAGTCTGGCCTCTGTCACTCCAGACACACTCTGTTGTCTGTTTAAACTCTCCTCAATTCACACTGAGGAGGGAGGGGGAGAGAGAGAGAGAGAGAGAGACAGAGAGAGAGAGAGAGAGAGAGAGAGAGAGAGAGAGAGAGAGAGAGAGAGAGAGAGAGAGAGAGAGACAGAGAGACAGACAGAGAGACAGAGAGAGAGAGAGAGAGAAAGACAGAGAGAGAGAGAGAGAGAGAGAGAGAGAGAGAGAGAGAGAGAGAGAGAGAGAGAGAGAGAGAGACAGAGAGAGAGAGAGAGAACATGAGAGGGAGAGAAAGGGAAAGAGACAAAAAAGAGATAGAGAGAATGGAAAAAGAAAGAGAGATAATTGGGGAGGAGACATGGAGAGAGGAAGATGGAGGGACAGACAGGAGGAGAGAGAAAAGGAGAGATACTTATTGAAGAAGGTGGGGGATTTTTAAGAAGAGATCCACAAACAGATAGGTAGAGGCAAAGAATCAATGATTTCTTCTTGATACCAGTGGTATGAGGCCAGTGCTAAATAAGCAACATGACTCATGGTAGCAGCAGATCATCATTGCTGTGCCCTCAAGGGCCCTTGCTACGGGTTAGCTTATAAATGTTTCTAGGAATTAAACACAATTTCCCACACTTTTAACGGTTATTTCTATGTATTGTACATCACTTATAAACTGAATCTAATGTACTTGCATATAAAACTGTGAACAAAACATTTACAATATAGAAGAACAATTCTCAATACTAAACCACCCCATGTGACTTTCCCTTTACTCATCCCCTCTCTTCACCAAAGTTCTTTCTTTAATATATCTATCTTTTCCCCACTTTTTTTTCCTCAATGAAAACACTTAATCATGACTTTGGCACAAAAGCAGAATTATTCATGCCTTATTGAAATGAGTCCACTGCATCATTAATCAGATAGTAGTAACTGCCACAGATGCAGGCATTGGCTATTAAAATGTATGTCCTTTTAATTTTGCCGCACAGAGCCGGCAACGTGCAGCCCACGCCTCAACATCCCTTTAATAGTCTATCATTTACATTCATGGGAAATGGGGAGTCAAGGGCAACTGTCGCAGCAGTCCTATTGAAGGTCAGTGAAGCAGGTATCCTCCCATGTTGATGGTCTAACAACAGGCCAAGCTTATTTGCTAGCAGGCGTCACATCCAGCATGAGCACATCACATGTCCTTGGCTGTTCAAGGCAACTGTCAGGAACTTGCTTGACTCATCAACCATAAAAGTCTAAATCAACATATTGACTCATCAACCAAAGTTAAACTAAACAGTGTACACAAATCACAGACCGATCCTAATGTATTTCATTCCCCAAAATAAAATACAAAAGTCACCCTAGGTGTTGGTGAACTGCTCGCTCTCCAACAAAGACTAGCAAGACAGAGTGGTGTAAAGTCCAGCTGTATGTATGGAGGAGGTCTGCAGACACAGCAGAACAAGAGAGCTTGAAAGCCTGCAGTATTGCTAGGCTGTTACCAAACCATCGTCGTGTCAGACGGAAATTATACCCTACCAGATGCTTGGGAGAATGGAGAGTGACAGGCTGTAGAGAAAAACAGGTTCAGAATTACACGACTGGCTGTCAAACCCAAAAAGCAATCCCATAAAATGCACATTGTCGGCCTGGGCACACAAACCCCCTCACCCCGCACAACACCCAAAAAAGCGACATCACCTGCGTTTTGCAGTTTACAAGCTGCGTGTGCCAAATCATAGAGCAGATGTTGTACTTGTCAAGCATTAACCCAGGCTGTGCCTGGCTATAGCACAGCAAGTCTGATGCAGGGGGCCTCCACAGTCCTTTCAGCGGAATTCTCTCCTCCCTCATCTACACTGCAGCTTTCACAGAACTGAATAAGGAAAAGCACACTCTTCTCTGAAGCAGCTTAATGTTGAGTCATTCAGCATAGACCAGACAGGTTCTTTCTAAACATTTTCCATCTACAAATAAAGGACACCCTTTTTTAATTCACATGCGGCCCATGTATTCATTAAATGAGGCCTATGTATTCATTAAATGTAACATGTACAACAAAATTAAATAAATACATTTTATTTCATACTTGAGGGGAGCTTCAGTTCAATTTAAACATTCATGCTAACATAGAAGTGAAACCAGACTCAAATGATATTTTCTTCCTTGTATATAAAAAGGCAAGGCAAGTTATATTGAGTATAACTGTAACATATTAGCATTAGCCAACAACATGACCCAACAACATCTGGATGTTTCCTCCTGTTCCAACTTGCCCGGAGCTGGAGGAAACATCCAGAGCAGGAGATGCTTCTAAAAGAGCTGCTGTTGTGTTGAAGTGTTGATCTAAATGTCCTGTGAAAAGCAGCTGCCTGTTTAACACAATAACGTGTGACAAAACAAAGAGGGGGAAATATTTCCAACAGATACCACCACCAGCTGTGCCACAACTTTCTGTGAGTACTGCTTGTGGTGTATTTCTACGTGTTAATCTTTCACATTTTCATGAATAAATAAGTCAATAAATAAATACATTTATTTTACAAATTAATTTATGGTCATGTTGTTGGCTAATACTAATGTTACAGTTAAACAAGGAAGAACATATCATTTTAGTCTGGTTCCATTTCTATACTTGCATGAATGGTTAAATTGAACTGAAGCTCCCCTCAAGTATGATATATAATTTATTTATTTAAATTTTTTGAACATGTTACATTTAATGAATACATGGGCCTCATTTAATGAATACATGGGCCGCATGTGAATTCAAAAAGGGTGTCCTTTATTTCAGGGGAGGACTTTGAACAACCCTAACACAGAAAACATCATGTAAACAATACTTTCAAAACAACCCCAGGAACACTTGATCTCGAAGACTTGAAACAAATTACGTTTAATATTCAGCCAATACATTCATAAATCTGCCCTTCGATCCCTACTGGTTTGAGCCCCATTAGGAGTTTGATTGTTATTTAAGGGCTTCAGCTATGACACACTGCCTTCTCTGTGTGTGACCCCAGTCTGCAGACTGAGCATCATTAGTGTCAAACATTATGGACTTCACTCCCATTCCACTGCTCACAAGAAAGCTCATTTGCTTAATGGATAAATCCCATTACTTACAACAACACCGATATGATAAACCAAGCCATACTGGGGTTCATTAGAAAGATGTTTTAGGAAATGATTCTGGGCCGTGAGATATAAGGCGACAGACAGTCTCAGTTACATAGGGTTGAAACTGCTTGTATTGACTTTCTGCAGGAATCTCAATAGCTCTTGTACGGTACAGAGCAGTTTCTCATGGAATTTAAATGTATTGTGTGGACGATCAATAACCTAATAAGTATTTCCTAACCTCACAACTTTGGCAAAAGATGAAAATGTGGTTCAGGTCAAAGATAAGGGGCAACTTGTATTCTGCTTTTTAACATGTTGGTAGGCTTGTAAACGTTTGGACATCACAAACATCACCTTTCAAGTTGATGAATCATGGTGCCCGAGGCTGAGCTTGGTCCATCATTTAATGTCTAGTCTAATCTAAATAAATCTAAATACACTATGTATTAATAGGACGATTGGAAAATAGGGAATCATTCTCAAACAATAACATCCTACTTAACCTATATTTCAACAACACACACGCACAAAAACCTTTTTTAAGAACCAGCTCACCTCAACTTTTATTGAAAGTAACAGTTACGAATAGGAAGAAGCTAGCAGTAAGGGGCAATTCATGCAATCCATGAAGTGTACATAGCATTATTTTGACAACTCTCCAGTTGCTCTTAGATAATTTACTGTTCCCTCTTCTACCCCTGAGATATGGGCTGCCCCTCCCAATGGAACCACTTTAGATGTGCCTTTGTGTCCTGGGGAGGGAAATAAGTGTGGCTCCAGCAAATTGAAAGAGTGGTTCCCATGGGAGACCAGTACCATGTGCCATTTTAACAGGGCAGCCATCGCCTGACTACCTTAACTCTGCCTGAACTGTGACACACTGGAGAAGTCAGGATTCATCTCAAAGTTTGAGATGATCCCAAGAGCAATGACAACCGTTACATGGAAAAGAGGTGCTGTGTTTGAAGTCATCCTCACTATTCACCTTGAAAGGTTAAACAATAAAACCCACAAGATGATGTCCAAGAGAAACCCGTCCTTTTTTCCCCCAAGAGTAATCAACTAATTGTGGGAAAGTTGTCTGCAATTACTGACTAAAGAATATGCTGAATCGCAGTGCTTAAGCTTTGAAGAAGTTTAATAAGACACCTACATGCCCAAGAGCCTTGCCTGCTTATCAATTAATATGGGCTTTAATGAGCCACAATTATCACCTCCCCTTTAGGTTCCCAGGAGAGAGGTTCCAGTTGTCCTGGAGTAGATACTATAAAGGCAAAATCGTCATCTATTAGATTAGCACTTCTTCCTGCTTACAGTATATATACAAATAGTACACCATATTTTCTTAAATTAATTTATTTTCACATGATGTTAATTTATGATATTTATAGCTGCAGTTTTACTGACATGTTCAGACCCCAGAACAATCCTCAATTTCTTCAAATTATACAGCCTGCTATTTGTTTCTTCCCCACCCCCCCATGTCTTGAGCAGTTAATATGATATCATCGACTGCAGAATAATCTCTTATTTGTCCTAATTATCTCCATCCCTACCTACCAGATCTGTGGCACAGACACTCTTGACAATATAATTGCATGACTAGGCTTGCAAAGTCACGTCACAAGAAGAAGGTCAAAGAAAAACAATCACCTCCCTTGGTGACCCTGTCACTTCTGCCATACTGAACTCTGCCTAACCTCACACAGATCTTGCTCTTCATTCCAGAAACGTGCTGGCTAATTATACAAGTCACACAGGAGACAGACACTAGAAAACAGAGTCAGCCATTAAACTGGAAAACCACAGGAAACTGCCAGCACTGCAGAAAGTGTGGTTCTGGAGCTGGGATACAAATGTGTCTGGAGCAATCTGTGCAGGCATCATGTGCACATGATTGATGTCATAATGAGAATACATTATGTCTCATCAAAACTCACTGGACCCACTGACTTGTTTACATGCATATACTACATGTAAAATGAAAAATGTAGTGTTTCGTATGTTGCCGTCCTCGGTGAGATGGTAAGAAAAAGACCCAGTGATAATGTGATAACTGTGTCTATGAAAAAGAACAGAAAAACGGTCAGGGTATACATACATTTTAATGTTTCAGAAAAAGAAAAAAAAATCCACCAGGAAGAGCATTTTCAATGACGTAGTGTGTGTGTGGATCGGTAGATATTTTACATGTGTTCCTAAATTGGCTTTAGAGCAATTTCTAAAAGTTAAAAGCACCTGACCAGCAAAAACGTCCTTTATGCATCAGCCAAAAGCTAGCATGAGTGCTGGTTTGACTAATGCTGTCCAGTGGTCGGGCTTTACATACATGTATTGGTTGGCTTTATAGTGATTAAAATAATTTAAATTCAACCATAGCATACGTAAAGGAAAACAATTGACAGTTTTTCGCAAATTAAATACTTTGGATGTAAAATGACCAGAAATATACAGTACATAATATTTAGCATATTCAGAAAATATTAACACACTATCATTGCATATTATTGTCACTCAGATACAGCATCAAATACATATTGATTAAGAAACGTTTTTTGGTAAACGGTTTTCACGGAAATGTACGGCTTGCTTTGAAAGTAAAACATTTACCCTGTTTGTGTGATGACTCTAATCTGTCCTGAGTGAGCTGGCCTTGCCTGCCAGCTCCCACCTATCACATGTGTCCCCATGCTGAAAGTCAGGCAGATGTACCCCTGCAGTCCCTGAGCCCCTTATGTCTGGTGATTTGTTTTCACAGATCCCTCCACATTTCATGCAACATTATTTGCTAATACTGCTATTATGTTTTCTTAATGTCTGAAAACACTGTTGGGCACATCAAAAGGAAACTGACTTGTAAGACAGTATGAATATGGTATGAGTTTGATAAATAATTTAAAACAAGTTTAAAAAAATATGTGTACCAGTGGATTTTTATTTTATTTATTTTTTTATCAATCTGAGCTCATTTAATCACTGCCTCGACAGAGTGGAAATTGATAAATATGGTTATCTTAGTGGGGGTTCTGGAAACATTGAGGAATAGTAACCCATGTGTTTCTTTTCCTGGCGGTGCAGGTTAACACCCGTACCGCTGAAACCTCATTAAACATCTCCTGTCATCCTCCATCTGTTAAACATTCAGCCAACACTTCGGAGCAGAGAGGAGAGCAAGCTGTCCGCTAACATACTGGCTTTTCCTACAAAAACCTTTTCCTGTCTCTCTTTCTACTTCACTGCCTCTCCACAAAGCACTGCCTCGGCTTCTCAACAGCTCATTCGGGGAGCAAGAGCAACTGTTTGCTTATTCCAAGCCATATAGACAGAAATGAAGCACATAGAGATCTGCATTATGATTGTGGCATGTTTAGAGCTGTCCTTGCAGCAGTGCCAATGCCAGCCCCCCAGGTACACTATTCAGAGATGCTGTTCTCCCCAATAGGCGCTTTAAAATTCAATTTTCTTTATCGAGCATGCCTTTGCATTATTGTTTTCCATTACTCCCTCGGTCTCTCCCTCGGTCTCTCCCTCGGTCTCTCCCTCGGTCTCTCTCTCTCTCTCTCTCTCTCCCTCTCTCTCTCTCACACCACGAGCAAGGTTGTTCCCGCAGCCCACGGGGGAGAGAAAAACAATCGCTCAGTCACACGTTGTCCCAACTGAATGCTAACTGCATTTTGAGCCACCCTCAAACCTCTTCGCCTCTCTTCCTCTACCTCACTCTCTTTCCGGCCAATGTGCCTCTCGGTACTTCCTCTCTCTCCATCATTATCTTTCTCTGTCTCCCTTTCCCCCGTCTTCATGTCTCCGTCTTCTCCTTCTCATCCTACCCTCCACCTCACTCCGCTCTTGTTCTCTTCACCCCTCCTGATGGTGACTCAGTGCTCTGACTGACAACGATAAACTGCAGTCTTCATTGTCTATGCTGTGTTGACAGGTTGTAAATAGGCTGGGTCACCTGTTGGGGTCAGGATGCCGAGGGAGAGCTGATCTCTGATCTGCCCCTGGGGCAAGAGCCTGGGGGACCCCAGCTCTGTCAACCCCGGCCCCGCGCTCCTCCACCCTAGCGTCACTGCAAACTTTTTAATGAGGCAGTTAGTGGTGCGACAGTGGCCTTTCGGAGACGTTTGCCGGCTGAGAACTCTGATGAGAAGGAATATTGATAATGCTGTCAGAGGATCCATTCCTGTCGCTATGTGAGTGAGTGTGGTGTGTGTGCGTGTGTAAGAAAGAGTAGGTGTTTGTGTGTGTGTGTTTAACAATCCCTGACCTGAGAAAGCAGAAGAATATATCACGTGTGCAATAATGTGACATCCACATATTCATCTTTCTATTGGTTGCCCACAAGTTCCACTTAAACACAACTAGCAAATGATGCTCTATACGTCACTGTAATACACGAGACCCACGGGTTCTCGCTCCCACTCTAACCTCTCTCTATCACTCTCTCCCCCCTCTCTCACACCCTTTACTCCCGTATCTGTCAAAAAAACTAACACTCATGTCTTTTTAGATTTTTCATACCAACTCAAGTGTGCTTTGCGCAGACTCCGCAAAGTGGAGTCCAGTCGGTAAAGCAGGTTTGAGTTAGGCAGAGGTGTCAGGAGGCCTGATGGAAGCGCGGTGACATTTAAAAAAACTTAACGCTACTTAAAATAGCACAGTCAATTTGTTGTTGTCTGTTAACAAGCATTATCTTGGCAGATCTTTGTCTTTATGTATTAAATCATACTGCGTAATATGTATTCCTTACAGGTAAATGTGTAAAATAATTAACAATTTATCATCATATCCTGGCATTGCCTTTTTATTAGGAGTTATCAGATCTGATTAGTCTTACGAAGCAATGTTTGTATTTTTCGTCGACCCACATTGTCAAAATGACAAACCATCGCGACCCAAATGATATGAAAAGGGGTGTTTACTATTGTACAATTTCCCTACCGTTGTTATTTATTTGTTCAAGTTTTAACATAATAATTAGTTCTAAAGTATCTACGACACCACAGCTGCCTTGCTAAGGCATGCACAGTCTGTGATTGATGTGATGCTAGTGTGACGGTATGTAACGGACGTGGTCACGCTCCGTCACTACAAGGCGTCGTTCGCCACTCGCTGGGCTCGAACACACAACCTCTGACTTGTAAAGCGCGACCACCACCAGCTACGCCAAAGAAAAGCTCGCTATTCGATGACGCGGGTGGCCTATTACCATGGAAGGATTAAGAAACCACGGGCCCCTGGGCCTGGATGTGTCAAGGGCCCCCCCCTCACCGCAAAAAAAATAAAAAATTCTCTTGGCAAAACAATTTCTTTTTTTTTGTCAGAAATTATATTGATATTGTTGTTTAAAAACGCAAAAGTACTTGAGTAATCAACAAAATAAACAATGTTTATATTACAAAAATATTTGATAGTTGTAACCATAGACTAGTGGTTCTCAATCCTGGTCCTCGGGACCCCCTGCCCTGCATGTTTTAGATATTTCCGTACTCCAACACACCTGATTCAAATAAATGGGCCTGATAACGACCCATTCATTTGAAACAGGTGTGTTCGCGAAGCGGCGAAGCCACCTAGAGGGTTTCTACCTTTTCTTATTATTATTACACATCTTCTGCCATGGGAGTCTATAGCAGCCCCTAGAACCACATGGTAAGAAGTTGTAAAATATGGCACACTCTTTGGGACCAGTCCCCTCATCAATTTCACCAAGTTTCATGTCTCCCATTCCAACCATCTAGCGCCACCAATGGGTCAAAGTTGAAGGTGTGTTTACACATAATACTTTTGAACCATATGCCCCATTGTCCAAAATGAGGTATCGTTGGATTCCCTGGATCAAGACGAGTTCAACGCACTCTATGACATCATACCCAGTTCTATAGATTCTCCGCCATTTTGAATGTAAAGGAAAAGCGTTTTTTCGCTACTCCTCCTACAATTCTTGTTGAATCTTCTTCAAAATTGCACAGATCTTCAGACCACAAAAGTTATCACATGGATTTTAGATTTTCGAAATCTTTTTTTAGTTACAGCCACATTACAGCCACATTAAATTGATGTGGCTGAATTGATGTGGCTGCCATTTTGAATATTATGTTTTTTCGCTACCTCTCCAATAAGGTTTGTCCAATCTTCACCAAATTTGGCACAGATCATTTTCAGACATCACATGTTTTTTTGATTATCTAAACCTTTTGACTGGAACATCCAAACAAAGTTGTCAACCAAGCCACCATAAAAGAAGTGAGGTCATATCTCAGCACCTCTTTACTGCATTGACAACAAATTTGTATAGGGACTAAGGACCCTGTTCTAAAGAAGTCCAAAATAAGTCATGCCATTTCACCTCTAGGTGGCGCTGCAATAAGCAAAAATGTTGCACCAATTATCTTCAGATCAAGCCTCACAAACGTTTTCACAGGGTTTTTGATTTTCAAAACTGTTTTTCCGGTAAAGCTGATCAAAGTCGGCAATGAAGCCACCAAAACAGGAAGTGAGATCATATCTCAGGAAATATTTGCTGAATTGACATCAAACTTGGTACAGCTGTTCGGGACCCTGATCCAAAGAGGTCCACAAAAGGTTGTGTCATCTAACCGCTAGGGGGCGATCCCGTGTCTGACACATGTTAAATAGTGATACCAGCTGAATTGATGTGGCCGCCATTCTGAATGAATGAATAAAATGTTTTTGGTGAATATCAAAAATTCAGCAAATTTGGCGCAGATTATTTTCTGACCAAGCCTCACAAAAGACATCACATGTATTTTTTATTATCTAAATCTTTTGACTGGAACAGCCAAACAAAGTTGTCAACCAAGCCACCATAAAAGAAATGAGGTCATATCTCAGCACCTCTTTACTGCATTGACAACAAATTTGGTATAGGGACTAGGGACCCTGTTCTAAAGAAGTCCAAAATAGATTATCTTCAGACCACAATCACTGTGACATGTCAAAATAGAAGTGAATTACAGCCGTTTAAACTTGGGCAAAATCTGACCACGCTTGCCACAGGAAAAACTGCTAATATTTTTACCCATTAACTGAAATCTGTGATTTCCAGAACTGAGAATAGCTCACTAGGATAAATTGGTGTCCTGGAAATGTCAACGTCAGAGGTTCGAATCCAGCCAAAGCTGACAAGCTTGTCATGTCTCTGATTCTCTGTTTAGCGAGACTGTAAGCCACTGCAAAGGAAGCCAGGTACACCGCAGTCACTAGATGTCGAAGGTTCCTTCTGGGCCATCAGACCTGCTTGGCCACCACATTGATGCTTGCAGCTATATTTTCTATTAAATTTAAACATTTCTTTCTGGGGGAAAGCAAAGACAAGTAGTTTTGCTTTCATCTTGTGCATGGGTTTTGGAAAATATATAGCAGGCTTATGAAAACACTCACTGTACAAGCTTGTGTATGTCGCAAAAGTGTGATTGGCAATGACGCACCTTACTGAAATAATTCAACCTTTATTGAACACAGCCCTATGGACTTATTCTATTCTCGTCTATTTTGCCAGGACCATTTGTGCTATAACAGTATAACAGTATTTTCTTTTATGTTTCTTTTGCTTCTCATGCTTGTCTCTTACAGATGAAAATCTGGTTAAAAAGAAGACAGAAATCAAGATCAAAAGAGTGAGACCATTAGCCTCAGTCTGGAAGTGCTATGAGGGACACCTGCACTAAGTTCAAAAACATGGACAGAAATCATCAATCAATACAATATTTATGATTCCTTATAAATAGCACATACAGTATGGATGCACCGTGCTTAAGGGCTGGATTGTGGGGCAGAGGTCATGCCTGTAGACATCCTTCAGACCCCTAACCACTTGCCTCTTTTTCTCTCTGGAGGAGATAACTAGCAGGTTTGGAGGGCATGGAGGGTTCCTTGCTGTGCGCCTGGTCCAGCTCTCCTGTCTAAGAGTAATACATGAAGAGGGACTCTGCAGCCATCTGGTCCTGCACCACTCACACACACACACACACACACTCGCTTGCTCGCTCTCTCTCTCACACCCGTTATCTCTCTTTCATACTTTCCCGTTCTCTCTCTCACTCCCGTTCCCCCACTGTCTCTCTCTAAGCAGCATGTAGTTACTTCCTCTGACACATCATTACTATAAATCTAAGGTTCCCTCAGAGGCCCCTTCTCTGTCTCTCTTAGGTACACACCAACATTCATATTAGTTTCACCGAGCACCCCTTGCAATACCTCACAAGAGTTGAGTCCTTGTTTCATTAGCAAGCCTTGGTGACCCCTGTGCTCTACATTGTCTGTTGAGTTGATGAGTGGGATTACACTAGCACCCCTACTGGCATAGATAACGATGACATGTTGGAGCCACGATCTTTGTGCCAGTTTGCCACTGTCACCATTAATCACAGCCCACCTCACTTATCTTTAATCACTTTCTACACTGGGCATTGCCATACACATGGTGTAGGGCATATTGTACAGTGTGGACATGTAAATGACCACACCCCATGTACAGAAGACTGTATAATCAGGTCAGCTATAGCACTGTGTGTGAATGCTTGAGATGTCTGAGCACGGTTGGGAATGTAGTCCGGTACCACAAGACCGACAGATGACTCTGTCCCTCAACAGGAACATCACTGCAAATGGGCTTTCAGTGTAAACCCCTTCACAAACAATCCCCACACTTCAGAGAGGTCTGGTGTGAGCAGGGACTACAAACAGAGGAACATCTAGGCCCACATGCACTTTGCTGTTAGCGGGAAGCTAATGTGACATCTTTCCCGTGTTGTTGTCAGATAAATCATTTTGGTAATCATGTTTAAGCTAAGATTCTTTTTTGGGGTGGGGGGTGAGGGTGGGGGTATATCAACATTATTAGCAAGATGATCAAGGCTGTGGTGTGCAGTGAAATATGAGGCAGATATTAATAATGCAGGGCCACACCACTCAAGCATCCATGGGGAGCTGTCAGCAGATCACAGAGCCGCCAATCACCAGGTATTAAAGATGCTATCCAGCGAGCGAGCGAGCGAGCGAGCGAGCGCAGGTATTCGAGAGCTTCTTTTTTGTGCATGTGTGGCATCTCGTTCCGACTGAATATCGGGGACCACAGGCATCTCGACACATGCGTGCGAGCTCAGAGATGAGAGAGGTTTGAAATGAAGCAGGCAGCAGGGCGAGTCTGAAAGCCTAGAGGACATCAGCAGAACTCCAGTTTATCAGCTGTGTTACTGCGGACGATGAGGTTCCTTTGTGTTGGCATTGTGGGCAGTGGCAAAGTCTAAATGATTGTGCCAGCTTTCTGCTTATACTCAGAGGGTTGGCATTAATACCAGCAGTATCTTGGGATGGATGGATGGATGGATGGTGACTGAACCTGGTCAACTTTAGTAAACATGGCCTGTTCTGGCAGACAACAGACATGCTTAATACAGTAGGCGGCATCCTGATGATACTGTGAGCTACTTTTGTACACCAAATTGCTTTCCTCATAACTACCATGTGACTAGAACTAGTCAAAAGATGATGTCAGTGCTTCAACAATCTATTTCAATGTACCATTTCATACTTTCCTAGAAACGGCATAACCCCTTCTAACTCTGAGCGCAAGATGTTCCCCATAATTCTGTACACAATAGAAAGCATATGTAAGCTTAATAGCCAACATTATTCATAGTTTTTTTTTATGAATTCAAATGGAAACATGCTATGATTAAAAATCTATGTGTCACTTCTAAGGTTTTACAGAGTCTGGGGTAAAAAGGATTACTTTAAAAAGGACGTTTCTGGGAGAGATCAATCTAGAAGCCATGGCCAGTGTCAGTGATCACAAAGTTCTCTATTCCAAAAGTAATTTTCAGTTTCAGTGTACTATGATACATATTTATGATTAAATTAATCAAGTTTAGAAGGACTGAATTAGTTCCAGTTGGATCAGCCTGCCCTCTATAGGTGAACCAGACGTGCACGCCCTCTGTCTTTCCTTCACTATTCTCCATCCAGGTGTCTCACATAAAACCATCATTAGTGCTGTGCCGAAAGCAAGACAACTTGAGTTCTCCTACATGATTCGTTTGCCTCATCCGTCTTGTTGTGATTGAACAGTTGAAGCTTGACCCTTAGGCTTAAATTAATAATCTAGGTTTGTGTTACCCGTTTCATGGAATATTGTTATTTATTATGCATTTTTTTTATATGCTTTTTCCTCCAAATGTGGCAGACTGCTTTGCATTCTGTCAATATTCCAGATGTTTTAAATATTGAAATGAAAAGAGAATAATGGAGTTCATCCATCCATCCCTCTTTTACTTCCACTATTTAGTTTTCCGTTGAAGGCATATTTAACCCACTCTATCTCCTTCTCCATTTCTCATGTTTCTCTCTATTGTCATATTATGACTTTCTTATCTCATTCATTTGTTTGTCAACTCACTTTCCCCTCCACCTGTTCATCTCCAGCTTTTCATACTATTCCATATCAATATTAATTAGAGTGCTTGTTACCTGCAAGGCAGACTACTGTTATCTCACATACAGTGTATTTATTATATCATATCTATCCCTACTCCTCCCACAAATTGTGCATACAGACATAAAAGGAGTAGAAGAAAAAGACCGCGTTGCGTTGTTTGCGGAAGGTTCCATGCAAAGTCTATGAAATATTCAATTTTTGTGACTCACAGAAGTGAACGGATGGAAAGTTAAGGATTTGGCATCTAATGATTTCAAAATATCACACAGTATTCCTACAGTTTGAAGTCCACATCTTCATAAAGGTTACATTTAGAAAATAAACTCAAGCAGGAAATGTGTTTGAGAGTACTCAGCTGTCAGCTAGACACTGCTGCAGCTCGATGTTCTAAGATGTAAAAAAGAAACATTGGAGTTATAATAACTACTACTACTGGAAGACGCACAGCTAGCTTGTTAGAGTAGCTAGCTAGCTGCAGCAGCCTAAGCAGTGTTAACATCAGTTTGGCAGCTGGACACTATGGACAGCTGGGGCGGCTTCAAGCACACTTCACAATCTCCCCAGAAACTGTAGCCTCTCTAGAACTATTATTGTGACTGTTCTGTGTTCAGCAAACCAATATACATATCACCTCCCTCCCTCCCTCCCTCCCTCCCTCCCTCCCTCCCTCCCTCCCTCCCTCCCTCCCTCCCTCCCTCCCTCCCTCCCTCCCTCCCTCCCTCCCTCCCTCCCTCCCTCCCTCCCTCCCTCCCTCCCTCTATCTCTTTTTTGTCTCTTTCCCTTTCTCTCCCTCTCATGTTCTCTCTCTCTCTCTCTCTGTCTCTCTCTCTCTGTCTCTCTCTCTCTCTGTCTCTCTCTCTCTCTCTCTCTCTCTCTCTCTCTCTCTCTCTCTCTCTCTCTCTTACAAACACACACACACACACACTCTACAGTACTCCCCCCATGGCATCACACTAGAAGCAGTTCTAATCCTAAGTACTAAAAACTCAGAGCTGTTTCACTACACAGCACACAGCAGCCATCCATCTTGATGTTCTCTTACAGCCACAAATTATTTGTATTGTCTCAGTCAATTACTCGCCCATTCATCTCCAAGTGTCACTGTATATGTGTGTGTGTGTGTGTGCGCCCGGCCTGTCAAGCTCTCTCTCTCTCTCTCTCTCTGCTCATTAACTCTGATCAATACTGCCCGGCGCAGGCTTTACCACGCAATACAACCCCGCCAACCAGAGAGTGGAGTCCAGCAGGACCCCTTTAAACAAACTAATGCAGCGGACAGATTTACTTCATCTCCGGGGGAGTCGGAGCCGTAGTGGGGGAGGGGGGGGGCGGGGAGAGTTATTGTTTATGACTACGCGTCATCTCCAGACATGCAGCGAGGAGAGCCAGGGAGGAGCTGTGCCGCTACAGAGGAATGTATCCAAAGTGAGAAAATCAGAGGAAGAAAAATAGTCCTGCTCAAAACGGCATTGATCTGCAGCCGTCCGGGGAGCGGGGCTATGATGCGTTCTGAGTGGACTGAGGCTAAGGCTGGGCTGCAGCTTTTCATCACCGGAATCAGACGTGCGCTCCAGCAGTGTGCACATTACCATGGGCCTTCCGCCACATTATTGAATGTCACGCTGTTAAACTGGATAAATGACAGCATGGGTTGTCTTACTAATGGGTACGGCGATACGAGCTTTCTATCAATACACTCTCTTGTTGGATGGCTCTCTCTTAAACACAAACACATCGCCTACTGTACCACGTCGTACACACCACACACACACACATGCTCAATTGGGGATGGAATAATAAAGATTAGTAGCCTAAACTTGCTTGCAATTTGTGGTGGAAAAATAATCAGTTTCTGTTGGTATTCTTTCAAGCCTATCTGCAAGCTGGGCAAAACGTTTGCAAAAACTGCTTTGTTTGTAAAGTTCAAAAAGTGTAAAGGGGAAGAATTCCCCCACTTCAAGACTAAATAAATAAATAGGGATTCTTCTAACTGCTTCTGAGCTGATGACAATTTTGATTAACAGTATTTTGCTATTGTAGTCAACAATTAAAACAGGCAAGCCTTGTCTTGGCTGGGCTTTGTGGAGACCCCTCCCCTCTACCATCTAAGCCGATCCCTGTATTCCCATACCTGCCATGGCCCTTCATTAACAGCAATTAGGCCAGGCAAATTGTGTTTGTGTAGTGCAGAGCAGTGTGATGGCTGGAGGGGCCTGTCTTTTATGAGCAGACACAGCTGCAGGGGCCTGCATGGCCCTGCCTGCCTGTCTGTCTGTCTGTCTGTCTGTCTGTCTGTCTGTCTGTCTGTCTGCCTGTCTGGCTGCCTGCCGCTCGTCTCCGCCCCATATCACAGCTCAATTCAAGTTCAAGCCCAGCCCCAAGCTGTTTCCCAGCACCCTGTTTCCAAAGACCACCTCGAGTCCCAGCTGCAGCTCCATCAAACGCCAAGTCTCACAGGGACAGTCAGACAGACTCTATGATGGTAGACAGACGGGTAGCTACAGTAGGTATGACAGACAGACAGACAGACAGACAGCTTGGCAAACAGGGAGTTAGGTATGAAGGTAGGCAGACAGACAGACAGACATATATGACGATAGACAGGCAGACAAGGAGCTAGGTCTGAAGGTAGACAAACAGGGAGGCAGCGAGCCCATCAGGAAGGCAGGGAGGCCAGGGGGCAGTTAGGTGGGAGGGTAAACAAGCAGGTGGGAGGGATGGCAAGCATGCAAACAAGCAGGTGGGTCTTCCATCAATCCCTCCAGGGCTCCACTGCTGTACGCTGAGGCCCAGCCAGGGGCTCCAGCTGTGGATCCGTCAGAAGCAGCGCTGGCCAGATAAGAGCCAGGGCCTCCTCATAGCCACCTCCTGCCCATGCTCATCAATCACCAGTGAGTCCCACTGATAACGCCAGATCAATCGGACAGCCACCGCCGCCACCGCTGTAATCAGACAGGGGAGACGCATGTGCGGACACCCATGGCCCTCTCCTGCCCCTCCTCCCACCCATGGCCCGCCTCCTGCCTGGCTAGAGAAAGCGAAAGAGAGAGGAAGAAAGAGAGATGGAAAGAAAGAAATTAGGCAAGAGAAAAAGAGAGACAGATATATATATATAAAGAGAGAAAGATATAGAGAGAGAGAGAGATAAAGAAAGAGAAAGAGAGAGAGATAAAGAGAGATAAAGAGAGAGAAAGAGAGAGAGAGAGAAATCAGAGCTGAGCATCTCCACACCTCCTCAGACCTCCCTGAGGCGAGGAGGAGATAAACAGCGGGGGGAGGGGCTGTGTGTCGACATACGTGTGTGGGAGGGATTACATAAACAATACATATGCAAGTGTGTGTGTGTGTGTGTGTGTGTGTGTGTGTGTGTGTGCTTGTGTGAAATCCAATTTCTACTCAACAGTCTGTTTTTGTGTATTTGCTGGCATCTCAGTCTGTGTGTGTAGCCTGGGGACACATCCACCAACACAAACATCAGCTAACAATTGCATCAGACAACAACTAAAATAAAATCATGTAAGCAACTGTCACTGACTAAAAGGACATTTCTTGTCAGCCACAGTAACACTATAATTGTTCCATTAACTTGTGAAAATTGCTCTTCAATCCCTGCCAAGGTTCTGTATTTTCTTCCCACACCTTTGTTCGCCTAGACAACTTAAAACATTCAATAGAGGTGAACTGAACACTGGCTGTGCTCAGAATGAAGCGTATGTGTCTGTAGGAAGCGATCCATGGCAATCACTGTGTTTGTGGGAATTGATTACATTTAGTCATTTAGCAGACACTCTTATCCAGATTAAACAAACTTCTTATCAATTTCCGGCAGGTAGAAAAGACACCATCAATTTCAAATCCTCCGGTGAGACTGACTGCACTGCTCATCGTAAACCAGGCTGATGTCAGATCGACATACAGAGTATTGTACAGAAACGTAGCAGGGAACAATGGTTGGGTGATGAAAACAGCTAATGATCAGCGAAGAAACTATGTTGAAAGGCAGCACCACAGAGTTGGTGTCTGTCACGTGGGAACAGTAGAGACGGTGGAAGCTGACAAGGTGAGGAAGCAGAGGGTGTTCATAGAGCGAAACAAGCAACTGTTTCTCGCGTACACGACGGATTATCTCACTCGCTTGCTCACTCCTGTCGTGTTCTGCAAATTAGGAACGCCCGTCTCTCCAATAAAGTCTGTCACACACACGTGCCCTGACCCTGGACAAACACCACCCTGCGTACTGGAGGATAGGGGGTGAGGGGCACAGTGAAAACGGGCCCCGTCTTCCATAATGCATGTCATACATTATCAGACCTGAGACCCCAGGAAGTGAGAGGTCACAATTAATAAACAGCAGCTCCTCAGAAGCGGCGAAGTCTCTCTTCACGGCCCGTAAACCCATTAACCTCTACAGACAGAGACAGAGACGCGTTCACGCACGCTGCTTGTTAGACAGCCGGTGAGGGCTGGCTCGCACATTTCATGCGCCATGTTGGAGGAGAAAACACACAGTCTCTCAGATACCAATTATCTTCTTCCACAATGGCAGGGGAGACTCTGGGAAGGAGGAAAACGAAGCAGCGCGGCTTTGGCTGTGAACACCTGTGCGTGGCGATACAAAAGGTATTACACACTGACTTGCCTCGGCACGCACTTTCGTTTAAAGCAGTGCATGCATGCATGTTCATAAACACACTTGCACAAATCACACCTGTCTATCTAGATGATCATCAACCCCAAACAGGAACCTGCTCTTCCTAGACAATAAACACTTGTAAGTATTTCCATCCCCCCCCACATCTTGACTACTCCCTCAAAGCATTCATCGACACAGGATTCCTAAGCCTTCGTAAGCAAATACATACTTATCTACCGTAGGTAAGTGGCACAGTGTCATCTTTTTTAAACGTCTGACATCAACAAGAACCTGCTAGGGATAATGATATCATCCTTTTTCATCAACCTTAAATCGCTTGTGTGACTTCGGAGCCAGTCCTTGGCAAAGCTGTGGCCACATAGAGTAGTGTGTGTGTTTGGGAGAACAAACAGCCATCAGAATGCGCAGTCCTGTGGTGATGTATACCTACCTGTGGAGCTGTTGTCAGCTAGCAGCCTTTTTAACATGTAAGTCATTATAGTGCTCTGACCTCCCCTCTAATGACCGTACCTCGGGTGACCTCACACTGCTGCGCCTCTTACCTCATCTACATGCGCCGGGCTACAGGCAGGGTCACAAGGACAGGAGGACCTGACAGAATGCCAACATCCCACCAGCTGCTGACCAGCATAACTGCCACTGTGCTACTCACCCCGGAACAGTCAACCCTCCCCAGGGTACCCCCTCCTCTCGGCCCCCCCTCTACTTCCACCCAGAAGGCAGACTGTCTGTGGGCACGTGGCTCTGGCTCTGGGCGATATGTGCCACACACCCATGAAATATCTCTAACAAGAGCTGTCAGGGCAATTAGCCTGTCAGAGTCACTCAGCTAGGAATCTGGAGCTTTGCATAATGTGTGCCCAGGCACAAAGAGGTGTTCATCTTAGCACTGGATAACATTCATACAGTGCACGCGCCTCACGAGGCACTGGTCCACTGTCAGCTGGCATGGCCTTACCTTTGCACATAAGGGATGGGAAAAATGTGTATGAGTATCGATCGCTTCCTCCTTTTCAACTGTCCTGGAGAGCAACACGTCCTCTGGCTTGGACACCAAGACTGTGGCCTTCCCAACGTCCCTCGGATCCAAGTGATTCAACATGCTTAATATCAACTGATCAATGAACACCTTGTCCATTCACCTGTCTGCCCTTTGCACACTAGAGAGAGACGAGGCCCGGAAGAAGGAAACGCCTCACCTACTGTGGGGAGCGCACCAGTTATTGTAATAAAAGCACTCCAGAGTCCTTCCTGCTGTGAACGCGTAACATTAAGTGTTCTTAATGTAGGCTTTAGTTCAATATTCAACATTCCACTTTCGTGGTAAGATGTGTAATTACCTTTTCATTGTTGTTTGAAGAACACGGAAATGTCAATGAACAATAGAGTAATTAATCACCTTTTTACATGAACAGTAAGAAAATAACACACAAGAGATGCTGTAATGGTCTACGGTGGATATGACTAGCCCCGCCAGCAGTACAGAGATATAGTGGAACAGACTAAACAGCTATTACTGTAAGAGGAATGTCATGCAAAGAGAAAAGACCCATAACTCTGTAGGCGGTAGTCCAAGGTAAACCTATAGTTACATACACAGTATGGTATCTGCACAACAATACACTGCTTGACTCAATTACTGATTCAGACCACATTTCATTTCACTTGGCAAGCCTAAATAAGTGTAGCGATCACTTTATGTAGCTGTGAACAGGAATGTACAGTGGTTTATAATGGAAATGTAACATGTCTGACACTGAGGTTTGGCCTGTGCAGGTGAAAGCAGTGTAGTATGACAAGACACTCAGGGTGCACGGTACCTCAAGAAGATAAAAGCAGACATCTAGTCTGTGGCTAACTTCTACCATGGAAAACTGTCCAACTGGGAAAGGATGGTGTCACAAAAGTGTATTGATTGGCATCCAGACCCCAGATTGAACTGAATCAGTAAAATACTTTAGGAACATGAATACGAGTATTGTAGTAAAGGTGGAATGTGATTGGCTATTGTGAAGCAACATATTCAAATTCCCTGTATGGTAAGCAGGAAAGAGTAATGAGACACAGCCTCTGGTACATAGCATCAGCTTACATTTATAATTATATTACACTTCTTGTCTGTCTATTTACAAAGGAAAAGATTACCCTTGATTCTGGATCATTTGAGGACTCTTTTACTCTCATATCTTTTCTCAGTTTGGTAAATAAAAAAAGGCCTCAAAGCTCAAATAAAAAACCCAAAGCCATCTATTCCCTGTCTTGTCAAATGCTACCTCCTGCTGCTACACTTAAAACAAATAAAAATAAAATAAAAAAAAGATTCTCCCAAAAAAGAAAATCCAGATTCTACCCCTCCCCATTATATCCTAAATAATAGTTGAATGCATAAATGCTGCTCCTTAATGCGGTATCATAAATCCCTTCGTTTATGATCAGCTTATCACAGGCGCACACGCAGCAGCGGCTTACCACTGGCACAATTTATTTTGCCCAATAGAGGCATTATGCCTCGCCATGCCAAAGCAATCTACCCTGGCGCCTTGCGACAGGCTGGTGACTGGATGCTTTATGTTCTCCATCCAAACAACCAAGATAGCCTGTGGCTGTGACGTGCACATGCACTCCCACTTACGCAGACACAGTATCACATGCTGCTTTCTCTCTCTCTCTCCCTCTCTCTCTCTCTACCTCTCTCTACCTTTCTCTCCCTCTCTCTCCCTCTCTCTCCCTCTCTCTCCCTCTCTCTCCCTCTCTCTCCCTCTCTCTCTCTCTCTCCCTTTCTCTCTCCCTTTCTCTCTCCCTTTCTCTCTCCCTTTCTCTCTCTCCCTTTCTCTCTCTCTCTCTCTCTCTCTCCCTCCCTCTCTCTTTATCTCTCTCTCTCTCCCTTTCTCTCTCCCTCCCTCTCTCTTTATCTCTCTCTCTCTCTCCCCCTCCCTATCTCTCTCCCTCTCTCTCTCGCTCTTTCCCTCCCTCTCTCCCTCACAGTCTCTCAAGGGCCTGGTCAGTCCAAGCTCTGCTTGAATGCTCCCCTAACAACAAAGTCTCAAGATACAACTCATGTCAACTGGCTTGTACTTTATTGACTTCAGAGAATGTGCTTATGAGAGGAGTTTCAAAGGCGAATAATTCTAATGGTGTTTTGTGTCTCCGCATCTCCCAGATGCTCGTGTTTTTCTGGATGGATATCAAAGAGACCCCTTTTCTAAGCAGCTTGAAAGCAAAGCAAGAAGAAAGACTAAATTAAAAATCAATAAGAAAAGTACTTCATTATGGACTTTAAGTCTGTTAAGTTGCACTGTAGAGCACTTTGAAAAGCAAACTGATTAATTGAAAAGCACTAGCTGCCACACATTAAAATGAATTATCTCAACATTAGAGCAAAATAACATACATTAACGATAACAGCAGACGGATGGAAATCCATACGTGCGTTTTTCAAGCCGGAGAAGAGCAAAGTGCCAAAACTGCCATTCCTTGCGTACTCTTAATGAAGAGGGATTAGCCGGAATTACACAGCGGAGAGAGGCATAGACATTTGCGTGGGGAATATTCTTCAGAAAACAGAATGCTTTGAATCGTAATCCCATATGTGTCATCCCCTCTGTCTGGGGAGACAAGAAGGCATAATGATGCAAAAGAACGTAAACAGCTTAAATAACCCGAGGATTGTTTGACAATATTAAACAAAAAGCTTGAAATAAAAAGTTTAGGAAGATAGATGTGAATCAATGACAGATATGGTCCTCGGCATGATGGCCGGGCATGTCTGAGAGGCTACATAAACCAAAGCAGACTGACTTTAATATCCCTGGCACAGGTTGGAGCCAGCATGTCTCCCACGCGGTTCAGCCCAATGTGCCAGCTTCATTAAAACCCTTCCCCAAAATACCAGCCATTAATGGGACTGCACCAATTGGCTGGCAGACATGCAAATGCAATCCTCTCAGAGACCTATCTCTGGCCCAACAACTGTATGTAAGGGGCGGGGCCACATGCAGCTTTATCTACCATGCGATTGGTCAACAGAGAGGTGGTGATCATCCCTACGGGGGGGGGGGGGGGTCCACCACGGCACAGGTCCAGTATAGAAGACGTTTTGAGACCTCCGGGGATCTAAATCATGAACCACAATGCTGTAAACAAAAAGTTCATTACACTTAAACTGTAGTATTTTAATGAGTTTTGTACATGGACTATGTTGGAAGTGAAACGAATCCTAACCCAAAGTTATGGGTTACGGATGAGGTGATAAGGGTGGGAGGAGCATCACTTCAAAAAGATTAGCTCATGTTGAATAAAGGGAGCAACGTTTTATGAAATGCAAACATCGGTGGATTTCTTAGCGCTTACAAGTACAAACAAGACCTTATCTGTGACATGTATAGCCGACACAGTGCAACAGGGGGCCTACTAGTGCAGTGCACATTTGGTGCAGAGCGTCCTTTATGCTGCTGTGTATCCCTCAATACATGATCATTCATCACAGTTTGGCCCTAATTTGCTGCAAAATTGTCCTCTTTTTGGATAGGCCAACAGCTGCTCTTTCCAAATCGGATTTGTACAACTTTATTCGTCTGCTTCATCCTTGACAAATGCATTGTCCCTGCTGCCCCACTGTACAGCCATAATGCAGCAATAATTATGATGCCCCACTGGCTGTTTCAAATAGATTAGGAGCTGTATTGATGGCAGCTGTCCCTGAGCCACGTGAACCTGATGAGACAATGTGATGACCAAAGACAATGACATTGAGGTTTTTTTTGGTCTTTGTGAAGAGTAAAAACGAAATGCACCAGCTGCAATACCACCTTTACATTATATATGGGGGAAAAAAAAAAGTTGGTTTAGTTATTTGTTCTCTGCTCTAAGATTATACAATCGGCTTAAAATGCTCAGGTCAGGTTCAAACTTTGATGTCATTTTGTGGTACCTGTGCCCAGACTGTGGGTAGCTACATTATTACTCTTCTGATCAAGCCAAAGCCAGTTTACAGTCCTGGGGGAGCTAGAAGCGAAATAAATAGTATTGGCTTGAATTCAATCAAACATCTAATTAGTGCTCAGCATCAATATTTATAGACTACTTCTTCCGTACAACACTGGGAAATTGATAACATCAACGTTAGAGGTCAGTCAAATACAAGTTAGTTTAAAACAACATTGTAACTTAGTACTGCAAAGTTTACAATATGGTTCCAAAACTCATTGTGTGGGTTGTAATCATCCCAGAGAAATGAGAGAAGGCCGGCCTCGATCTATACGGACTTGTTTTTTCTAAGATATTACCAAAGTTTGAACAAACTATTTCTGCTTCACCTGAATGCAGTTCTCCTGAACAACATAAAACCTCAGGGTTTGGTTCTTGTTACTTGTATCTGTAGTCAAGGAAAGTTAGAGCTGATGTCTTTTTTTCTTTTCTTCATTTGCTTACATGCATCGGTCAGAACTGAAGCCACTTTTTCAAAACTCTTCACACAGTCTGCATTAGCAACATGCAGGTGGGCCAAACAGTTAATCTGTCCTCCAAAACTCACTCAAACCAACAGAACCATTACTCAAAATAAGCTTGTTAGATCATGACATTGGCAAAAATTCTACCTCAGAAGTATACACTGTTATTCATAACACACTGACTTAAAAAACACTAACAACAAGGAGCATTATAAAAATTATGAACTTTTATCTTTGAAGTTTGAATGATTTTACAAATGAGTCAGTATTTCACTCTGACTACAAAAGTCTATACAATAATGAATCCGAAATGCAGCAATTTGCTTCAGTATCCTTTATATTTTCCATATCTTTAGTGTATATATAGTACGTAATTTACGTAAAATTAATGAAAAATACTCAATTGAATCACAACACCAAATGATCAATGATAATGCAATTGCATTACTGCAATACACGCTGTACTGTGATTGGTTTACTTTCTCCACTCTCCAGTATGTTGCCATAACTGTGTCTCTTATCTTATCAAAGACCACCGCTTGACCAATGCATCCAAGCAATCGAGAAAAACTCCAAGTAATAAATGCAGTGAAATGGGAGACAACACGAATGCCAATTACACTGAAACTAACATGAAGAGAGAGATGAAAAGAGAGATGAAGAGAGAGAGCGTGAGAGAGTGACGAGTAAGAGAGAAAAGTAAAGAGAGGGAGAGAGAGAGAGAGAGAGACAGAGAGAGAGAGAGAGAGAGAGAGAGAGAGTATTGAAACAGTAAAAACATGCCTCAGCTTTTATCATCTAAAGATGACAGAAGAAAGTAAAAGTTGTATCATTTTGGACTAAACATCCACATCAACACACACCAAATGCATATTTTGCTGATGTCAAAGTCACAAATCACTTGACAGTTTGGACAGTTCAACACCATGTTCCTCTCTGCACATCAATGATCTCTGTAGCTTTGGTTTTGACAAGGTGGCACCCAACTCGGGTGTGTTTTTCCACTACATACTGTCACAGAATAGGTATTTTGACAAGAACATTGGCATGATGCCTCACAAATAGTGATGTTAAGAGGTTCAATTGAGACCTAAGCACAGCTTATCTTGCCCTCACTTTCAGGTGGCCACTGTTCCTCAAAACAAATCCAACAAAGCTGAAACAAGACCATTTTCAGTGGAGTGACTTTAACAGAGGGTCTGCTTTAACAGAGGGGCTAGCTAGCATGACTAACTACTTCCTTCGCAAGCCTTGGGGTAAAGCAGAGAGGCAAAGAAGGTGAAGGAGCCTGGCCGAGTGCAGAGCTGAGGAGATAGATTACAGGTCCTCCATGTTCTGACACTATCAGAAAGACTCAACACCCCAGGTCTGTCTGTTGAGTTGGATCACCTCACTGCCACCAGCACACTGAGGTCTGCAGGACCGCTCAGTCACTGTCTGGTTGCCAACAGTCCAGCCTTAAATAGCTGCCTGTCTTTACTGCATTTAAACACTAAGGGGAGGGCCTCTGCAAAGCAGAGTAGAACAGTGGTGAGAACAGGGCTTGATAAAATATGGTTTCATCCTCTGTTGCTTAGCAGATGCTGCACATCAATACATTGCCTTTCCATGAAGTGGTGAAAGATCCAGCAAGTGTAAAGCGAATGGCAGCAGAGAAACAATATACACGTCTGCGTTTCTGTGTGCAGTTAACTTTATTCTAAACCTATTCAAGATGTTTCAATCAGCAGTCAAGAGGAAGAAAGTTTCCATCAGTGGTCCCGTGGGAGAGGAGTTTAGAGAGCAGAGGAGGGTTGACCTAGAGGTGTGGAGGTCAGCAGACCAGCGTGAGACCCTCCTGAGGTCCTCCTATGACAGCCTGATGAAAGAGCGGCAATCAACAGGGCTGCCCCCCATAGAGAGAGGCGCCACAGCAAGGGCAGTCAATTCTAACTCTCTCTCTCTCTCTCTCTCTCTCTCTCTCTCTCTCTGTTTCTCCCACTCTCTCTTCCAGATGCCTCTCGAACACACACACACACACACACGTCCAAACACACACACTGGATCTACACAAATTACTAGCTATTATACCATGGCCAGCATAAATGATATTTTCCGAGCAACATTTGCAGATTCGAGCACCATTTTTTCTTTCCAGATAATACGCCATGTTCAGTGCCTCTTTATCCTGTCTCTACTTTGTACGCTTCAAAATTAGTATGCGTAAATTATTGGGCTTTTTAACTAACAATCCTTTTTCAAGTTAGTTTACACACAAAAAAATGTATTAGGATGTTTTTAAATATTCTTTTAACACTGCAATGAATGTCAGTGAAGCCATTTAATAGTTTCCAACTGTCACTGAAATAGATGGTTAGATCAGTTTCTAGTTGGGCCCCACTCATTAAAAAGCCTCATTACCAACAGTATTGTATTTTTGTCTTCCATGCACAGCATTATATTTGCCTGTGGTGAGCCAGTCAAAATGAATACTTCCAGTCGGTCAGTTTATTAGGATATCTAGAGTATACGATACAATTTGAGACTTCATTATCAGTATTCACCATGTAAAGAACTATCACGAAACTTTCAGGCGTCACCACAATTTAATACATTATGAACTTCATGAATACGGTAATAATCTCATTCTATTTTTTTTATGGTGTCTTCATAATTGCCTGATTAATGATTTTCAGCAATCTTTTTCAATGTTCTCTGTATTCTAGATGAATTGGATGTTCCTTAAAGCCAGTTATTACACTTTCGTATATGTTGGTAAAGTGATAGTGTCCATTTAAATAGACTGGTACAATTCCTGTATCTGTTTATAGTACCTATAAACTTACAGATGATTTCACAGCACAGCATTTGTGGGCTAATGCTCATTATTAAAGGAAATGTGATATATTTCATAAAATATAAATGGACTATGCTGCCCTGTGTAATACTATTATATTGATTTCACGTCATTAGGCTGGTACTTTGATACATAACAAGGGAGGAATATCTAATGTCAATTAGTAAAGCTTAAAGGCACATGCGCCTCTCTTAGTCAGTGATGTACAAACCCAGAATACACCTCAGTTCATTACAAATATGAGGTGGGTGATTGTTACAACTTACAAGCATGGTGTCAATATAACTATGTATCTGAATATAGATATACAGCAACAAAAGCAGTACATTATAAGCGCATGTTTGTTTATAAAAACAAAGCAAAGGCCAAAAGTTGATGATGTTGGAGTGCTCCTTTAAGAAATACAATCACATGCAAGGGAGGACAATGGGGGAAAACAAGAAAAATGAGTCACTCAATCAGGTCTGAGAGATGTCATGGAGAAACAGAAGGCTGGCAGGTCCATGCTGATGAGTCATGGAGGCTCACGCTGGCATGGCCAATCAACCGTCAACCTGATCGCTCGAGGACACACACCGTGTAATGGCCGAGAGATGATCGTCTCATCCAAATGTCAACATTTTCTTGTGGGAGAAATTCTATTAGATCCATTTTGCATCATAGGTAGTGTGCAAACACAGGAGGGAAATGAGGAGCTTGCTTTCGTATTCCAAAGGGAACCAAACTCTCATCCCTGTCGCTTCTCCCGTGATAATGTGAGTCTGGTTATTGTCCTGGTATCCTGGTATTAGGTTGTTTTTCAATTACTCTTGACAATTTGGAACTAGGTCATGAGTAATGCATATAACCCATGGTGGTCTTCTTGTGTACAGCTCAATAATGGCTTCTACAAAGACCGGACAAGGGCCGGCATTACTTCAGGAACCACAAATATGGAAGATTGTCACCAATAAAGTATTTACAACGAGTCCTAGTTTGCTGCTGCTGCATATTTAGGCTGCCATATGGGTAGCTGTGTTTGGACTCCCCATTAGCACTTACAGATGATTTGTGAAGCATCTATGTAGGTCTTATGAATACATATAAATAGGCCTTCTGGATTCATTGCTCTGGACCCCCTAAAGGGAGTCTGACCATTCCTTGCTGATGGAATGTCATTATTGTGTAAATGGATTGTAAAAATACTGTATTGCTATTTTAAACAACCAAATGAATACACAGCCCCCTAGAAGAGGTACACTGCTGACCAGAGTGGTATATATGTTTGTGATTGTAACAGGAAATCATATGAATGCTCATTGGAGGAAGGAGCGTATCCCAGTCCGACCACATTTGGTGGATTCTGTAGATAGCGCTGACTAGGATATACTGTTTTCAACACATTTTGAATTTCTGAATTCTAAAAAATCTAATCTTGAAGAGTTGTATGGTGTTGCTGATGTATTTCAAGTCACAGGCTGAATAATAAAATACACACGGTAAAATAGACTACAAATGATTGATGTTGAGGAAAATAGAGCGTTTCTCTTAGCTCTGGTCTTATTTTGGCCTAATGTCCTCAAAATATCATGCTGATGAGTCCTCTGGAACTCAAACGAGTTGGGAAAGACTACTCGAGTTTACAGATTCAATAACTTACATGTCTGTTTGTCACATTACCTTGACATAAGCTACATACTAAATTGGGTTCCAGGCTAGAAGTGCTGTAGGATTCCTATCTTCCATAATAATGAAACAAAGAGGACATTCTTAACCCTACCCTCCCATTCTTTACGAGGCATGTCAAACATTAGTCTAATTCACTCCTGACAGTCTAAGACTCCACCCACCCAAAGAATAATAAAATAATGTGTGGAAACTAATGCAGCATTCAGACTCTGATATTAATCACAGTAAAAGAGGGGGGCCGTGCCAGCCAGAGCAGTATATCTTTCTGAAATTAGAATTTACAAGTAGCAGAGACATAGTTAGTGCTTGCACATTCTCACAGAGTCCCACTTATGACAAAGTAAATCATCTGCCTAAGGATAACCAATGTTTATGGAATCTATATATATATATATATGATGCAAAAAAAATCTCAGAATGTCTGTGTGTGTGTGTGTGTGTGTGTCTGTAGGATGTGTCGATCAACATCAGTAGACATCTGTAGGCTACATAATAATGTGCATGAATGTACCACAGCATTAGAACTTGTGTCAAAAGTATGAGACAATACTGTCATAATGTGCAGAAGTGATCAGATGATGTAAAGGTTGATCAAGTCATTTTGAGAATTTCAATAGTGAGAAATGTAGGTACCAAAGCCACTGAGGGAAAAAAAAAAAAAAAACACACTGCATCACAGACACTGCACTATCTATCTATAATTCCAGAAATATGTGTGTCACCGACATCTTACTCACCGACTGCATCAGGGGTACTGTGACCTATCTATAATTCCGGGAATTTGTGTGTGTGTCTTACCGACATCTTAATCACCAACTGCATCACGAGCACTGTGCTATAATTGCTATAATGTCAATGATTAATAATAATACTATTGTACAATACAAAAATAATTAGAAAACCATTATATGCAAACATTTATGTGCACATAGGAAAGCAGCAACACTTACCGTAACAGGACTCCTTACAAACTCCTGTCAAAGAGACAAGTGCGTGCGCAAACACACACACACACACACACACACACACACACACACACACACACACACACACACACACACAGGCACATGCAAAGTTGACAACATCTAATTTGGCCACAATGAATGGTGTTGGGCACACCTAATGTGTCTGTTTCAAATAATATCAAATAATTAAGAGTAATGATGCTTTCTGACATGCTAATAGTTTGTTGGGAGCATTAAACTAGCAATCAGTCACTGTCTCTGGCGGTCAAATATTTGCTAAGACACAGTGTTTCATGACAGTGCTCCTTAGAATCAGTGTGCTGCACTGCAGACAGTGAGCTAACTTTGGAGTTATTAAGCTGCAGACACAGAAACAAACACAAGGTAAGCTCAGATACCACAGTTATATATAACCAGTCTACAAAAAAGGATGGAGGTTGGGAAAGTTGAATAGATGAGTACAAATATGCTTTGTGACCAAGGCCACAGTTTGGTAGGACATGTGGCTGTCTGCTGCATGTCTCAGCGGCATAGAAGGGGCCAAAGAGTTTGCAATCACATCTGGAGCAGGCCTTGGGGAGAGAGGTTTAATTATGAAACAGAAACTAAACTGAAGGAAAGGAGGCCACCCTAGACTTCCCCCAGGTAAACACTAGTCTGAGTGGCCTGCTCTCCACTGTCCAGCACAACTCAACATAGAGCAAAACAGACAGAAAGGCTGCCAGCCAAAACATCCGTGTGCTTATGCATTCACACAGACACAATTAGAGACACAACGGAACAACAAATGGTTATGTTATTTTAATTTCATTCCAAGAGTTTAGGAAGTCAAAATCAACTCAAAAGTTCAAACAAAATCATGTATTATTATTTTTGAATGAAGAGTCTGCAGGTACAGTAAAATCTCTGTCTACTGTGCATCAGGTGTAAACAATAATACATTCTTATTGTGAGCAATAGATTTGAAAGGCTTTGCATAAAATATTGTACGAAAGTTTTATGAGAAAAGTGCATCTTCAAAGGAAATTTGAAGAAAAATAGCCTGTGCATATAAACCTTTTATTGGAGATGTGATGCAGTGTCTTGAAACATTCAGTTTTCAGCCAAAAACATGCATAAATCTAGAATTAGATTTTCTTTTACTTGTTCAACATAATATCTAAGAGGCATGTTTGGGAAAAAAAAGAAAAATAGTTCTCTGTCCATTTAACAAAGCCAATTTAAGATCATAAGATTACTTTGATCGAAGATTTAAAACATGAATTTCCCTTATTCACACACAAACACGCATGATGGGATAAATGTTTTATGACCCGTGTGCTTGCGTTTCTGTGTGATGAAAAGTGGACTGGGAAGACATCCAAACAAGCCTCATCACCAGTGAGCAAAGCTCATAAAATGCATCCATCCCCCAATTCCCCTCTCCCCGCCCCACCTCCGCCTGGGCCACTCTGGGCCTGCTGTGCAAGGGGCCCCTGCTGTGCAAGGAGGGCCCTGCTGGGGTTCCGATCCCAGCCCACCGTCAAGCCCTCCACGGACACGGACATGAACACGATGGAGATAAAAAGGTTGAGGCAATGCTTCCCGCAACTCAGAATACCCAATGACCTGATTTCTCATGTATGGTTGGCGGCATGGAAGCACAGTGATCCATGCAGTTGGCTGGACAAGGGGGGGAGGGGGGGGGGGGCTAGGAGGGCCAGCGGCGGCATGTTGTGCTGCACTATCAGCAGTACAGGGGCTTGGGAGAGGGAGAAGGGAGACAGGGGAGGAGGAGGAGGAGTATGGTGGAGGATGATGGAGGAGGAGGAGGATGGGGGAGGAGGATGGGACAAGGAATATGGGGGAGGAAGAGGAGGAGAAGGGGAAAGGAGGAGGAGGAGGGTGGGGGAGGAGGGTGGAGGATGGGAGAAGGAGGACGGGGAGGAGGAGAAGGAGGGGGAGGAGGAGGATGGGGAGGAGGAGGGTGTATGGAGGAAGACAGGGGGAATGGAGAAAATGAGTGCAGCGCCACACAGGAGGAATATCAGAGAGAAGTTAAGATTTTTGAAACAGAGATGGTGACAGACATTGGAGGAGACGGCTGGGGGACTTGTCAAAGCACATCAGAGGGTAGAGACAGCATGTAGTCTTCTCACGGCCATGAGTTAACACTGATGGAACTAACTGTTACCACTGTAGAACTAGCACCTAGCTATTCAGAAGACATGACAGATTAGCTGTGGTGCTTGAGGAGTACAAAAGTAAAGGCTTTACTGTAGAAGAACTACTGTGCCGCAAAGACATCTTCTGTATTCTTTCAGATTCATTTTTTTTTTTAAATTCATGTTTCTTTGATTTGATCTAATAATCCAAATCAACATCAATTCAATAATTGTTGGTAGAGGCAGAAATGAAACAAACTGTATTCTGATGCATTCACATGCAAGGTCTTGAAATCCATTGCCCTCCTCCATGTGTCTAACTCTGATAACGTTTCATCTCCTCAAAAACCGCGATGTCGGAGACAGATAATATAGAAGGGGGGAAACCGCAGAAAGACAACAGACGTCCATTGACATTTAGCGTTTTGCCATCGCAGCACTCAAGCAGTTACCTTGGGGGTTCATTACCGGAACAAAAGACCCAACGCTGGGCTAATCCCTGGCTGTGCATCTGCTAATATGTGCTGCTGGAGTAGATTGTCAGATAATGAGACATCATTGTGCCACGCTAATCGCAACTCTTCCCTGCCCACCATTTGCCATCTCTGAAAAGATGAGAAAAATGTTACTAATTATGCATTTTAATAGGATTACTGCATCTACGTAATCAACTACTCTTGAGTGTGGCGCTAATGAATTCCTCCAGAAAGGAGATGACGAATCAAAGGCTTGTCAAAGACTGATTTGTGTTGTTGAGGAGATTTACATGCTAGTAATGGAGTAGATGTTCTGAGTGAGGCTGGAGCCCTCAGGGGGACTTAGTGTGCATGTTGGAGGCTGATATGACACTTTCTAATCCATCTCTGTAAACTTGACCTTCAGCCATGCTCAGCCAGTGCAGAGTCACAGTACACAGAGTGATTCGGTTCTCTTATCCCACTGGGGCTTACAGTAGGCGATTCAACAGTGAACCACGGACAGCAGTCTTTGCTACCGACACAGAGGGACAAAACCTGTTTGATGACCGACTGAGACATGGTTTGTAAGGTGCCCATTAAATAGCAGATAAAACAGGGTATCGCTCTAATTTATAAGGGCACCAATCTGTCAGCCTAATGTACAAAGGACCCATTTAAACCATGTTCAAAGAAAGTATCCTTGCAACTTGTGTCTGAGTGGCAAACCTGTGCAAACTGTGGCAATGACAGTAAATCAAACATAAGGGAATACTGTAACCTGAGAGGTATAACATGTACACAAGTACTACTGTAATTTGCCAACCAAGACCTTGATAGTTGCCAAGTTGCCAAGTTCACATAAATGCACAACAGTATATTTTATTTGATCCAGGCAGTAAATGAGGATTCACATAAATAAAATATGATCTGGATTGTAATGAGTGATAACACACATATGACACCTTCTGGAAATAGCATTGATTTGAAAGCTCCCCACACATTAGAGACAAACAAGACATTTACATTTACATTTAGTCATTTAGCGGACGCTCTTATCCAGAGCGACTTACAGTAAGTACAGGGACATTCCCCCCGAGGCAAGTAGGGTGAAGTGCCTTGCCCAAGGACACAACGTCATTTGGCACGGCGGGGATTCGATCCCACAACCTTCAGATTACGAGCCCGATTCCCCTCACCATTGAGCCACCTGACTCCCCAAGACAAGTGCCTTTCTCTGAAGTATGCAAATGTTTGTGTGCATTCTTCAAAACATGAACAGGACTGGACTTCCTACTGTATTTCTTTTCAACATATACTGTATATATTATCAATCCATTTTTAAATACAATACATTTGATGTGATGAGTTGTGGTTAGTGAAAAGCCTCAAAAGAAAGGAAACTCAAAAGAGCAACACAACTCTAACTAATCACTGAATCACTGTGACATTCGTTTTTGTCACGGTTCACACGGTGTCTGAGCGCCGATCTGCGTCACCAGAATATTAGACACACTTGTTTTGTGTTTACTCATGAGGATGGCTTTATAAACTGAGCTGTCTCTGACCTTGTTGTGAAGTCTTATTCTTTGTTTTGTTATCGATGGCCGTGTGGCGTTTGCCCTTTGTTCTGTATCTTGTTTATTTCTAAGTAAAGTTCTCGTGCACTTTCATCCCAAAATGCCAACTCCTTGCCTGCTTTACCACAGTTTTAATATTCTGTGCCTGATAGCTAGAGATGTAGTTACCTTGAGATGTGACGAGTACACCCCTCTTTGACTGGCTGCTGAGATACAGTGCACGTATGATCCTTGACATTCCTTTCTTCATGTACTATTTGTGTGTTGCTTTGAATGAAGGTGTTTGCTAAGTGCACAGCTATTCCAGCTGATGCTGCAGTGCCCCTGTACTTCATACATCACCAATCACGTTGTTTGTGCAGCAGTTGGGTTAGGATTGTGTTAGAGATTGTGTCATTTGGAATGTCCTTTCTTTTGAGGCTTTCACAAACCATAACTCTGCACAAAATGAGTTTTCATCATATGACATGAAATAATCTTATGGATGAACATTTAGGCGTAATCTTAGATAAAATATTTGTGCAATGTATAGGGAAATCGGAATACACTACACTCATTGTACAATTAGGACAATTTGAATGGATGTGACATGTATTAGCAAAGCTGAAGAGCTGCCCTGCCTTCTGTGAACAGGGTCAAAGCAGGCAGAACATTAATTTGACACATACTACACATGACTTGCACTATACTAATGGGGTCATTTGCTTCATCTGATCGAGACAAAAACACCCAAAGCTGGTGTTGCATCACTGGCATTCAAGTGTCAACACAATGTGTGCTTCTACAGTTCCAAAATCAATTGATTGTGTGTTTGTTTTATTGTCCTAGTGTGGACCAGAAAGTAAACTGTGGAAAATTATATCTTTCTTCCCATTTGTGTCTTCACAAGTGCTATTTCTAAAGGTTTTTAGGGGGTTCAGAATTTGAATTAACTCTAAGATTGTGTTTAGGCATAAAGGATAGTTTTAGTGTTAAGGTTAGGATTATGGGTTCAAATTAGATTTCTTTGTGTTGAGATGAAGGTTATGAATACAGTGAGGTTTAGGATTAGGGGTTGGGCCAACTGGATTTAGATTTGGACTGAATTGTGACTCATCACAATAATTTTGTCAACCAAAGGAGGGAGAAAAAGAGGGAGAGCGAGAAAGACGGGGGGAAACACAATTGGACACTTCTTTTGTGTTCAATTGTCCGATAGTAGATTAAAGCTCTAGAAGTGTTTATTTTCCTTGTTAACATCAATAAAATAAGATATAGTACTGAAATACAATATCAAATCCCCCAAATACCTCGGGCATTCAGACTGAAGGAGAGATCTAAAAACATCCCTACAAAAGATATTCATTCTCTGACAGCCAGCCTGTCTGTCTGGTTAATTTACCCAGAAATCCTTCGCCCGGGTGCTCCATCGATAAACAGGCAACAGGGAGGTGCGCTCAGGCTGACAATGTCATAAAAACAGACATTTTCTCCCTCAAATATTTCACCATTCTGTCCATCCCAAAGCAGTGGAAGTGACATCTGCAGTCTCATTACCCAGCGTTATTGAAAAGGAAAGATGTTGTTCCAGGAACCAAGTCACGGAGTCACCTAGATGACATGTCACATATGCTGTGCTGCACATCACTTTCACTGTGTGAGTAGCATTCAGAGTAGTTTATATTTTAAAGGATAAATACATGGATAAGCGTTATGTGAGTGAGTGAGTGAGTGTGTGAGTGTGTGTTTATGTGAGACAGAGACAGAGAGAGATGGATCTGTGGATGTCTGCTGGGATACAATCTGACTTTAATGTATGCGGCTTAAAGCCCTGGGGATTGTCCTGCTGCGCAAGGAACTCTCCATCACATCGTTACTGGAAACACATCAGAGGCCAAGTGCAGCCAGAAGCATTTCAGATCCTAGCCAAGTGCCCAAAGCACAGTGTACATCTTCACACCATAGTATGTACTAATATGGGTGCAGAGAATGGACCTTTGAAGTAAGCCCTCACACAGTGAACAAAATGCAGCTGACAAAGTAAAGTATTGCCCATCTATATTAACTCTCTAAGTCCCAAAATTGTGTGTGACACACACACACACACACAGACTCACACACACACACAGACTCACACAAATATACTTGGCCTTTAACACCAGCATGAAAATCACAGTGTCTGCTCAGGAATTTGCTTTCTGGCATTATTATAATGTTTCATGTAGGATGGGAAAGTGTTATGATTAAATAATGCTAATGTATTCTGTATGGCCTAAGAACATTGTTGCCTCTCCTTACACTTAAGGATTATACAGCAATGCCCTATAATGCAGTGAAAAATCTCCCCCGTCCAAAGTTAATCTAAACATAAAGGAGTTATGCAAGGCAGAGCAGCACTTGAAGACCTCAAGCACAAAGCCAAGGGCTGATTATTATTCCTGAAAAAGAATAAGCACATTATTCAAGCAAATCAGCGATGGAAATCATGCAAACGAATGCAAGGTTTGCTCTTGCTGGTTGAAAACGATGATTAATAGACAAAAGTATTGAGTTTCTTCCACTCAGAGAGGGGAGACCAGAACTGACAAAGATCCTTGGCCTCCTTCCAAAGTGGCAAAGTGTGTCTATTCTGAAGTAAACATCTGTTCAAAGTTAAGTTTCCATACAAAGCAAATACAACTTTCCACAGACTAAACAACTCAAGGTGTCAGTCCTCATATTTCATAAAGATGTGACATTGCTGTTATTTTCCTTTTATAGGTGTGGCATTTGTCTGTTTTTGTGGTAAACATCTGTTTATGTGGCCTCCTACTGGGGTCACTCTCATCGCATCAAAGACTCACAACTGTTGCCGGGCAACCAGATAAAGAGATAGGGCCGCTCCATTGAGCACAGAATGTACTCATCAGGAAAGATACACAGACACAGACAGGCGGATATATATATATATATATATATATATATATATATATATATAAGTAGTAAAATACATAAAAGAAGAGAGAGGGTTGGAGACAAAAAGAGAAAGATGGAGAAACAGAGAGAGAGAGAGAGAGAGAAAGAGAGAGAGGGAAGAGAGGGCGGAGACAGAAAGAGAAAAATGGAGAGAAACAGAGAGAGAGAGAGAGAGAGAGAGAGAGAGAGAGAGAGAGAGAGAGAGAGAGAGAGAGAGAGAAGTAAGAAGAAATAGGGTGTGTGGGGGGGGACACAGAAAGAGAAATAGAGAGAGAGACAGAGAAGGTGGGAGTGAGAGAGGGGCCCTACCTGCTATTTGCACGATCAGCTTTCACTCGTTCAGGGAAATGGAAGGATACGTCCAGGCACCACAGGCTTTCTGTTGACCAGTGCGAAGGATAGCTCTGTCTGCAGGAACACGGATGAAGCCTTGATGACGTGCTGACCAAACCGGAACGTAGACATGTTGGCACTTGGCTAGTGTAGGCCTGGAACACAGAGAGAGGTGTCAAACAATTTGCCTGATGCACACCAACAGAGAGTCTATCTAATGCTACAAGAGGGAGACACAAAATCACAAAACAGTGTCAACTTCTCTTCACAGTGAATCTATTTTTATTAAATATTTTCAAGGTTTTGTACAGGAACCATGGCAAACCAGCATGAAATGCAAGTTTTCGCCATTTTAAAATAGTCCAAAACATGTCTTTATATGGAGAAGTGTCAGTGATTACTGAAATGAAAAAGTGAAGGAACACTGATTGGGGAAGCGCATTAATGAGCAATATGACAATTCAGAACCAGTCTGTTCAGTAGAGCCAATCACTCATTTGGAAGCTACTAAAACAAAAGGAAAAAAAGAATGACAATTCTCTTGGTGATACTGGGTGTGTGAAGTGACGAGTGTCTCATCATTTTGTGTCATGGACATCAAAAGCTCTGACAAGACACCGTCATATCTGACTCCCTGCCTCCATCAGCTGTCAAACGACAGGCTCCCTGTTGGGAGGGTCTCTCACAGCAACCATATAATACCCTTCCCTCCCTCCCCCTTTTTCAGTCCTATTCCAATTATTTCCCAAATCTCGTTATACTATATTCCAGTTTCCCTATGTGCCGTATCCAACGAGTGGGCACAATCTAGCTGCACATGCCTTTTTCATTCCAATTAGCCAACCAGAGTTTACTTCACATACAATCTAATGGGTTCAAAAACCTCCAGAAAAAGCAGAGTCAATATCAGGGTTGTAGAGTGTCATACCAATCTCTACTGCCCTGAACGAGTCTGTGACTTTGAGGGTGAGAAGTGAAATGAAGAAGAAGAAAAAAAACAGCATAGAGCTTAGCTAATTACCAGAGTCCAAAAACAAACAAACATTTCTTCTGGGTTTATGGAGATGTATGCCTGCCTAAAAAGCCAGTAAATCGGCCTGCTGCCATGACGGCTTTCCATTCAACTTAATTACACCTAATGACTGCGAAAGGATCCTCCTTTTGAAATGTGTGCATGACTTATTGTAATGGGGTTAAATGAGGCCTAAGCGATTACACGGGCCCCTCTCGGAGGGCTGCGGGCCTGACGGAGCCTGGGAGACCAGGGAGGAGAAGGAGGAGGCTGAGGCCTGGAGATAATCGCCCTGCGCTTCCCACTCTCCTCTGCACTCCGTCACACTCTTTCTGTCTCCCGGCCCGGCTGCACCGCAATATGAAGACACAGTTATGTTATGGTGGAGGGAGAGAGAAAGAGAGAGGGTGGACAGAAAGAGAGATGAACTGAGAGAGAGAGAGAGAGAGAGAGAGAGAGAGAGAGAGAGAGAGAGAGAGAGAGAGAGAGAGAGAGAGAGAGAGAGAGAGAGAGAGAGAGAGAGAGAGAGAGAGAGAGACTGACAGGCAGGCAGGCAGGCAGGCAGGCAGGCAGAAGCAGGCTGAGAGAGAGAGCAGGGGATCCCTGGGTGGATTTGGACCAAGTCCCAGAAGACACATTCATACACGCACTCACCAGCTGTCTGCTGCATTAGCATTCCAAATGGACTCCAACAATTCCACAATTAAGAATTAGAATGCTGCAATTAGTTTATCGCACACAGAGATGACCTACTTAATGTGTGCCTTAGACCCATTTAATCAGATTTATTTTAAAATGCTAAGGCCCTTCAATTTAGGCTGTGCACTTGTGTGTATGTAGCTGCTTGCTTGTATGTATTTGAACAGACAGACTCACGCATGTATCATGAATGAGGCGGCTTTTACGCCTGTTTGCTCACCTTTCAGTCCATAATTGCAATTTTATGATACATAGCTATGATCTCCCCATAGCGGTGTGCGGCATGCTAAATCTATATCCACATGAGTGACTGTTTGTGTAGCATTATGCACAGGAGCGAGTGCAGGGGTCACATCATGTCTAATCCTTATCAGCAACCTTGAACAGACAGAGGTGTCAGAACAGCATGTAATCTGCACTATGCAGGAGCACACAGCTAGCACCTGATACCCTCTCCTCTCTGATAGCATAATCCCTGTGAAAGCCTGACCACGGACAGGACCTGCGCTGGACCCTGGTTCATGAGAATATGCCTCACAAGGACAGCAGTCAGTCCATATATCAGGGACAGTGACAGAGCAGTGATCGACATTAAGGCTTGTCCGATTGTCCGGGTCAAGAAAAAAAAGAAAAAATGTAGGACAAGTATAATGAAGACTGAACTTGCCCGAAATGACAAGGAAAAAATGTTTCTTAGTATCAGTGCAAGCAAAAACAACATTTTTGTCTTTATATATAATGCAGCTATAGTCCCCTTCTGCATTTATGAATGGATCCGCGCGTTCTACTGCTCGTGCCGTAAATGTAGCCCGCCGGCGCCAATTGTGTCCTTGAGATTTCTTATTCGGATTTAAATCAGTTAGCCGACATTGGTGTTCAAAGTGGAGTTCAGTGAGAAAATGTTTCTTAATAGCCTACACCGAAACCTGGGCAAACACCAGAAGCGCCTCATTCCTGCATCACAAGTAAACAGACCCTCCAAGAATTTGCGATGTTGCGATCGCACCAATTCACGCAAATCCAACGATTCCCCGCGAATTCAGCGCAAATTTTAACCAATCACCGCAATTTTCCCGAAACTTTGACCAATCATCGTCGTTTCCCACAAATCTCTCCAGTAGGGGTTAAATCCAGTGTTGCGCCTGAATGCATTCATTGAACAAAAGTTCATGAACTTGTTCATAATTTTGGTGAACGTGAACTGAATGTACTGTATTACTGCCTGATGAACGATACTGTGAATGGGTTCCTTCTGGTGTCTGTGAACTCTTTCACTCTTTTAATTTCGTTCGATAAGGTGCCAGATTGCCAGAGACTTCCAGGTGAAAAACACATCGTTAACAGTCCTGTATTCAGGGTTGCCCAACCAGTCAATTGCTGCGTGTGCTTTCTTCTACTGTCTACGCCTGGCAAGCAAGAGTGTATGGCTGCAGCCAGCAACCTCCCCCCTCATGCCCTCCCACCCCATGCCCTCCCGTCTCATGCACTCCCGTCTCATGCTTCTACTTTTCAAAATAAAAGCTTGTCTCATGCTTCTACTTTTTAAAATAAAAGCTTGTCTGGTCCTCTATTTCTCCTTTCTACTTTGGTGTACGTGTTTTTTTTTTGCTACAATACAAACTAAAAATCAATTTTACAAACATGGGAGGCCCGGTTGAGTTTAGGCATCATAACGACGGTTGAGGTTAGGATTAGTTTAAGGCCAGGAGTCGTAGCAGAGGTCGAGGTTAAGGTTAGGCACGACCACGACGGTTGGGGGACAATGATGGTCGGTACAGCACACCTTGCATTTTGTCATCTGCGGTCTGTTCTTTTTTTTTAAAGACACTGATATGTACCTTAAGGAAAATCACAAAAAGAAACCTGGTCTGCAGAAATGTATGGTCTGCAACCATAAATTGCTATAGGTAACGTTAGCTAATATTCGCTAACAAATGTCAACATAAAACGCTGATGCAGTTTTAAATGAATGTCATCGCAGGTTTCATTAAATATACGTTAACATCAGGGACAAAACAATAACATCCAGAAATCAGCAAACTATATGGATTTAAAAAAATATTATTAATTAATTGAAAGTTTTTCAATTAATTGCAACAAACGTGCTCACAAATTTACCTTTAACTCCATCTGTACAATAATTCGCGATTTGGTATTTTTGACCCTCTGCTTTACCGTTGGACAGCTTGGGCATGAGACGGGAGGGCATGAGACGGGAGGCTGCAGGCTGCAGCCATACCCATCTCCTGGCAAGCGTGAGAGCGCCGAAGTTGCGTAGAGGCCGAGAGCGGTATTCCAGACAGAAAGAGATGTCAATCGTTTTTTTTCACAGTTATGGTAGGTTAGAGTGTTGATTCTGTGCCTATGGAGTTTTCTCGTTTTAGTTTAAGTTAGAGAGGAAATAAGGAGAAAACGACATGGTATCCAGATGGAGGGAGAGCCATAAGCACGTGAAGTAGGGCAAGATGGACGGCCCTGTGTGGGGGAAATAGGCCTACAGTAAAGATGTACAAAGTGTGCCCGAAGACCGTGTCCGTCTCTAATGATTAATGCAACATAAACTAACCCAAACAGTCGGCTACACTATGATGAAAATTGGCATGTTGGTAAGGTTATTTAGGGGACCATTTCTCAATGGATTTATTCTTTAATGAATGTTTGTTAATTACTTATTTTTCAACCAATAACCCAATTACAATTACAAAGAGGGACATTCGCAACTTTTTATCACAACTTTCACTTGCTCCCGCAATGTCATGGCAACCAACACCTAAAAAACACTGCAACTTTCATCTGAACTTTTTAGAAAAGCTTCCGCAAAATTAGGAATTCACAAAATATCACAAAAAAGGCCCGCAAAATCCTGGGGAGACTGATTAAACACTAATCAACCTAATGCTAAAAATGTCTAGTACCAGGCGAAAAGAGTGAGGATATTGGTCCGACCTGGACAGAAGTTTCCCTGGCTTCGACATGAAACTGATGGAGAGAGATGATAGCCTACTACTGCTCAACTTGTAGGGATTTCTTGGATATTGCAGACAAGTAAGTCAACTGTCATAATTTATCTTATACAAATATAGCCTAAACTTGCTTTCACAGAATCACTCGCTTTAAACCCAAATTTCATTTTGAGATAGGCTACACCACTGGAACCTAAACGTTAGCTTTACTTCTTAGCTTTCATATTTTCCTAAACAAGAATATCAAGCGAAGTTATGTCCTTCTACGTAGTCAGAACGGAAGTAAGTTAGGCTAATAAGAACGTTCGTTTTGCCTCAGCTGACACTGACAGTTGATCATGGAGCTGATCAGCTAAATAGTTATTTAGCACCAGCGTTGCTACCATACCTACAGCTGGCATTCCACCCTACCCAATAAGGGTCAATTTGGATACTACCAACGTGGAGCATTCAGAGCCATCACTGCATCATAGCATGCAGCACATCAGGGACATATTGTAATAGACCTGAATATAACAATCAGATCTAATTTACCAAAATAATTAGCAACATCATTCTCCATCAGGCTACATCACACACCTTGTCAGTAATTGTTTTTTTTCCCCCATAATAATCTGCATAATAGGACATATTTTGAAGATCCCCAAAGGAACATTTAGATTGCAACAATTTCATCTTGAAATAGTGTGAGTTGCTTAAATATCTATGAACAGTTTTTAAAAAATCTGACACCATCTGCAAGAACCCAATATTGGATGTTACATGTCTGCAGTTGAACTCTAAAGCCAAGAGGTTAACTCAATCACTAGCACACAGTTTCACTTCTAGGCCGGTAAATGGCTATTGATTATCCCACTGTAGCCAGCCCGGATCCAGGTGCTCATAACAGGAGAGCAGAAGAACCTATAGCCCTGCGGTGCATGAGAGAGAACTGAGGCAATACTTCCGACAACAAAAAGCGATTTTACCAAAAAGCTGTCAAAACAAATGTAGCATTGGTGTCAACACAGCATCAGGTACACAGAATTACTGTTTACTGTATATGTACTCGGTGGTCATGCATAACCCCATACCCTGCCACCAAGGATAATTAAGTGACTATATAACAATCTAACTTGCCATTTTAACATGGAAAATTAAACATTTGATTTGTAGAGCTGCGCGCTGCGTATTGATTCGCTCAACCCTTTCTTGCCCCGCTCGCATTCTCTCTCTCTCACTACAACGGACCATGGGGCAACATCTCCACTTCCTCCCACTGAAGGCAAAATATACCGGATACGGGTGCTGCCTTCCCTCTGGTGTGTCTGTTGTCCAGCAGATTCAGAGTAGGGAGGGCCGTAATGATGCTAGCACTGCTGTCTGCAGTGCTTCACAAACTTGGGGTAGAGAAGTGAGTTGTAGGAGGACAAGTTGCTGTGAGTTGGATTCACTGTAAACCTCCATTTCAAACCTGGGGAGTTTAAACCACCAAAATCAATCAGATTCTACAATCTCAAATTGCTTTTTTTTTTAACAAGAGTATGTTTCCCGTGTGGGGTCATACAAAGTCAGATGCATGAAGTGAAAGACACACAGACTCACGCATTAGTTAACAAAAGCAAATATGCTAACATTATGTGAGTCATTCAGTTTATTTCTTTCTTTCTTTCTTTCTTTCTTTCTCACACGCACGCACACACACACACACACACACACACACACACACACACACACACACACACACACACACACACACACACACACACACACACACACACACACACACACACACACACACACACAACCAAGAGAGAAAATGACAGCTGTATCTTGTTTCTGCAACAGCAGCAACACTGAGTGTAGTGTGTCTCTCTGAATAGAGGCTCCTGATCTGCTCTGGTTAAGCCCAGGGTGCAGGTACAGACCCTGGCGCGCGTGTCCAGCCATGTGTCTAAATCCATCCCTCGCACGCCTCACTGATGAAACTCAGACCGGCTCAGGCACAAGTCCTCCTTCCATTACTGCAACTAGGATGATATCCAGGGATTTTATGGATTGTCATGACTTCACAATCGCAATCACACATCACGTTTTCTTTTTATTTTTTTGGACTGAGGATATTCCCTGAGTGCTTATACCAACCCCAATTAAGTCCCTTATCACAACCTCTAACATGGGCTTTAATCCCAGGAAGAAGGCGTTTTTGAGTGACCCCAGTCATTTTAGCATGTTTCCCATGTGTCAAGTGTGTTGCTGAAGTCAAATTGCATGCTAAGTATAATTCACATACTGAACTGTATATCAAGACCAATGTTTTTGAACACAGTTCTACAGTAAATCAGTAATGGGAAGCTCTCCAATTAAATGCACCCGGCAAGGTTTAGGTGGTCCCTTACGCACACTCCTATCAATACAGCCCTGGTGAAAGATGTTAGTCTCTCCCAACAACAGGTCTTTGACAAACCTGAAAGAAATAATGAGCACCCCAGTCTAGAGACACCGAGACCTCTTCACTGCAGCTGATACAAACAGCCAGCTCAACTCCCCAGGAGCTGCCACTCTGTGGTGCGATGCTCAGCCTGTTAGAAGGGCAGAGGGGAAAACCTGGTGATAGCCTTCTAAAGTCAACTGGAATGGCTAATTTATTATTTCATGCCAGTGATTTACCAAAAGACAAAACACTAATCCAAATAAATCTGTGGAGCTGCTGTAACGGCTTTATGACACATATAATGCGTCATGGCACACACAAAAACTACTGGCATTGGAGGAGGTGCAGAGCAAGACTTGCACTGGAAATTCACAAGCGAGAAACAAGGGCAAGCTTTAGCATGACAATGTTTCATTCCTTTGGACTTGCTAAAGCATTAGACAAGTCAATGCAATCCAATATAGGGTTGTTAACTCAAAGACTACATCAGGTTACAAGAGTGCATTGCACTTATTAACCGAGGCCAATTTAAAATCAATTAGGATACAGCAAATAAACCTGCATTTTCACCTGCCAGCCATGTCAGGTGACCATGCTGTAATAAGACCCAGGCTACTGAAATAAGATTAAATCCTTCATGCACTCATTCAGAGAGAATTTGATTTAGCACAACCTCCTCGTGCTCTCACCATCAGTCAAGTCTACTATGACTATGAAAGACACAGAGCTGATAAAGAGCTGTTAGCAATGCAAAACATTAAGTTAGGACTGGTTTGAGACAAACATGTTGAAGAAAATGTTCTGGTGTTAATCTCACCAGAGGATACCATTGAGGAAGGTGTTCTGCTCGTGTCGCATTTATATCCAATGTTCAGATTTGAGGTTTGTTTTTCTTAATGTATGTTTGGTCCGTTATGTGTCTTTATATTTTCATTACTTATAGGACAAATGAGCTACATTCAGGCAAGTTCATCTCAACCGTACACAATTATCTGCAAATCTTTTCAAACTGTAAACCAAAAAAATGTATGTTTCTTATACCCAAATACTAGCCTGGCTGCCAGACCAAATTCGCACAAAAAAATTGGTCGGGAAGTTGGGTCTGGAGGGTCTCGTATTGGGAACAACTACATAAAACCAGGATCTGGGCGGACCAATGAAATTGCCAGGGCGGGCTTTATACGATGATGGACAGATGATCAACAGTAACGTAATCGACAACGTCACGAAAGAGCCCTTGGGTTGAATTCGTTTTCAACAAACAACATATTACGTTGCTCTGATTGGTTGTAGGTTTATCCGATTGAGCGAAGAAGCATTTGTTTAACGAGTTCGGTTGAAACATGCCCATAGTCACAGCCCAACGGAGAGTTTTATGACTCATATTCTAACTAGAATTATGAGTATGACAACGTCAGGCTACCTAAATACTGCACAGTATATACATTTTAAGATAATGCAGCTTGTCAAAATATTGTTACGACAAACCTTTTCACTCAATTCAATAGGTGACACTGTTTAACCATATACTATTCAACAGGAAGCACTAGTTTCCTGATGGAACTCTTATCGGACGTGATGATTATCAATATACAGTAGTCATGACGAAAGTCGTTTTGTTGGCACACAAGCTGTTCTGTAGTGTCAACTTAATCCACAGCAGTCTTGAAAAGTGTGGGTTAAGACTGTCAGTCCACATTCTAGAATAATCCAGAGGCTCTGAACCTGGACAGAAGATCGATGCTTGACAACATTGGAAAGGAGCTGGACCAAGTAAGTGGTTTACGGATGCCTGTCAAAAATGTGTATCCCCAAAAATTGATTGAAGGGACGGTTTGCAAACTGTCAAGTAGTTTGGATAATGGAAGAGCAAGTGAAAAGACTAAGAGCACTTAAACACTCAACAGGATAATAACTTGTCAAGAGGACGTCCATACTGTGCTAACAGAGAGCACTGCCTCCATTCCACATGCAGCCTGACCACAGCTTATTTATCTTAACTGCTTACAAAAGGTCCAACTTATATATATATATATATATATATATATATATACATATATATATATACATATATATATATATACGTATATACATATATATATATATATATATATACATATATACATATATATATATATGTATATATATATATATATATATATATATATATATATATATATATATATACATATATATATATATATATATATATATATATACATACATATATATACATATATAAATATATATATATATATGTATAAAAAAGAATATATTTGAATTCATTGTTCTCACAACTATTTTTAACTTGGGAGGGGGGGGGGGGTTCTTTGTGTTAGAACTGAAACAAATGTCTATCTTAAGATATAAATACAGCACTCATTGTACATTGCATCTGTACAGTAAAGTACGTCAACCTCCTATAAAAATATAGCATTTGTATGCAACCATTATTCTCTGGTAAGATTGAAAACAAATCCTATTGCTGAGACTCCACCCCAAGTCAGAGGTGTTTGATATATCCAATTTGGTTGTGTACATAAATCATTATCATGATGCACCACAGGCCTAGTCAGCACACCATCTCCGGGAACAGGCATTAACAGCAGAAATGAGATTAGGTGGGCATAGCGTCGGAGGAGAAAGGGCAGCTAAATGAGCTTAGAGAAAATGACAGCCAAGACCAAAGTGCTGGTTTTGGGGTTTCCCAGCAGTCCATTGATTACCGTGTCACCCTGACCTTTGTCATGATTGAGACTGTTGGCTGCTCTTCACTTGTATTATATTTCAGCGCAGTGAGGAATGCAGTGCTTACATTAAACCAGCGTACGCCATACATCTTATGCAAAGATCCACAACATGAGCGATGCTCGAACTTGTTCATCAAACACATGGGGTTAACTAGGGGATATTTTCTCTGTTTGCGCTCTAATGGTGAGAGATGAGAAGTAGCATATGTCCACATCGATTAAGTAAAATGTGAGTCCTCGAGAGGGAGCTGATGAAATAATGACCAAATCATCTTTGTCTTACTGATATGTGTTCTTACAGACCACAGTACAGTTTTGCTATGCAAAGGACAGCATAGCAAAACAGTGCTATTGTGGTCTGTAAGAACACATCAGGCAAACAGGGGATGTGTGCTTTAAAGAGAATAGGAATTCAAAGTGGGAATCGACAAACCTTTGACTACAATTTCCCCAACTCTTATCGGCCTTTAATTTAGTGCCAAGGTAAGTACAAAAATTGTGCCACACATAACAATATCTTGGATGGGACGTCTTGCAGAAAATAGGGGTCACTGGATTTACACTGTGGGATCATCATGTAAAAGGTTATTAAATGACAGTATATCCCTGCTCCCTCCCAAACTCTCCTGTGTGTCTACATTGTGAATCCACTCTATGTTCAAATAATGACATCCTGTTAATAATCCTGACATCAGTGAAAAGACATTAAGACATGCCTACCTACAGATGCAATAACAGCACCAAAGAAAATGACTATTATGTGTGGCCATCAATGCAGAGACCACCATTCATTACCCTCTATAGGGGGCTACCTGTACATAATACGTTCATTTGACCAGGATAATGATGCGAATGCTGTTTAAGCAAATCACCCAAAACCATAGCTGTATATAAAATTGAGCTGCTAGGAAAAAATCCATTAAAGGGTCACATTAAAGAGCCACATCTACATCAAAGCACATTATTTAACTATCCCCGAGAGAGAGAGAGAGAGAGAGAGAGAGAGAGAGAGAGAGAGAGAGAGAGAGAGAGAGAGAGAGAGAGAGAGAGAGAGAGAGGGAGAGAGAGAGAAGGGGAGGGAGAGAGAGAGAGAGAGGGAGAGAGGGAGAGAGAGAGAGAGAAGGGGAGGTAGAGAGAGAGAGAGAGAGAGAAGGGGAGAGAGAGAGAAGGGGAGAGAGAGAGAGAGAGAGAAGGGGAGGGAGGGTACACTAGATTTTATTAGACACATTGTCCATCAGTACTGCCTAGAAAAGTGGGTTTGCAAGAGATCACATTTTCGTCATAACACTAACAATGAAGACGAGCATTCACTAACTTCAGGCCTTTCAGTCCAATGTAATTGTCTTGCAGCTAAACAATGCAATTATAGTTTCTAAAGAACAATGGGCTGATATGTTAAGTCAGAGTTACAATGTACATCTGAAGGCTGTACTGTTTATATTCATAATAATCACATTAAAAAAAATGCCTTTATCTGTTTTCTAAGTGTTCTTTAGACAACAACTAAAACAAAAAGTTACAACTATTTGCCTCGGAGGCACTAAACACAGGCTCAGTGTGAGAGGTTGTGTTTCGGAAAACAAAACTGCACCTGACAGAGCCGCCAATTAAATAACATAAAAATATAAAACATTGCACCAGGTTTTTTTTTTTTTTCTGTAAGTTTAAGTTAGAGAAAAAAATACACTGTGAACTTATGGTAAAATTGACTAAAGCAATTATGATGGAAACAAGAATAGGGGGCAAGCTGAGGAGGCACCAAGGTCACTCGCTGTCCCGCTAATGAGAGCTGTGGCTTAGCTCCTCCGGAGTGGGCTGGTGCTCTAGGAGACCAGAGTCAAGGATGGCACCTCTACTGGCCTTTCTAACCACTCTTACTGCGGCCAAAAACATACAACAGCTCAAGGTCACAAGCCATTTTATTTTTATTTTGGATGTATCCATATTAACATCCACATTAATGTTTAGTTATTGTAACAAAGGTCTGAAATATCACTGATAAAGACGTAAAGACATACAAAGCAGAAGGATTCTTAAAAGCAGAAACAGGAACACCTATCGAGTAAAACGCAAACACCTTAACGAACTGTTCTTGGCTCTGGTGAATCACTGACACTCTAAATACCCATTGTAGGAAACGAGGACAATATGCAAGTAGAGGGCAGCTGATGCAACTCAACACTTTGCCAAGGTGCAGAAACCGAGGGTGCAGGAGCAGTGAAATATGCATAGCTAACAGTTTCCCATCGTTAAGGCCTCTGAGAGCCCACTAGTTGGCTTGAGGGCGAGGGCTCCAGGGATTGAGGGTTAGTGATGGACATGTGGGAAGCATAGATCCAGCTGCGCTCTCTGTCAGCTCGAGCCTCACTTCAAAGTCCATCTACCAACCCAGAGGCCTGGGACAAGCCTCTATGGAGTGCCCAGATCTAGCACACAACCAGGGGAATAGCACTACAAATCAATCCAACCGACCAGTGCTCTAGACGAATACTGATTCTTTTTCATTACCAACAGTGATTCAAGGTCGTTTAAAACTAATTTCTTTAACAGTTTAGTGAGGAGGGAGTGTGTTGTGTTCAAAGCTATGCGGGACCCATCAATCTACTTAAACAAAAGGTTAATTTGTATCCAAGAGTTTGTAACACAAGGCCAGAAAACAATCTTTGAAACATTGGGTACTGGGGAGTTTCCCTCTGGCCTTTGAAAGGCCATTTGATCAGGCTGCATGTTCACCAGTGCTTCTTCTGGGAGCTATTTACTACAGGCCATCTGGACACCAAGGTCTCATCATGAAACAGAAGATTACAAGATGGAGGTGACGAGATGAGAGGTTAGTACTAAACAGGATACATGGTAAACAAGCTCCATAACCTTGGCTAGGCATGTTGCATTTCTGTGTTTGTTTTGGATGTTCACCTTAAATGTTTTTTTGATGGTTTATAGCCCCCGGGACATCAACATAAACCTGGCGATCGCTAACAGCCTCTGTAAATAGTTTACAGCGCAACATCAGCATAAATTAGGCTTGTTATCACCCTACCCACCACTTTGTTCTCTCATATTTACCATCCTTCAGCTCTGGCATGAATAATAGAGCCTTTTTAACATCCAGCAAACTTGACTCTTGGATTTATAGCTCAAATAAAAGCCCAAAGTATTGGAGACCCAAGGAGAGAGCTTTTTTTGAATATGGTTTGCTGTCACATTCTATTACATGTATAACCACTAGCCTTGAATATCAATACTCATGAGAGTGCTCAAGGGCACGGAGCGGAGGACCCACATGCCCGGGTAACTAAATAACCTGTCATAGATAAACAATTTGATCATCATGCAATAGATGTTACATTAATTCCATGCATTTATATTATAATTGTACTTTCAATGGTTAGCAATTTGTCATCAAAATACCAACAGTGTTATTGTGTGAAAACTGAACAGAGTGTTGCCCAAGCCAGAAGCACAAGTAAAGTGATTACTCGTTTGACAACAAACTGACAAGGTCCATGCTCTCAGCCTGCCCTTGGTTGGTGTATGCTGGACTATCACACCAGCACATTTATACCAAGGTAGATTCCTGTTTCACTTTCCATTGTAGGCATGTTGATTCATGTGGTGACTTGGGGTCAATGGGTCTCCAATTCCCATCTCTGTCCACAAAATAAACAAATAAATAAATATATGAATATAATGACTAAGAATCAGAAAAACATAACATGCTGCCTCTCACTGCGGGACGTGCAAAGTATTGTGCCATAAAACGATTAAAAACCCAGGGTGCAGACATCCATCTTGGAAGACTTTTTTCCCCCCTCCATGCCTTTCAAAAGCATCATGGATGTTGGAGCTGTCTCTTCTCTGGGCCCTTAAACAATGGCCCAGTGAGCCTCCCTCTGGATGGCTGCCACATCACACTGAATGGGAGACAGAAATAATCTCTTCCTGGTGATAACCAAGCAATCTCACATCCCGGAGGAGCCAAAGACGTCCTACTCTGAATGCAACAGAACAGAACAGGGCTGGCAAGTAAAAGGCCTTAGTGAAGGAAGAAGGTTACAGAAACACACTCTCTTACTCAATGTTAAGTCAGAGTTGACCGAGTTGGATAATGTAAGCATGTAAAAAGGTTGTTTTATCAATACAAAATTTGGTAGCATAGAAATTATGATAATCAACTTTCACAGTTTCTTTGATATAGTATTTCACAAACCCTTGATCCTGAAGTTGAGGCATATCTTTGTTGAGTGCCAAAACATTCTTTAAGATGTTTATCCATACTGAACAACAGTCAAACCACCACACTTAATGTTGCATGTCCATATAAAGTAACCTTGACAACAAGACAAAAAATTCAATATCACATACTAGAAAATTAGAAAGTCCTGAGGGTGGGTGGGGGGGGGGGGTATGAGAGGCATTGCCTTCCAGAACAACTACTGCTGCTCACAGCCCAGAAACAAGCAGCGACGCTTCCCAGCACTGCTCAGATGAAACCTACACATGATGGAAAAGGCTAAGTGAGTCATATCCCTACACTTAAGCTTATTGTGGCTGAAACAATAAAGCATGTGACATGGACTGAGCCTGAGGGACGTGTGCTGGCTTTTATCAATGCAAACCCTAATATTCTCTTTACTTTGAGACCAGGAACACGGAATGACAGTAAATGGAAGTGAATACAGATCAGGAGAGGGCCATGTTAAGTGATCAGAAGAAACCCCTGAGCTTTAATACAGATCCCGGAATATTGAAGTGATCATAATCATGCAGCTGATCTAGCTATACTGCAGGCAATCATCCTGCAAGGTCACGTGTTGAGACAAACACTAAAGGCCTTACTGTACGTTTGACAGCCAGTGCACTGCTGTCTTGCTAAGCGTGCGTGATGGTATGCAAACAATTTGGCCCAGCATGCCGTTAATATGCCTTGTTTGCACAGCTCCAACAAACAGCATCAAGGGCGGTTTGGAAGCGGTGTTTCCCGTACCTCCTCACCCTGTGCGGACCACAGTGTGCATCTGTGTACGTACGGCCGGGAAAGCCGACACCAACTGCCGGATCATTGCCACATTGTGTAGCATGATGCCCTGGGATTAAGGCAGAGGCAAACGAAGGATCCAACGTCTGAATGTTAATTTCCTTATTCAATTCTATGCAGTGCATGAAGTGTGAAAGAAACTGAGATTTATAGAGTAGGCCAATTACTCTAAGCCCTGCGCTATAGCCCTTATTTGGTTGAATGCTAAACTTGTCTTGCTTGGAGGAGCACTAATTACTGAAGCTTACAGGGCTTACACTAATCTTGATTGAACTGCTAAGTGTGATGTGAGATGCGACCATTAAACTTTTTTACCCGTTGACAAGAGTAAAACTTTAAAACTGATACTTGTTCAACATTTCTGTTTAAAATACTATTGATTTGTATCTTACTGATCGAAAAAATCAGTACTGTAGCCATAAAAAAAACTTACAATGTACATTTTACTGTTTTATTATAAACTCAAATTTCCAACTAAACTACTGCAATGTTAATAACTATATTCATTGTGGTGTAAGGATCAGTCTGCTTAACATTGTCAGTGTGCACTGGTGGCTGCTTAGTGACCCAGTAACCTTGTCATGGGACAACTGCCTAAAGATACTGCTAGCATTTACCACAAATTCCTCACATCATTTCCAGAGGGGATGGGTAGACAATACCCTAAAACAAATCAAAAGACCACTCGCCAACCAAAACACCCTTTCGGTCAAAGCCAGTACAAACTCCTGACAAAAGTAATCAACAAACTGCTTCAGAGAAGGAAACAATAATGCTTGTTAACATGGATTATATAAAGACCAGTTAGATGTTGATGTTGTTTTTTATACATTAACATACACATATAATGAGACTTGTGGTGGCATAAATGTAGGAGTAGTGTTGAAGGCACGCAAGACAAATCACTCTCACAGATTGAGAACGATTCTCGAATAACACAAAGAACTGTGAACTCAGTGCTCTGTAACACTTTTCTTAGCAAACACAATAACACTGAATCTCTCCAACATGCATCACCATGCCCAACTTCCAACACTACCAAAGAACAACACCAAACAACAATTTAATAGGTTGACTCAATAAACCCAAAAGGAAGACTACGTTGATTACCAATCAAAAGTGTGGTAAAAGACTCTAAAAGGTTCTAAAAGAGCAATGCTTATTACGGATTAGCAAGTGGCTGGATATGGAACAGATGAAAAACCAGCAAGGACAGCTCAGAGCTAATTGTTTTGTTCAAAGTCAAGGTTCTGACAGTGTTCTACTAGCCCCTCAAGAGGAGACCTTAGGGCTTGCTGCAAATAAGTCCCCCAAAAACCCAACTGTCACATCCACTTGAGAGACAGAAGACGATAACAATCGCTTGCTGAAAAGGGATTTAAACCAGCCTTGATGGAGCAGCAGAAAACAGCCTAATTACTCTGACCTCCTGGAAGGGGCAGTGGGAGAAGGGGATGGAAGTTACACAGGCCTTGCAGGGTGCAGCCTATGAGAATCTGACTGTGGATGAAAGACTCAAGGGGGTAGGGATGCACTGCCCCGCACTCCAAACAGATAAGCTTAACTCTGACCCCCTTTATCTCTCCTTTCCTCGGTGAACTGCTGCCTTTGGAGGATCCGTAGTCCTGATATAACCACTTCTGCTCTTGTTTCTGCTCACTGCAACTTTGTTAACTTAACTCAGCAGCTTCATCAGGGGCTGGGACACAGAGATTACATTGCATGATAAACTGAGAACTGTGGGATTGTACAGTTTGTTATCTCATATAGTTGTGTGCACATCTGAATATGTAATTGGCAATCAATTTTAATTTTCAATTGTATTATTATTACTCGTAAGAATGAACCACAAAGATCAAATGAATAACTGAACAGTTTTCATTTCATAAAGTATGCCTAGAGGGCTTAATAAATGCATGTCACTGATGCAATAAAATTAAAGTTGTTGGTCTGTGCGTGTGTTCACATGCATGCAAAGGCTAAATCCTGTCATGTCTGAACACTCTATTCTCAGGAGGTTGACAATGCAAAATGAAAGCCAAAGTACACCCAAAGGGTAACATGACTAAAACAAATACAATAATTAAATTTACTCTTCAATTATATTTGCATTCAGGCTTCTCTCTTCCTTTAATTAAACTGTTGTACACGTTCCATTGTACACTGTTGTGCAAAGCAACAGCAAATATAATCAAATAAAATCCATCACGAGGGCCAATATGCCGCCTGACAAAACCGAATGAGGGATGTGATATTGAAAGCCTTGCATTTTGAGTAAAGCAAATCACTAAATTGTTAGTGTGAAATGACACGCAACGGGAGGCTAACAAACTGAAACTAATTAACACATTTCAAAGGGTTCTTGATTATGAGAATGAACACGACATGCATACAAAGCTTTGAAATTGTATCATACAGACATATTTCTCTTGAATCCCAGTGAAATTCATAGCTGACAGACACAGTGTTTAGACTTTGATGATAAAACAGTACCGTGTAGGTCAGGGTAGCCTACTGAACACATTTCTTATTCAGAAGATTATGGTACAGGTCTCAGTATACATATCACATATCCACATCAGCTTCTACTGTGTGAGGTTTGACAAAGTATGGGTTTTCCATTCTTAGGCAATCAATCCTTCTGAACATATTGGTTAACGTTGTTGCGGGCACAGTTGGCTGGAAACAGAATACTAACCACTCTCACCGAAGAAATCCAGTCGCTATTACCAAACAAAATAAGGAACATTATCAAATCTATGCACGACAGCCTTTTACCTCAATTTATCAAGAGCGTACGGGGTAATTTCTGTCATGAATATGCATGAGTCCGTGTCAATTAAAAACTTGTCAGCAGAGTCGCAAGAGGCGGACACAATGATCTTGGAGGCTGAAGAGCTTTAGGCCATTCATTGGGATGGAGACGTAATTCCTCTCCTCCACAGCTACTTCACATGGCTACTTTATTGGTTTTGTAATTGAGTTTTTTTTCCCCCTTCTCTCCCTCCTTCACTCCTTGAAGCTCTGGCACCTAACACAGCTTTGGAAGTTTTAAGTGAGCACTGGAGCACACGTGCATTTGCATGGGAGAGAGACAGAGGGAGAGTGACTAAGAGACAGAAAGAGGAAGAGAGATAGATAGAGACAAATAAATAGAGATAGAGTGTGTGTGTGTGTGTGTGTGTGAGAGAGAGATGTAGACGGAGGAAAAGACACAGATAGTGTATGTGTGTTTGACTGAAAACAGAATGTGAGAGAGCAAGCACACATCTATGTTAACTAAGGCCCACATAATGGTATTCATCGATACACTAGATTGAGCCACCGCTTGTGGCGCAGAAAATAATTAGTCACAGTTTTAGACCAAGTTAATCTCCACACAGCACACTTGTTGTTTCTTCCTAATTTAAGGGCAGTTATTAAAAAAACATGATGAAGGATGCAACCATCCAACCAAATGAGAATAAGAAGTTACACATTATGTTTTCCTCCATTCCCCTCTCTATCCCTTCCTTCCTCCCTCCCTCATTTTCTAGTGAGCAGGATGTCAGATGATTAGCATGTAAAACGGCTCATCAAGGGCTGTGAAAGTCGCAGCAGTATCTTCATCGTAAAGCGTCATAAAACAAAGGCCAGCTCATGTTTAGCGCAGAGTCTTATATTTACAGTCCGTAATAGTGATAGAGAGACTAGAGAGACTGATACAGAAAGAGAGAGAGAGGAGATGAAATCAGAGAGAAGACAAAGAACTGAGATCCTTTTTAAGTTCGACAAGGAAAATCATCGGAATGAGTTTGCATTGTACACGGTTGCCTTTTGATGAAATAATTGCTGCATAGAATTTTGAAAGACTCCTTTGTCAAATGTAAAAATCATTTGCATCAGTTTAAAAATAAATCTTTTTGAACACATTTATAATTTATAAAATCAAACATCCAACTAAACCTATATTCACACTTGTTCTCTATGGAAGTTAAAGGGAAACTATGAAATGATGTTATGCAATTTAGCGGTGTTCTTTTTTAGGAGTGATACGTCTGTGATGTTTGAGAGCGGAGGAGGAAGGGATCGAGGCCGCGATGACACAGACAGGGAAGAAGTTCTGATGTGAGCTCCTCCCTCTACTGGCCCTGCCTGGTATGGAACTCACCTACTATACAGACAGACAGGACTGCTAACGACTCTACACAGAAATAGGACTTACAGCTCACCTACTCGACATACAAATATGACTTAGAACTCAAGTATTCTACACGGTCAACATCGCCCAACAGGCACTGCACGTACTATTTCTTCTTTTTAAAAGGAAGGAGTTGAAAGAAGTCCTCACATTATTCCATCTTATTAGACAGGGGAAAGGACACATGTCAAGCATACAGACATGATTAGAAAATGGAACGGATGTGTTCCTTCTGCAACGTCAACTGAAAATACTAAGATGAAGATAATGATGATAATAAAAAATATAATCATCAGCAGTTGGAACTAAGGGGTCTTCCACCCATGTCCCGACCCCCTGGCCCACAGACCTGCCGAATGCATCAAATAGTGTGATTAGATTTGAGTGTGTGGATGTAATGGCCCCCCATTCTGCACCTTGATTCAAAAGCATATATCAGGTCCATGAGATTTAGGTAGTGACTCAAAAGGGGAGTTGTACATTACCGGTCATTATCCAGGTGGCCGAAGAGCCACTCTAGTACCATTAGTCTGATTAGGGCCAATAGGAGTGCAGCATAGATGGAAGGGCAGGGAGGGAAAGGACAAAGTAGACAGAAGTATATTGTGAGTCTGGGTGAGTGAGTGAGTCTGGGTGTAATCTAATGGTAAAGTATGGGAAATTACAAGTATGAAAAAGACATCTGATGCACTCACGTTCCCTTGCCACACTTGACAAAGACATACTGTCATTTACGACCAACAAACAAGCCAAACAAACCCATTTGTCTTGTGCATTGCAATCCAACACTCTGCATGTCACTTACTGTACATATGGTATGGATTTTATGCACGACTGCTCTCGAAATGGAATTAGGATTCAAACCATTTTACTTTGACATCTGTAGAAATTGCCTGGTGAGTCTGGTCACGTTTTCACAGACAGACTGAACTGAAGAGGGATGGTTCTAGTGGTTTATGGAGCCTACCTTTAAGCTGTAAAAGAGGATGAACAGCCTGAGCATGGGTTTCCTCTGGGTAGCATCCCAGCCTCAACCTTTTATATGGGGCCACTGACCTTGATGGTGACATCAACAGTACATCTGTAAAGATGCATTCTCTGCCCACAATACATGTAATGTTCTGCTGCTAATGCAGGAGGGTCATAGAGATTTCAATTAGGTAGATGTACTGTATGTTACAAAACGTAAACAGGTGAAGCACTATCCCAGATCACAGATGAAGAAGTGTATCTATACATCTGTGCTGCAAATTCCCCCGTTGCACTGACAGAATGAGGCACATGTTGACACAGCAACAGAATGTCTGTTCAACACTCCAAGCACTTTAAATATAGAATATCACATGGCTCAATTCAACAATATGCCTGACAGAGCAGACAGGGAAAACAATTGTCAAAGTGACCCACTGTCGTGGGTCAATATAATGTATAGGTTCAATAATGGTTCCACGTGCATGATATTACACTGATACCTTGAAGGAGATACAAGCATGACCACTTACCTTGCCGGAAGCTCTGTAGTCATGACCCACTTTGATAAGATCAATAAACACGCGTGTTCTGTGGAAGTGTCAGGGGATGTGAGTGAGGGTTGGCTGACTTCTTATCACTGTTTCAGTTGTCCCAATCATCCGCATCTGAATATAATATTCAATAAGATAATATGGGGGGGAGGGGGGGTACGTCTTCAATTGTCTGACAGCTGTGCGGTACAAGTAGCCTGGCTGCCAGCCCAACTTAGCCCCGCCCACAAAAAAAATGTTGGTTGGGAAGTTGGGTCTGGGGAACCTCGGTTGGGGAAAAACTGAACAGGAGTTGTTTGGACCAATCAAATTGTCAGGGCGGGCTTTATACGATGATGGACAGATGATCAACAGTAACGTAATCAACTACGTCACCAAAGAGTGCTTGGGTTGAATTCATTTTCAACAACATAAAATACCACGTTGCTCTGATTGGTTGTAGGTCTATCCAATTGAGCTAAGAGGCATTTGTTTAACGAGATTGGTTGAAACACGCCCTATACTCACAGCCCAACGGAGAGTTCTCAGACTCATATTCTGACTAGAATTATGAGTATGACAACGTCAGGCTATGGTACACAGAAGGTGTGGTGGTGGATCCCAGCTGGGCGGTACAGGAGGTGACAAGAGTCAGATTCAGCTAACACAGACATAGCTTTGTAGTGGGGCGGGGTCGCTCCAAGCATTGCCTTGAGACAAACAAAACCCTGTGTGTGCACGCGCGTGTCAATGTGAAGACACCCCTGACAGCTTCCGTGGCCCAGAGGCACCTGTTAAACCAGGACAGAGCCTCAGGCGGTTTCACATGCTTCTCCACTGTCACCTTTAGTACAAGGGCTGATATCAGACGTGCTATCTAAACCAATGTCCTGAGCTACTGCAAAACGGCCCTGACTGCATATAAGACACACACAGAAGATTTAGTCCAACAGTTGAATTTGGAAAAATGCACGTGTTCTTTCTTTATATATATATATATATATATATATATATATATATATATATATATATATATATATATATATATATATATATATATATATATATACATATATATATACATATATATATATATATATATATATACAATAACATTTACATATAAAATCCTGTTCTGATTTTGACAATATCAGTGTAGAATCTATAAATCAGTGGTCTATGAAATGGTCTCATTAAGCATTTAAATAGCAGTTTGCAGAATGTTTGGAAAGTGAACAGCATAGACGAATCCCTCCATCTCTTTGCCATGAATGTTTCAGAGCACCCCTAGCTTACTAGCAGCGTGCCAGCCGAGCTGCCCTTGTCTACAGTAAAGGCAGGTCCAAACCAAGGAGCTGTTGGAATCTTGAAGCCTAACGCAAGGCACATATCAGAAGATGACAAACATTGAGGAATTCAACCCATTAAGTCCAAGGAGACTGCTCAGGCCCTTACTCTACTAGCCTGAGGATCAATTCAGCTTCATCACCATAGAGCCAATTGACATAAGAGCAAGGTGACCTGAGTGACACTTCAAGTCTTTTATGCACAGATTAATACAAGGTAAGACTAGGTACTGAAATTCTTTGGACAAGACAACACAAAGCAACCTGTTATAACATATAGGTACTCAGAACATAGATGACATCTATGCCTGATGGCCCTTGGAAAGAAATTGGTGTCTGAAAAGAAACTGCCACTGTTGCTCTTTTTGCTCTGGACATTTCAACATTACACCAAACTTTCACTAGATCTTAAACAAATGTTAGTTTCTTAAATAAATAATACATTTGCATCTCTTGTTTGATTTAGAATAGATCATGATTTGAATAGACAAATGGCACCGGTTGTAGTGAAGCTAGTTTCAATAGCAATGTTCAAGTTTCAGTGTGACGATGAGTCTCCAAACCCAAACACATCCATAACAGCTTGAACCTGCCTGCAGCCACACATCAGAACATCCTCTAAAACAGTTACCTACAATTAAACAGCCAATTAGCCCATCTCGCTCCAATGAAAACTAACATATTTTGGCAAAGCATGCATAATGTCCAGACTCTACCTTACGAGAGGTAGCCTATTACTGCCATTACTGTAAGGTACAATCACAAGCTCCCTAGCAACTGTCCATTACACTGACTGCAGTCCATGGAACATTGAGCTGTAGACCATTCCGTTAGTCATGTTACAAAGCACACACATTACCATCAGAAAAAAAAGCCTATTGATTCGACTGATGCTGCCATTATTCATCCAAAGGACAGACCACTCTCTTTACACTTCATATAATTACCCATTCCCCCTAATTGCAGGAGTAGTTTGAATATCAGGGAAAAAAGAAGGATCAATATTTGAGCTTTAATGGAGAGGTTTAGTGGAGATTGGATCCACATGCAGTAGGATGGTTCCTTTGGCTTGGAGTCATGCTGTGAATATGAGACTGCAGACCATAGCAATAACCACTTAGTGAAGGCAAGAAAGAAATAAGCCCACCTTTAACACTCGTAATTATCTTAATCGTTTGCCCAGACAGTACAACCAAGACGAGGCCACCTCCATGCAGAGTCTGCATGCCTTGGTCCAACGGGTTGAAAACCTCACCATGTGTGAAACTGTCTGAACTAACCTACTTCTAATTGCACCACATTCCTAAAAGTCCATGCTTGATTGAAACTTCCCCCACAAACAAACGAAGTTTCCTGTTCAGAGTGCCTCCTTTGAAAACCTCAGCAACCTCTTCCCTAATACAAGTTGCGTCGACGACGAGTTGAACACGCTGACTGGTGATCTGCTTAAAGCTGTTGCTTAATATTCATCAGTCCTATTTGAACAGCATCCAGTATGACAGCTACAAGGCGGCTCCTGTGCCAACCGCCTCTCATATTCATACCTCCAGGGCCTGACTAGCAATAGAGGACACTGACAGCCTTGACATTTGATGCTAGTTCACCGTGAAGGAATGGGTTGCTCCAGTTCTTGTTTACAAACAAAATAGCGGAAAGAGGGAGGTGGTCGAGTGCCTAGCCTGATAGTCATTTTCAACAATTCTACACATTCACGCCACTGACTATAAACAAGTGGATGGTAATAGATTTTCCTTTCCATGCTTATGAAATAATTTGGCCTATTTCACTGCTGTCTCTGAATAGGCTGAGAAACACAAGACCACTCGGCCTTTGCTAATTACGCCCCAAAACTATAAAACAAATTACCCATAAATATTAGGGAATATACCCATAAATATTAGGGCTAGACATTTTTTTAAGACAGCTTAAAACCTACCTAAGCATTTAAGCAATTTTATCTCAGAAGGTACTTTTTTAATAAGTTTTACTATTGTTGCTATTTTAATTATTACTTTTATCACTCGTATTATTGTTTTGATTGATTTTATGTAAAGCACCTTGAGCTAAAATTCTTGTATGAAATGTGCTATATAAATAAAGTCTTACTTACTCAACAAGATAATTCAGTCACAGAGATATACTGTATGCATTCAGTCAGAACCCCCACACTCTGCTAGCTGGCACAGAAATTACGTAATGTGAAGAGACTGAATTTAAGTACAAACAACACACCAGGGACAACGATAACATCGGCAACCCTGCGCCATGTTTTTGTCTATGTAATTGTGCAGACACACATCAAACAGGACTGGGTGTGCAGCCACACATACAATTAGTTTCTCCTCCATGTTGAAACTGTGAAAAAGCTAGAACAATTCTAAACGAATGGCCGCTGCAAGCCCCTCAATTACAAAGTTGAGAATTTTTCAGCTCGCAACGCAACCAATAATTCTAATATGAATGTAATTTTCACTTCTGCCTAACCAGCCCATTGAATCACACTTATTTTGTTCTTTTAATGCCCAAGCCTAATCAACTGAAGGATTATGTAGCTCAGTTAATAAGACAAAATATTTTAGTTGAATAAATTCTGAAAAAAGGATTCACATCAGCATTCACTGACTTGGGGGGGAGGGGGATGAGGGGCTTGCGCTACGATCTTGCATGGGGGGGGGGGGGGGGGTATGCCACTGACAGCGTATATTTGTGTGTTTGGGTGCATGTGTGTGCGGAGGACAATATGTGTGTGACTCAGTTCCCTCAGGCCCACAGCAGGTTCCGCCTATGCTGCATGGTAGAGGGGTGTCCATGGCGATAACAGGCAGATGGTGAGGGGATGCACGCCCGCTCCCTGGGTTCCTCCGTCCATCTGGACAGCTCGGCAGGTATGGGTGCGCGTTACCTCCCCGCCACAAACAGTGGCACACATCAAAGTGGGAAACAATATGGCTGCTCATGAAAGAGAAGGCAGCAATTTCACTTAAGCCATGGTCAAGAGAGGATGCGGTCCTCTGTTTTCCAGCCAAAGAGCCTAAGAGTGTCAGTCCAGTAGAGAGAGAGAGCGAGAGAGAGAGAGAGAGAGAGAGAGAGAGAGAGAGAGAGAGAGAGAGAGAAAGAGAGAGAGAGAGAGAGAGAGAGAGAGCAAGAGAGAGCGAGAGAGAGAGAGAGAGAGAGAGAGAGAGAGAGAGAGAGAGAGAGAGAGAGAGAGAGAGAGAGAGAGAGAGAGAGAGAGAGAGAGAGAGAGAGAGAGAGAAGGAGAGAAACAGAAGATGGGTGAAAAAGAGCAGAGAAACAATGGTGTGTAAAAGTTAGGTCGTTTCAGGGGGTGTTATGGGGAAAATAAATAGGGGATGAATGGTAGGTGAGAAACAGGGACATCAGGAGAAGGAAATACAAGTGATGTGTAACAGGAAGACTTAATTATGCCTTTCTAATCCACACTCGGAACACGCAAGGACAGATTGTTTTGCTCCTGGTCTTGATTTAGCATACAGTCACAAATACTAAGATGGTTATGAATTTATCTACAGAAACTTTAGAGAACTGTTTATTTCTGTTCGCTAAAGATTATACGAGTTGATATGACATTGTGGGTTTCTTTACTTATTCATACTGTACTGTCAATGAAGACACGCATCATGTGGAACAAACCAAATTGCTTTCTAAGTTTGAGTGCACTATTATTCTGTCAAATAGTGGCCAGGGGGCAACATCTTGGGAAAAAATGTTTTCGATCCTTTTAGTGTCAATTCTTGTTGAAATAAATGTAGTTTTCACATTCAAAATGTAAAAAAAGATCATAAGGAATTATACAGGTATGTTTTGAATAATGTATAGTGTGTAACCAAGCAAGATCTTAAGAGTCACACTCGAAACCATTAAATATGTATGAAAAATGTAAAGCATATAAAATGGTATGACGAACTTGACCTAATATCTAATGTCTCATAAAGTACAGCCCAGATACAGCACACAGCTGTTTTGTTGTCATATCCATAATCCCTTAATTTAAGACTATGGAGCCACCTACATAGCTAATGCTAATGCTGTGCCACTGTTCATTTGTCATGTCATGTTTACGTGGAGCAGGTAAAAAATGGATTTCTATCAACACAGGTTTTGGAGGGGTTTGTTTCTCGGAGCATTTCACCCTGTAAGACCGCTGGTTGTAAAATGTAAACGTCACTTTTAGCTCTCAAACTGCAAAAAAAGAAATTTAAGACCACATTTATCCAATGGCATTGCAAGGCAAGAAAATATGACCCATTGGCTATGTAAATGTGTTCTTTCAAAATGTCTTTACTAAATCCTGTGTAGAGCAATGATGACTTTCTATATCCGAACGGTTGGAGTCGGTTTTCCCTACTCATACCTCGAATATCCGGTCACATGACCCAAAGACGAGTCTTCAGACAGGGACGTTGTTACTGACACGTAATGAGCTTCTCATTTCACAAAATTATTTTTATAAACCGATCCCTTTCCCCTTGTGCTGCCTTCCGGGCAAATGACGGACCATTGTTGTGTTTACCCAATTTTACCCAATACAAAACAAATAAAACATTTTTTTTTTACCTTTGCGATGTGGGAGGTCTGAGACAGCCCGACGGTTAAAAGAAAATGCTTCACTTTGTTTTTGTATGCGGTAAAGTTGTCGCAATATGACGGTGGGTCATGATAACACAAGGGTTAATTTAGATCTACCAGTACACAGAAAACTCAGTAAGTATTTATATTAGCTTTCCAAATCGACCCTATACGAACCAAACCATGGCCCTTAGAAAACATGTTAGGCAAGGATGGGTTGAGCTAATCTTATTTTTTCTTAATCTTTTTTCCTGGAAAGTCAGGACTGAGGTCCACGCCCAGGCCGGCCACAGTAGCTTAGGCCAGGTCATTGTATACTGCTGACACCTTTGATGATTACAGTTCAAACACTGTATATCTGACAGGGTTTAGGGATCCTTTCTGTTTTTCATCTCTTCACTTTTTCTCTCTCTCTCTCCATCTCTCTCTGGCATTCACCCACACACACTCCAACCAATACAGACTCTCATTGCGTCTGTATCTGTGTGATTATTGACTTAGAGATAATACGATAAGTACCACATATTGAATTGCACATTCCCAATATCATTATATTCAACACAAATATATTGTTTTGGGCAAAGTGCATTACAGTAATGACACTTCCAGCGTGAAAGCAATGAGCATATCATACTGATCCATAGAGAAGGGTAGTGAAAACTAAAGGCTTGCTTTTGCAGATAATTCAGGCCTTGGTGGAAGTACTACCAACTGTTCATCCCCCCCCCCCAAAAAAAAAAAAAGTATGTGTAAAATATTGAACGTAGTTTTTGCTGAGCACTTAAAATATCTAACTAATTCTTCCAATCATCTGTCCATGTGCTGAAATCCTACAGCTAAACCAAATCCCAGATACCTAATTGTAGAAGTAGACTTTTTTGTCCTTTAAGTGTAAAAATGTGTATAGAAAATCTGAATTTCTGCTTGAGTTGGAAAAAGCTTTAAATCCTGATTTAAGTGTGGCTGCTGTTAATGCATAAACCACCAATTTGCCTCGTCGCTCACCAAAAGAGGAGAGTAATCCCCTTTTACTTAAAAGAGGTGATTTTAATAAATACGTTTAACCACTTCTAAGACATGTATACATTTTACATAATGACTTGGAGCACTTTCATTTTTTCATATAAACTGGTGCATTTAAGAAAAAAAAGGGTTCCTAATAAGCTGCCGCAGATAAAAGCTTGGTCTTTAGAGATCCATTTGACATAATGGCACAACGTGTATCAAAATTACCTGCCATGAGACTCCCAGGGCTCCCTGGCTCTAAGCATTGGTGTAAATGATGGAACACTAAAGCTAAAACTTTTCCATTACTTTCTATTATGGAAAAAATACAAAAAAAGATTCAAAAAAAGACAATTATTGGAAGGTAACTAAAGACCCATTAGTTGTGCATGTTCTGAGGCACCTGTTTCAATGAACCATGACACAAAAGGTTTCCCTGCATTCTGAAAATGAATGGAGAATAATGAATAACTTTCAAGAGTACTCTAATGGAAGTTCCTGGTTCAGAATACCATGTACAGTATGCACTCTAACATGCATAGTGTGGATTGGTTTTGCCAATCGACATGGTATTCCTTTAGTGTTTATTATTTAAAAAGTTAAAATTTAAATGACCTAAAAAAGAAAGTAACATGCAGCATTACTGGATATATAAAGTACAGTGTATGTTACTTGCAAGAAGTAATTTTAACAATACCAAAACTAAATAAATATAATGACACAGGTCACTCCAACAACCTCGTGAACATAATGCTTCAACAAGGCAACATGTAGTGGCTGTCTGAAAGGTTTTATGCAGCTGTTCTCTATCCCACTGTGCTAGATGTAAATGCACCCATTGGATTTCCAGACGTGGGGTTGCATTAGTCTGGCCCTTCCGCCAGGGATGGGTAATTACCCAGACACAGTAGATGGAAAATGATTAATATTCCCCTGGGAGACTGGTGCAGATCCACAGAGCACATAGTTTCAGGAATAAAGGCGGGAGGCAGTCAATTCCTGTCAACACAAACAAACATGTGCTATCTCTATGTCTAAACACACCACACACATACGCACACACACGAATTGCACAAAACACAAAATAAAACGTGTAGACTCAAACCAGTGGTCTGCTATTAGTCATTTGACAGCATTCATCCAATTGTGAGGTTGTTGACGAATAATAACTTTGAGAGAGTCATCTCTCTTAATGCACAATTATGCCAATTGATAGAGCACAGCTCAGAATATTGGTTGAGTAGCCTAATTGCAATTAGGAAAAAGGTTTTTGGGAAAAAGCCTAAACAAAACCTTTGGATACTGCCCATGACTCAATGGGAGAAGAGGTAGGTTAATTATCATGTCAAAATATATTGAATTGAGGAGCATCAAAAACATTTGTGATACAGTGTTTTACAGAAACTTGTTTTTTGTTTTAAGACATATGCTAAATTATAGTAATTGCATATGTAAGTGGTAATTTCTCTTTGTGTTTCCAACAACAAATGCCTTCCCACAACGACTCCAACTGAGCCAGGTAAAATTCAAAGCCTGGGAAAAAAACCTCTCTCATACCATTGCGATAATAAAATGTAACCTGAAATGCATTAACACGAGGGAAATTTGGAAAATTCACCAAATGAATGATAATTATGCATGCCATTTTGTTGCACTGTTCCTTGAATTAAACATGTCGAGAGCACTCCAGATCTATTTGAGCAATTATTGATACAAACTCAAATAAATAAAAAATAAATAGTTATGCTGATCCCCCCCCCCACCACATAGTTTTTGTTAAACTCAATCAACAACCAAATGAGTCGAATGAGTGATAAAACCTAATCAGTGCCTCATTCCTGAGGGTAACAGGCCTGATTTGCCTCTGAACTAGCTGCCAGATGTGTTCATTTGCTAGCCAAGGCAAAATAAAACATTGAAGGAGGTTAAGATCCACTGCTGTAGCGGAATGCTGCCCAAATCAAACATCTGTTGACTGGGTGTACTGCAGTGCTATGGCTAAGCTTGGGTCCACCCGTGCTGGTTTAGGAAACTGCTCCCTTTGGACAACTAGAGGATTCAACACCAGCTGTGCTATAGCAAGCCAAGCTACAGTCTGCCCATGAAGATCAGTGTGCTGGATATCTGGACCAGCACTGAAATGCTGATTTAACCTGCTGTAGCACACAGTGTGCAACAAAGAAAACATGGGCAACATCGCATGCTAGTGTACCCTATCTACCAAATCAGTCTTTTCTATGTCGACAGAGCTTTAAGAACAAGGGAGAGAGCAGGAGAGAGCAGAGCCAGGGGAGAGAGCAGAGCCAGGGAGAGAGCAGGAGAGAGCAGAGCCAGGGAGAGAGCAGGAGAGAGAGGGTGAGTCCCACTCCATTTGAACCTGTTACTAAGATACAGGGCTTTACAAAACAGCACTGTCACCAGCATGCACAAAAGCAAATTAAAGTAATTCATACAAACTGTGGGTCACTATTAAAGTATACCACTGTTGCCTGGGATACTTTTCACTGCCCTAAATTTGCTGTAGAGGATAGAGGGGGCAACATTAATCAGGACACCATTACAGTGAAAGGAAGGAAGAATAGTCAAGAGAACAATTGGATAGAGAATAAATCATATAATGCTGAACAGCAGGAAATGCAGGTGACTGCAATCAATAGTCAGAAATCCCTGTTTGTATTCATAACTCTTCCTTGGTGTGCAAGAGCAACATTCTGCAACACTGCGGTGAAGCACAGCGAGAGCCTTCTCCCAGGCAGCAACCACTTTGCAACAAGGCTGCTCTTATCAGACTTCCACTGTCTACTACTGGAACAGCACGCAAGAAGAGGGTGTAAACAGCACACAATCCTGCTGTCCACTCTATCAGTAATCAACTTGTTAACATCCCTAAAAAAGGACAAGAAGGGAAAAATCAATGCACCGAGCCAATTTTATTGTCTGAGCAATACAATAAATACACTTACCTTCAATCTCACTGGCTTTGAGATGGGTAATTAAAGAAGGATGTAGCGAAGGATTGAAATAAGGATGAGGGCCGGTGCACCTTAAAGAAGGAGGAAACAAAGCAGATTTAATTAATCACAGCCAAATCAATGTAATAACACAGCTCAAGTGTTGGTGTCTATAACAAACATGTGCCAGAGCCTCGAGAAAGATAGCACACCTTCATAAGAGCAAGCAAATACAAGAGTATGGATACTGTCAACTTGTTTTAATAAAGTCACTTAATTGAAACAGTATGCTACAGCTACCTTTGGTGCACATTCTCCTGAGTGGAGATGACAGTGACAGGATCAACTGTGATATCACATCAGAGTGTGCATGTAACACACCAATTAACACAACTAGTTATATATTTTCCACGTTTCAATGCTTGAATTATGGCAAACAAATGGTATGAATAATTGAAAATAGACTTGGTTCAACATGCGGAAGATAAAATATTTACTCTCACCTACCTAAATGCTTCTATAATTTAGGTTTCATCATGATGTATTTATTATGGCAAGTGTGTGTCAGATTAAAGCACTAAGGCTTATAAAAATAACGTTGGATTAACAATATTCTGTATGTGTACCATGTAAAAAACCATGAAAGGTGTAGTTAAGAAAGCAAAGACTGATTGAACATCTAACATCCATATCTAACAGCAAGAGGATAAAAAGTGAAAACATCAAATGGAGTCCATTGATCCACGAAAGTATTGCAAAATTGGTAGGTACCCATCTTGCAGTGTTTGGAAAGACTCTCAGGTCTATGTTCATTTTTTAATGAACGAGACGACACACGTGCACTTATTTTTTCCCCCGTGTCAAGGACAAATCCTTTCGGGGCGAGCGTTGATTGAACATGTGCCCAAATACCCCCAGTCTCTGCTCTTCATCAGGAGGACGATGGGTTGAAAGCTGCAGTGAAATTTCCATTTATCAAAACATCTCTGGAGCAGCCTGGCGGGAAGAGAGAGACGGGAGCTGGCACCGTCGCCAGCTGACTGGCAGAGGCCTGTGTTAGGAAGGCACGAGCCCTGTCTTCATCTCCCCCAGGAACTCCCAGCCGCAGCCCCCGGCCTCCTTCCCTTCAGAGGCTCCGTCTCCCAGAGGGGACAAGGAGGCGTGGGTCCACTGATAGTGACGGTAATTAAAAGGGTTGATTAGAGTGACGGAAGGAGGACACCCATGGAGAAAAGCAGATTCCGACGAGAGTTGGAGAGAGAGGTAGAGAGACAGAGGGAAGGAGAACGGTTAAGCATACATCAAGTCGGATCACTCTTCGTGTTAACTGGGCACACTTTTTCACCCCCTCCGTCACTTCAATTGGGGCAAATTCTCAGGAGAGCTGCCATCAAGTAGAAAATGGTCTTTCTGGAACTGTAATGGTTGTTCATTCTATTCACTGCCTCCAAGGTAAAAAGTCAGGAATAAAAATGTACATGTTATGTGTAGCAAACCCTGATGGGAATGACAGCCTTGCAAGCTACATTCAGGCTAACATAAATTTTATGAACAGACAATAACAGCTGCATTTCAAAGGTGATCAATAAAAGATTACTGGAAAAGAAAGTTCAGAAAAAAAAGATGCATAAATAACTTGTACATAAGATATTTAGTTATGTTAAGAAAACACCTTATTGATTCTTACTCAGCTTTTCCCAGACCATAGCAACAGCAGAGGAGTCTAAACAAACACCTGGGGTCTTTCAATGTTACGTTATAATCAGTAATGTCTAATAGCAAACCATTAACCTGACAAAAATCTAAATAAAAAACCCCAAAATAGTGATATGGCATACTTGTAGTACTATCCATCTAATTTAAGCAAAACACAAACACACGTAGCGAGTCAATTGAATTAGTGTACAAGTAATTGCAGGGGCCCTCCAAAGCTGACCACATGCTGAATTAAAAAAACAGCACATCTGCCTTAATTATCGGGGTGGCATTACAATAATGTGACCATACTTTTGATTTAAATTAAGATAATAAAATCATTTTAAATCCAAACTGACACGTGCTTGTTTCTTTGTTTTGACTCCCTTTTTACATGCATGCGACATTTAAAGGGCAATTAACGTGATAACTCCAAAAGTACTGTATATTGTTGATTCTCTTGCTTGTAGTTAATGAATTAGATCAAAAGAGCTGCCAGTTCCTGCCCTGTACTATTAACCATGACAGTAAGTGCTGTATGAGAGTCTACTTGGCACAGAAATCATAGTGATGTATTTTCATTAGAACTACCCTACAAATACTAATCTTGGCATGGAAGACATTGTGACAACAAATGTTGAACCTTTTAACACTTATATATTAATGTAAGACTGTATGTTCTTAATTTATAGTCAACATTGCATGGGGCGTGCTAGTCATGGTTTATTGTCATGAGGGTTTTAATAGCAGGCAGGAGATAAGCACTTACAGCAGTTTTACCAACATAACAATCACCACTCATCTTTCCTCTTGGGTATTACCAAACATCATATAACAAAAAACAATCAACTACCTGAAAATGTATCAAACAACATTACACAACAGGTGAAGTTCATATAAATGATATAAAGATAGCACCGATCATCATGGGAAACAGACATTGACATAACAATGTACTGGTGACCAGTGGTGTGAAACTTTGTCCTCTTAAACTTCTAATGTTTCAAAAAAGGCAAAAGGAAAGTCATGTATCGCAACATCTGTCTCCCCAACACCGTGTGGTTCCAAAGCCGTTAGCAAATGCTGTAAACTTGGATATTTTTGATAAATGAGCGAAGAGACAGCAGCATAACATTTGGACTGGGCCCAACAGAACTCAACCGAAGGCAGTAAGATGCTGGATGACCTTGTTCAAACCTCCAATAAAATGAGTGATGTGACGTCAAAGTCAAAAACTTCAGTTTCCACTGTTCTGATGAACGTAGATGTAATTCCCAAAAGTGCTAAAGGCGGGTGTATGGATGCTTTTGATAGGTGCCCTCATAAAACTATGTAAGGGGATCAAAACATCAACAAAATGTTTATGTATGCAGAGGCACAGCTGCCTTGTGCTTCTCTGTGAAGTTGGAGAGATAAACAACTGTTAGTTGGTCCTCCACACAGATCAAAACTGAGGTTGGTTCAATTCCTACATACATCAAAAACATCCAAGACAGATAGTCATTTTGACTGTAATTTCCAATCATCAACTTGCATTATTATCCAATTAAAGTATTCTTCTTTGCAACCAAATAAGTAATGCTTTACATGTTAAGAAATGCAATTATTTGTGCTTTGTTGCACTTGTTGTTGCACAGCCTCTGGATAGAGGTTATTGATGTGATATAAAGAAATGTGGCATTGTCTGAGACTGCTTCTGCCTAGCATTGTTCACTGTACCCTGCATATCTACCAGCTGCAGGAGATCAAGCACAAATAAGATAATATATCAACTACCCACAATGAGTCTCTCCGTGAACCAGTCACATGAGTTAGGGGAGTAGCACAAGTACTAAGGCACAAAACATCACTGGGAGTAACATCAAAAGAGGAGTTTTACAAATGCATTGCCAGTCACATGACACATTATACCGCTAGGATCTGCGACTGCATTTCATAGTGCTGCTTGTCTTGTTTTCTTTACAAATCGTGTCTCTGAAACATGCAATCATTGGAGGCTAAAGTATCAACTGTGAATTTGCAGACATACCTAATTGTGACAGAAGACAAACTGGTAAACAAAACACAGATTACCTGAAATTATACATTGCACTACCACATCTGTTTAAATTACATGTTGGCCTGTTGTTTTCATCAATGTTAATGATACAGGAGGTCCCCAGTGGTGAAAGAGGAGTATTACAGTACCACCAGATGGAGTGAGGAATTGACATTACAGAGGATGGACACTGGAGACGATTTACGGCAACACAAAAACACTGACCTATTTCCGTCATCAATGGCTATACATCAAAGGATTAAGAAAACGAGGTTCTTAGAGGTGAAACTAAGATTGAATATGTAAAATAGAGGTTAAAATATGTACTACTGATTTCGGTTCATTTGAGCCTGGTTGGAAATATCTGATTATCCCCAGGCTTACAACAGGAAGTCATTTTCAATAGCAAGAACAGCCTAACTCATGCACACAGTATTTGTTTTTCTTGAAACCCTCTCCGGAAACTAGCATCCCCACCTCTAACTCTCATCTCATATTCAATACATCAACGATTCCACCTCACCTCTTGTCTTCCACTTCCTACTCTTCCACTTCCTCCTCTTCACCCCTTCCTCTCCCCTTCGCACTCCATTCCAAATCAGATACTGCCAATTATCTCCCGGTTTCATTTTTCCATTGTGCCCAATCAGATAAAGGACACATTTTTGCTGGTATCGAAAGGGATTAAGAGTGATAGAGACTGACTACATGCCGAACTAGTTAATGTGATTGGGAATGAGGGCCTTTGTATCCAATCAGATTAACAGAAGAACTACAGCGTGGATAAATGACTGTCAAACAGTGGGTACCATGCTCTGGAGCTCTGCTCCATTGTTTGGTCTCGACAGACATTGATGTAGTCTAAGACCCCATGCAGCGACAATACTAACATGATACAGACTACTAAAGATGGCCAGCTGATGTACAAGTTACTTTACATACAAAACAGCATACCATTTTGTATTATCTTGAATGACTTGATGTAAAATCTTTGTTGTGAACGTTTCTTAAGTGCTTACCTGGGTGGGGTATTTATTGTTCGAGCTTCAAAGCAGAGGGTCCTGTAGATTGATGCTGAGGGGATAGCTGTCAGGTTTTGTTTATGGCCTTTCTTTACCTGCACGGAAGAAGAAAAAAGCATAATAAACAAAAGGCCATGTAAATGTGAGAGGAATGTGAACAATACAGGAGAGTTGATATTCTGCTTAAGGGCCTGGCCAAGAATCCCTAGTGATTTGGCAGCAACCTTGTGACCTCCAATAGAAAATCGTTCGACAGGTCTTCTCTCTGCCTGAGCCTGCCGCACTCCCTCTGACCTCAGAGGCAGCATGAGCATGCACGTACCCACGCACCCACGCACGCACACGATAACTTGGGCAAGTGACAGTGACAGAATTAGAACTGAGGAACTGTTCTTGCTGTCAGCACTGCAACTCTCCCGTTCACTCTTAACTCCATCTCTCTCTCCCTCAGTTCCTCCTGCTCTCTTTTCTGAAATCCAAGGACTCAAGAACAGTCAGAGATGGCTGGATAACCTCAACTGGTATTTTTATTTTGTATTTTTAGGTCGCTTGACTTTAAAAGTGGGCAAACACTGACCTGAATAGAGTACTGACTAGAGCAAGGAAATATGCCAAGTACATGTAATACTATGATTATATGTATGGCCCGTACCCTAAAACAATTATGTTTTTATCCTGTGCTTGGTATTGATACCATCATAGTTTCATAGTCAAATTCAATTATACTGTATATGATTATACAATATATTGTGCAACTACAAAGCTCCCTTACATGGGATCCATGTTTGTTGAGCACGAGTGATGACACACTCCAGACGAATGAAGCCCTCTCTGGGAAAACATAGGAGAAGAGAAATGAACACAGGTCTATGCCCAATTAATTATACATGGAGCAAAGAGAATCAAATCAATTAGGTATCACCGTGGCATGAATAAATGGTGCATAATTGATGCCAGTTCTTTTGCATTATGCATTCCTGGCCGTAGATCTCAATGCATGGTTAGAAAGCAGAGGTAGAAGGCTCTCACTGAAGGCCAATGCTACTGTTATATTCATCCACACTGTTTATACTATATGCAAATATGCATGAGTATTGGGAAGATGGGTCAAATGCTAATTTGCTCATACTTTGAAAACTTCTCCCCCCCAAAAAACTAAATTCAACGTAACTATAATTTTAATTAAATAACTAAATTAAATGTTTCATTAAATGAAATGCAAAACAAATGTTTCCAAATATCAATCAATGACCCCCAGTTGCTAAATCATACTGTGGTCTTGTTTTAAATGTTTGTAAAATAGTACAGTACAAAAAGGTTAAAAACATTTTGAAAAGTTTTAAAACATGTGGTAAATAGACCAAGTTATTTAGCTGATTTATGATGGACAAAAAGTCTGTATAGCCCAATTGAATACAGTTTTTTTGATCAACAACCATATGTATTGGTGGTTTACAGCACTGCACCCGGTGAAGGCCTACAGCTACAGAGGGGATACAGGATAATAGGGGGCCCAACTTGTTGATTTATTTATTTCTTCTTCCATCTTTGCTGAGAAAACAGATGGTCCCCATTATATGAATGAGCCATGTGACATCCCCAAACAGCACCACTGAGATTGAGATAATTAAAATGTATTTAATCAAATTCTGCAAATTAAAAAATCCAGCTGGTCACTACTGGACCCCTATGGTGCCCCATACATTTACCCTCAAATGGTATTTAAGATAACGCACAGTTAGACAATCTAAGTGAGATTACTTCAAATAGATTCAAATAACTTGGACATGGCCTATATGCTTGCCTACAGTGTACAGTATCAGCAGGGCCATCCTGAGAATTTAGAGTAAATGCTATAGCTAATTGCTCATTGGATCATACATTACTAACAACAACAATCTCTCTAATCCTATTGACTCAACCACTTGTTGATTGCTGTCAAAATATAGATAGTGTAATATGCCTGGGCTACCATTTTCCTTGACATACACTTGTGCGTGAAAATAATGGGTTCAGTAGGTAGACAACCGTAGCTGACTGCATACTGTGCTAATTTGTTGACGCACGAGCAAGGCCACGTTGCCTCTAATAAAATTGGCATATTAAGCTTTCAACGGATCTCCAAAAAGCTCAGTCATGCCATACATACACCATTTACATCTATCCCCAAATGTTGCCGCACGTTAACAGCCTAGTCTACTGCTGACTGGTCCCGTACGACTAGCGGTTTTGAGCCACTGTCACTTTTGTAAGCTAAAGGTTCTTCAGTCATTACTTGGAGAAGATGCAAACATTGTATTTAAAACGAACAGTAATTTAGCTCTCATCAATAGCCTACTACGAATATTTCGTAGTTTTTAAAACATCGTAATACAATTCACAATAGCATAACATTTTACTCCAGCCTTACAATGCTCCATTTGAAAGGTTACTGCAGGGAAGGGAACTAGCTTTGCTTACCTTCCGGGTCTGGGACAGCGCATGGCCACAGTGTTTTATGGGAAATGTAGTTCTTTTCTCGTTAAAAAACTAAATATTTTTGGGTAATTAAAAGCGACTACACGTTCCACACCGAATGCAGTTTGAATGTCGCTTTAGAATAGTCGATGTCAGCGCTTCGTGTATTTCACCGTATAGTGTACTAAAATGTGTACATTTGAGCTCCCAAAATACCCCAAAACGTACCCTTCCACTATGATGTTCCCTCAAACCTTTATCAATGCAACAGATTACAGAACCTGACACTCCTTAGGGGCAATATAATGAATGAATAACACCATGAATTAAACGCTCACTTAAACAGACAGACATAAGTGATTTTGGACCACTTGCCATGGGTGAAAACGAATTGCTTAGCAGCTGTAAGGTTTATGGTGCTATTTATGTAAGTTGTAAACTGGTTGTCAGAGCAAAAAGTTTTCACTGTCCATCAAATGTCACTCAACGGAACACTTTGTCATGTAAGCCACAATTTAGTATGGTCCACTGTAAGTGATTAATTGAAGTTACATTAATTGATTTACTGTCGTGCAGTTGTCCACAGGAAAACATAATGGCTTTCACTGTATTATTACTCTAAATGTCAGTCATAAATCATATGAAATCATTGAATAACATGCAACGGGTGACTGTAGGTATATGTTTGAATTATTAATGCACATGCATGTACCGTCCATATTTGATCAATTATATCACAGTTCTTTTGTGTTCATTCTAACCAAGCAACCTGCAACCGACATACCAATAAAACAAGAGCTCATTAAGAAGGGACATACCACGCATTTCCATTTGAGACAAATAACGAAACCCCGTGTAAAATGCTTGAGCGCGTTTGTTTTATAGGTCGCAAAATATGTTTTGCATTGGCCAAGGTATATATCCCTTTCACAATATTCTTGAACGCGCGTGTGTTTTGTCGGTTGTGCTTCAAAGGCTACGTTTTGAATTGTGCTCACTTTTGACTAGGCATATCTCTCATTAGGTCAATCATAAGCCTACGTTATGGTTTTGTGTTTTGTCACCCTATTCCCACCAACACATTTATGAAATGTAGAACAAATCTGTATGGACAGATTGATGGGTAGTAATTTCAAATTATAAAATGAAATTAAACAATTTCGCTCTTTGCTCCAATCCAAGCACGTCTGACTCTGACTCTTGTTTACGGCACAGGGTAGGTAGCGTATGCAATTTAAAGTTTTGGTTCTTTTTGTGTAATGCATCAATAATCATATATTCTTTGAAAAGGAAAAAGTATGGGCATCGTTGAGCGTAGCCTATGATGACTCCCCGGCGCTAGGATCCAGAGGAGAGCTCTCGCTCGCTCTCTCTCTCGCTCGCTCTCCCTCTCGCTCTCCCTCTCGCTCTCCACCTCTATCCCCTGCCTACTCTTCCAAGCATGTTTTAAAGTCTCTGCCAGACTTCAGCCTCGCACGCTACTTCCTGGATGGAAGAATGGAAAGCTTCCAGTGCTGCTCCAACAATTCCTTCAATTTCGCGAAAATCGCTGCCGCTGCAGCTCTGCGCTGCATGGACTAGTGCTACTTGAGACCTCTGCCAATATCCCTATTCTAATGACAAATGAAATCAAACAAGTTTGAGCGTTGTTTCTCCTAAATGTCATGTTTTTCTTTGGGAGTATTAAGAAGCTGTTTGGAAGAAGGTTTTAAGAAGTAGCCTAAAGACTGTTTCCTGGACGTTCTATATCAGAAAATTCCCTTGAACAGGCGCAGCCGATTTTAGCAGCATCTCGCGCTGCTTTTACGCAGCAGGCGTTGGTATTTGAACAGAAGGATAACTCAACAGTTGCCCTTTTTACTCTCGATGTTCATATTGTCATGCGGAGGCTACTGCAATCGTGTTGGTGGATCTTGTCTTTAATTTTGCCTGCAATCGTGCTCCTATGGGCAGACTGCCACCCCGGTAAGTTTTTTTCTTTCTTTCTCCTTAAGTATTGCTCTCTTTTGTCTCAAATGTTAGAAACACACATTGATCCCGATAAGCCAAATTGGCATCATGTCCATTTCCACAAAAGTGAAACATGATAATAATGCTAAGTACTTATACAGAGAGGTAAAAGCATTAGCGGTTTACTCCGTGCGCTACTTGAGCCATTCAAACACGAAGCCTGTACCCATGTCCCTTAGATTTGTTTTTGCACTAAGGATGGGGCTTCAAATTGTCGGCATGTAGCCTACCCCTCTTGGACGTTTTTCCTCAAACCTTAAGGAAAATAAAATCATTTCATTTTATGTAGCCTAACATGTTTCCCGTAGCTCTTTTCGCAATAGCCAATGCCAAACTGTTATGATTTGGCTATGGTTATATACGAATCCAGTTGGCAGAAAAGAACAAGTAGCCGAGTCTACCTATATATTGCAATATACAATACGATGAATGTATAACCGATAAATTCGCAATCCTTAAACATTACATTGAAACTGACATCGCGCTTAATCACCACTTAAGCTACAGTGATCCAACTGTGGACACAAAAATATTGATATAGAATCCAGTAAACCAACAATGGCACACATTCAATGTCCCCTGTTCTATAGGCGACTATGCTAAACAATTTCTTAAGAATACCCCTTAGCTACTGTAGGCTACTTACGCGGTCAATTTAAAACAAATAGCCTATGAAATGATTTTCTTTACAGATACTGTAGCCTATACATCTCCTTGTGCGTTGGCGTTCTCATTAATGCACTAGACTATTATGACTTCAAATTAACAATGTCTGCTCAAATTAGTAGCCCACGATCGTGGTTTAGGAGCTTTTGCTCAATCACAGATACATTATTAATAAGTTAGGCTATTCTTCGACAATGTAGACGTGCGGCAACCACAGAGTTGCATCCCTGATGCAATTTGTTTTAATAGTCTCAGTTTGGATGACCTTGACATAGTGGCAAGAGATTATTCAAGAGTGTTCGAGATGACAGCAGGTCTGGCAAAATGTAGCCTAATGCTGATTTTCAGCCCGTTCCTCCAGGTGGTTTTGCGCCTCCGTTAACTCTCGTCCACTGATCAAATATATATTTTCCCAATATTCAAAATATGTTATTTATAGGCAAATCCTCTTAGAAAAGAAACTTTGGTTAATGTTTGCGATAGCATCTTTCGATTATTGTAGCCATAAACGGGCAGTGCTAGCTTTTTCCATGCATTTTAATTTATCCAAAGGAGTTGACCTGAAAATAAAACACCAGTGGTAAAGGACGACCAAGTGGTTTGAAGTCAAATGTATGGAATGTGTCTTTGAACTTGAATGTGTCTTTGAAATGTTTTAGGGGTAGCTACATTTGCGTATGTAGATGTGTGTGTGTGGGGGTGCGAGTGTAATAGACTTTCACTATTCACTTTGTTTTATCAATGCATGCATGCAAATAATGTGTTGCCATATCAGTGTAGCCAGCTTTTTGAATTAAATTGATAAAGAGAGTGTATTAGCATCAATGGGGGCATTGACAACTTTCCATATCCATCTGAGCTGTTCCGTTCGCTTTTGATAAAAAAAAAAAAAAGAACACTTCAATTGGTGAATGCTGCAATGTTAGATATTGCATAGGGTCCTTTCCAGCTTTTTAAATGTAGTTCCCGGAGATGGAAGCCCTGGTGTATTCGGTTGGGAGTGGGCCCTTGTTAGCATTCACTTTTCTTTTCTTTGACTCAGCTCACCCCCACATCTTATTACCTATTCCATCTGATCACAAATCTGCAGAGAAATCAACTCAACAGAGGCAGTCAAAACTGAGACTACTTTTCAGAAAAGAGGCTGATGGAGGGATCTAGCTATAGATGAAGGGATGGAGGAGTGTTTGTATATTTGTACAGTCTTGTACAGGAGGGGATTGGAGCTGCATTAGAGGTGGGATGAATGTCTGAGGAACAAGCCCCTGTCACAGAACAGCAAACACATGCTGCCACTAGCTCCATCCACTTCCTTTACTACTTTTCTTTCTCTTTCTCTCTTTACAGTACGCATCATGACAATGAAATGGGAGAAAATCTGACACCGTTCACTCCTAATACGTCATAGGTTAGGTTGTTTTGTAGTCTATTTCTGAGGTGTAAGAGTTCCCAGAATGGGAGGAGGCTTGCTTTTTGCACTAGGGTAGAAACTGATGATGAATGATAATGATGATGAATGGTTCTGTGTGTCATCTAATAATGTGTGTACTTTAATATGCCATTATGGTAGGTATGTCTTCAAATTTCTATGCTCGAATAGCTGGACTCAACTCTACTTTAATGTCACGATGTCCCCTCACCAAACAGTCATACAAATGGCAGATGATGTCATGTTCTGTCGCTGTGAAAGACATCTGCGTCAACATTGGCTGGGCGGCTGTAAGCAGAGCCAGACAGACATCTACTTGAGGTATGAAAAGTGCGTGATGTCACTCGGATGGTTCTTGCGTCCATAGGGCATCCCTCCCAGTCTTTGTGAGAGTGTTAAATCCAGGTGAGGAACAGAACATCATCCCTGTCACCACAACTCCTACTCGGCACAGGGTTAACACAAGACAGAGAGACAAACAAAGAGATGTTCGGCCTTCACTCTGTAACGCCTCGCTGTGAAATGAATGCATGTTGCTCCCAGCCCCGCAAAAACAGAATACTTGCAGATCTTTTCAGTCCAAACTATCTCTCTTTCTCTCTCTCTCTCTCTCTCCGTCTCTCTCTCTGTCTCTGTTTCTCTTTGTGTCTTTCTATCCCTTCTTTAAAAAATAAGTACCATCTCTTTATTGAAATTCTATGTAAGGGCTGGAATTTTTCAAATCTCAGCAAAGGAAACACTGTATGTTATCCATGTGAGCAGACGGTGCCTTGCTGAGTCTTTGGCATGCCGTGCAAATGACAGGAAAAGTTGACATTTAAGGAGGATTGGAAATGCTCTTGGCATCCAGTAACAACATTATCATCATCATCATCTTTCCGACAACCGGCTATTATCTGGCCGGAGCAGCTCAGGTCGTGTTATCACTGGACCTGTCATCGTCACCAGGCACCCCCACAGAGATTGATTGAAAGATATGGTGAGATTCAGACACGTAGCCACAGTGAATGATACTGTTCGGAGGATCCTGCCTCACGATTTTGTTCTACCTTTTTCATGTTTAGTAAAGCTTTTTCTTGAGAACATCTATGTCACCCTATTGCGTGATGTTTGAATGTTGCAGAAATTGCTTGTGGGTCAGAAACAAACCTTTGGGATCCTTTTTAGCTCTGGTGCTACAAACTACAATATACAACATCCTAGATTGAACAAAGTAAATAACACAATAACAATCACAGAAATAACACTAACGATGATAATATAAGCATGCAGTACAGCACATAATATGAAGAGCTGAAGTTGGTTATAGCCTTTTGATCAGTGCCTCTGCTCAGCTAACCATGCCCAGTGGGGTTTTAATCTGTTTCTCATCAGTTTTTTTGCCTCATAAGATACGATGCCCAGGGAGCTGCTGGGAGACACGATCCATGCTGGGAAGATTCCAGGCTATCCTCCCTCTCCCTGCTATAGCTCTCAGGCTTAATGGAGTGCTGAAAATAAGGACCGCTTCGTTCCACACTGGGCTCCTCTGTCGACTTTTCCCTTTGTTCCAGCTCACTGTTATAATCAAGTCTGGATCTTTTTGAATGGAAAGGGGTGGGAGTTTCCCATAATTATCTTTAAAGTTCTAGAATTGTAGTTCTGGTTCCTTGTCTGCCTTTTGGCTGCTTTGAATTACTTTCACTCTATGTCTCACTCCCTCCTTCTCACCATCCATCCTTCCCTCCCTCTCTCCTTCCGCTCTCCTCCCTGTTTTTTGTCGACTGGTCCAATTGCTTCCAGTGCGCTTCGGTTCACTTAGCGTGTTTCCTACTCAACAACCCCCCCTGTCTCTCTCTCTCTCTCTCTCTCTCTCTCTCTCTCTCTCTCATCTCATGGTCTCTGAGAGGAACATCTCATGCTGTTAGATGCAGGGTGTACATTATCCCCCATCATACTTTTTAGTCACATGTCTGCTTTTGAAGAGCCTCAAGCGTAATGTCCGGGTAATGGTTCTGGTAGACCTATCCTCTTACAGAGAATGTACTTTGTTTCCATATAACTCTTGATATTGATGGATAGTACAACGTTAGGCTGCAGTTTTAAGACTACATTTCTAAAGAAGACCCCGTGTTGAACCTCCTGTCAGAATACTCATGTTCTTTAATTGAAAGATCAAAGCATTTTCTGTCCTATATAGATTGTCTTGGGGCTCTATTGAACCTTTACCAACACCACCACAAACTGTTTTTTTACCTCTTCCCTTAAGCTGTGCTGACAGTCCTCACTGACCTGCATTGCATTGAGTTGTTGTAAATGAAATGGACAATAGCACACCAGTGATGCCTGCTGTGAGAAAGGAGATCAGACACAAAGAGGGGGAAGGGAGAGAAAGACAGGGGGAGAAAGACAGGGGGAGCAAGATCGGGGGTCTGATACGAGTCTGACATCTTGGGTGCCAGTGCCTCTGCCCTCCCCTCAGCGTAGCGGTGCCAGGGGAGGATGTCATTGGGCAGGGACGGCCAGCGTTAAAACACAGAGGACCGACAGGCGGTTGGAGCGCGGCGGCTGATGAGGCTAAGTAATGATGACACGGATGAAACAGGTGGATAAAGGGGAGATAATTAAACAGAGGTAAGGCCGCAACTTTTTTGTTGTTGTTTGTTTTTACTTTTCAACGGTCATTATAGGGATAACCTTGATAAGGGCTCATGTTAATCACTGTGGACAAAGAGTGCATGTGAGTGTGTCTGTGGTCGACATGGCAACACACATTGCCATGTGTATCATGTGGCTCATTCCAAGATGTTAGTGAGCTCTTGAGAATCCACTGGAATGTATTGATTGCCATCTCTGAGATACCTTGGCTGTTTTGTTTATTTGTTCAGTCGATTCTTTTACATTTCGAATGGAGAGTGTTCCTTAGCTCAAGTTAAAGTGACCTTGTGCGATATAATATTTTCTTTGAGAGAGCGACTAGCACATTGTCTGCATGGGAATTATATTTGGTCCCTTTTTTTCCTGATCTTTTGCAGCTATTCATTAACTGCACAAGGTTCTGCATTGCAAATTGCGTATAAGTCTCCCTATGAGGAGATATTGCACCTAGCCCTCTAATGCACAGCCTACCATAGGGCACGTCTATTAAGCTGCTCTTAGAGTCCTGCAGCCCCTCACATTAGGGTTGGTGTTCTCACCACTGGATCTAGGGGATCTTGTCAGATTAAGGTGAAGTTGGGATGAAGAATAGCATATTTATTCTCCATGTCAAGGAACTCTCCACAGTCCTTTCCTCTCTCTCTGCTCAGTGAAGTGTGGCATCTGCATGATAAATTAAACAATTAATAATTAATTATGCCTCAAAGTCAGCATCAATATGCCAACTGCCGAGGACACCTTCAGTGTCTATTTAGCTTTTAAGAGGATCTCACGAGGGGTCTTAATAGCAACAAAATGCACATTTATTTACCAGACAACTCTCCATCAGAGTTCAAATGACCACTAGATGGGTCTCAAAATACTAACAGAAGGTGACATTTTGTGTGCTAAGCAACACCGGGCTACGACACAGATGTGTATGGAACAGCTACAGGACATTCTACAGGACTTTCTCTCTTAATTATCAAAATGTTAACTGTGACAATGGCTCTATGTTGCATAGTAAAGACCATACAGAAAAAAAGAGTTGAACGTAAAGAGAAGTATGACTTGATCTATACTACTGTGAATTCAGTTTAGGTTCTGAATGTGCTTACTCCAGATTATTGATAACATTAATTCAGAGTGTTTCTTTGGCCACTCAATCAAACCTTGGGGAGAAAAGTGCTAAACTTCATTCATCACACCTCCCTTTTTTCCAGACCCCCTTGCCTGCTACTCTTTCTCCCTGCCTCTTTTAAATTAATTTTTCTCTTCACCTCGACTTCATCGATTCTGGACTTGTACTACTTCACTCAGTCAGTTCCAAAGTCAAAGCCTTCACTCCTAACTCGATGCCCATGATTTGTACCTCCATCAAATATTTACAAAGAGGATCCAAACCTGCTGCAAGGTTGGTTTTGTTGTTTTCACCCTCACACTACTGCTACATTTTAATAAGGGCGTTTCAGCCTCCTTACTGCAGTTGCTTGGCATCTGCTTTATTTCTGCTGAAGTCAGATACTGTATAGGTTGTGGTCGATTGAAATTGTGAAGTTTACATTTAGACCTTTTGTCTCGCTTTGTTTTTGTGTAATGGAAGGATGTTAGTCTCTTATCTTAGTTTACAGTCACTGGGCATGGCCGCTCGCCTAACTTGACAATATTCTTCACAAAACCAATCTGATTGAATTGTTTCCCTGCCACTATCCATGTCACTGGCGTTTGGTAGATGAGGTCCCACAGGTGTTGGTTAAGAATTTACAGTGGATTTGATAAACGGTGTAATGCAGTCGTGTTTCCGGGGGAGTATAGTCACTGAGATGTGGCATGCCATTTTCACAGTCCTAATGCATTAGAGGTACAGCGGGGTGACTGAGAGGGCCTGGGCTGGGAACAGCCTTGATATTCACTCTATTTCCCTGGCGAACGGAGAAGAATAGAGGGAATAAAAAAAGAGAGAAAATCACCACATGCCAAGAAGTGTTGTGTCACGGAGTCAGTGGCGGGGCGGAGAGTGGAGAGCAATGCAGAGCCCTCCTCATTAAATTCTCGCAGTGGCGTTGGTTTTTCCACTTTAATGCTTGGGAGAAGCTAGCTTCCTCCTCCGAGAGACTGGGACACAGAGCTCCTCCAGAGCCGGCTGAGCTGCCCAATTTGTCTTCCTTCTGGGGAGGCTGTTATACCACAATGCCCTCTCTTCTATCGTGCCCCTATCGCCTTCATCTTTCATCCCTCTGCCCCTTTGCTCCCTTCTTTACTTTTTTTCTACGCCCTTTCTTTCTTCTGTCAGTCAATCTATCTGTCTATATTTCTAGATTTTTCTTCGTTTTCTTCTCTTGCTCTCCTATGTCCAGCCAGGTTCAACCCAACCTCTACCTAGCGTGCGTTAATGAAGCATGATCATCGCTTTCACTGAACAGCACTGTATCACACACAAACTGAGGACTACAATCATCCCAACCTCCCATTGTGATGGCTGTTTGCACAAAGCTTTGCTACTTGACAGAAACTCTGCTAGTCGGGCCTCCTGGGTGCTTCACACATCACCGGCCACCTGCCAGTCAGGAGGGTGGAGGCCAGCCACACAGAGCCCCGTAAAAGCCTTCATCTCCTGGAGCGATCAATGGGCCTCATGTCTTTCATTAATAATCTCATAAAATTCATTAGCTGCTATTCCCCTCTGAGGTCGGATTTGCGAGTCGGAGAACTGTTCTGCTTGTTAAAGTCCTTTTTCTAAAGATCACGTCAGGGACTGAGTGACATAGAGAGAGGCAGTTGAAAAGACAGGAAGTTGAAAACAAGACAGTGGTTCGACTGCATCCTGAGATGAGCAGGGTATGCTGAAGATCGGAGCTAGCGGTTATAAAAGGAACCCCAATGATTTCTGTGACATGCCACATTTAGGTAAGAACTGCATATGTTTTGTCAGTAGAAACCTCCACTTCCCCTTTTTTTCTGGAGAGCAGTAATTACGTTCCCATTTGAATACAGTGGCCTTTTCCTCTGACTTCTGGGCGTATCTATGCCGTCGTCCCCCGCCACCATCAATACATCCTGCGTTCTACATGAGCATCCCTGTTGTTCCTCTCATGGAGTCGTCAGTAGATGAAAGATGGACGTCTTGGTGCCATCTGTGTTGGGTGTGAATATGCCCCGGGGTCGTTCATGAGGGAGGCTTCGACGGGGCGAGCGGATCAGACATGCTTTCCGATCGTCGGTTTCTGACAGAGAACGATGAGGACATGGCGCCCCGCGCCATGACTGGACTCCACAGGAGGCAAGCCATGAAGACGGAAGAGAGCCGAAAATTGATACTGTTCGTTTAAGGACCGAAAGAATAGTACAGCACTGGCTTCACTGGCTGTCTTGCACAACTGGACACCAAAGCCCTGCTGGCTGTTTGCTCGCTTGCAATCAATCCATCCTCAGCGTAAACAATCAGTGCTGCAAAGAGTGGAGAAAGTGACTGGGTGACATTAAGTCCAATTACTTGGGGGAGGGGGGAGTTCTGAAGTTGTCAGGCGCACTGCTGTGAAATCAATCAGGAAGTGCATCTTTGTTCTTTATGTCTTCATCTGGATTTCTCTTTTATCTCCAATTTTTCTTTTTTCTCACTTGAGATTTATCGCCGTTTGTTATGATTGGGGTCCCCATGTGTGAATATTGCATGCCACCATTGTGTTTTGAATGGTGTGCAGTGGAGAGGAAAACGGAACCACAATGCATATCCATTTCTCCATCTCTCTCATCCATCTCACTAAGAGGAGTCTGTTCTGGCCTCTGTGATTGGCTCTGGGGCTAAATGTAAGATTTCCTGAGCAGGGTGCAGGAGGTGTGGGGCTTCTCAGACCAGATGTTCAACAGATGGGCCTTCCTAATATCACTCGAGGGGCTTGTGGGTTTTCTCTCCTTGCCCTCCATCCTTCCCTTCCTGTCTCCTCGCAGCACTCCCTTTGCTCTCTCCAACTCATCTTTATGGTGCTCTTTTCTCTGTCACTATAATTTAGTCCAAAAACTATTCCTAATTTCTGCCATGGTCTCTCTCTCTCCCCCCTCTCCTTCTTGCTCTCTTTCCACCATCCCTTGCTACCCTGTTCCTCTCCTACACCCCCGAAATCTTCAGATTTGTACTGTAAAAGGGGTACTGGGCATAAAAGCAGCAAGTGGAGGCAGGTTTGGGCCAGGCCCGTTCCCATTCCTCATCGGTGGACAAGCGCCTGTGTTCCACCTGAAACCCCTCTGGATTTACACCGGATCTGCAGCCATCTTTCTTCCCTTAATCACCTCGGGGCTGGGCTCTCTCTCTCGCCCGTCCCTGGGCCGATGGATGACCCGCAGGGGAAATCGAATGGAAACCGGCCAAGCCTGACGCTCCTAGAGTGCTTTCTAGGTGCCACACTGAGACACACTCTGTGGAAACGGAAGAACAGTACACTTGGGTTCCCACCTTTCCTTAAAGTGGACTCCGATCCTGCCTCATTCAAGCTTTTGAAGACTTTTTTTCTGTCACAAATCAGGGTGTCCGCGGGGTTTTAAAAAGTATTAAAAGGTGATAAATCAAAATTGCCAAATTTAATGCCATTAAAAGTGTTAAATTTGGTTTTAGTGGAATTTTTTTTTTTTTAATAGGTATTTTTTTTTTCAGACTATCAAGTGTCCTATTCTGATTGAAATTATTTCTGCTAAAGTTCGCTTTAGTTCTTTTTTCGCGGGTTTTAGCTGAACTAATGTTTGATGGTGACGTCATAATCAGTGGTCGTTCGACATCTCAAACGCTTTGCTTAAACATAACTCGCTTGCATGGCTAACATGGCTCGCTTACGATTTTGACTTAAAAATCTTCAACGTCTAGACAACTATGGGGAAATGCAAATTTTCTGACAGCTGGGTGCAAGACCCAGAGTTTAAGGAATGGCTCAGGCCGGTAGTAGGTAATGACCGGCAGGCTTATTGTTCGGTTTGCAAAAAATCCATCAATGTGAACTGGATGGGAGCGAATGCACTTCGGTCGCATATGGAGTCCACGAAGCATAAAAATGGAATGCGCAGTCGGCGGCAGCAGTTAACTCTACCACTCTTAACTGTCTGTGGTGCTGCACCTCCGAAAACTAGTGCTACGGTACACACCAACGCAACGGCTACAGCAACTACTTCTGACCTCCGGGTGACTTTGGGCTCCACACCAACACTTCGTGCGGAGACTCTGTGGTGTTTAAACACTGCAGTTAAGCACCACTCCTTCAATTCCAACGAAGGCATTTCGGAGCTTTTTAGAGATATGTTTCCCGACTCTGACATCGCCAAATCATTTACGTGTGGGAAAGATAAAACCGGCTACATAATCAGATTTGGGCTAGCCCCATACTTCAAAAAACAGCTTGTTGATGGCATCAACAAGGCTGGGCCATTCGTATTAATGTTCGATGAGAGCCTCAATCAGGCTTCAAAGAAAAAACAGCTTGACATCCATGTTCGATACTGGGAGGATGGCCGTGTCCAATCCAGATACTTTGGATCTCAGTTCTTGGGACATGGAAGGGCCGAGGATTTGTTGCATCACATCAAGGTAAGTCAATATATATTAATATATATATATATATATATATTTTGCTATATAGGCCTACTTAGGCGGCATCCTGTGGTCATTCATTTGAAGAGTTATTTATTCACAAAGATTTTATGTATTATAGAAAAATGTTGGCAAATGTATTGTTGGCTACACAAAAGGATTAAAATGGCCAAAGGCCTGCAGTTATTTGAATGGAAGCTGAGTAGGCCTACCTGCATTAATAAACCTGTGGGGTATAGCTCCAAGGTACAAGAAAATCAAACATGTTTTTAGTATTTTGTTAAGTTCAGTAACCTATCACAGTTATAGAAATTTAATATTTGGCTCAAGTTTTGCTGGTGAAAAAAATAAAATAAAATCATTGCTAAAATACCAACTAATAATTGATATCAAATGTGTGTGCAGTATGCTTATCCTTACCCCCAAGTGCCAAGCCTTGTGAATGTTGAGATCTATTTGACTGTATCTGATTGATAACTTTTAACAAATTGTCTCCTGTGTCAATTCACAGGAATGTGTTACACAACTGAGTATGAGGGAACTACTATCAGTTGGCATGGATGGCCCCAATGTGAATTTTAAGTTAGTGGATCTTCTCCAGAAAGAGCATGCAGAGCTCTACGGAGGTGCTCAGGTTGTCACTGTTGGAAGCTGTGGACTTCACACCGTCCACAATGCTTTAAAGGCAGGCTTCACTATGTGGCAGTTGGAAAAACTTCTGCGAGCCATGCACTTCCTCTTTCATAATGTTCCTGCCAGGAGAGAAGACTTCACTAGTCTGACAGGGTCCTCCTGCTTTCCCTTACCATTTTGTGGCCATAGATGGGTCGAAAACGTTCCTGTGGCAGAGAGAGCAGTTGAAGTTTGGCCAGTGCTTAAGATGTATGTGGATGCTGCAGAGAAAAAGAGGGTTCCAGTCCCCTGCACAGCCTCATATGACACCATAGTAGCAGCACAAAAGGATCCATTAATTATTGCAAAACTCCAGTTCTTTCTCGCAATTGCAAGGACATTCAACCCCTTCTTGACCAAGTTCCAAACTGATGAGCCAGTGTTGCCCTTCTTGGCCAAAGATTTGACTGAGCTGCTGATGGTAATGATCACTGTAAATGTTTTATATCATTGATTGCATTTGATGAATCTGTATGTAAATAGCTTGATTTCTGACTGCTTGTTTTGCCATTTTAAGAGTTTACTGAGGCGGTTTGTTCAACGAGAGCTCCTCCAGGACCTCAGACCCGAGCAGCTGATCAAAATAGATCTAACAGATGAAAGGGACTTGGTCTCTCCTAAGAGTGTAGACATAGGCCTGGGAGCTGAATCTGCTATCAAGGTAATTTTGATATATCCTACTACTATACTATTTTTTTTCAGAGATGCACATGTGTTTTGGGTTGCCTGCACAATGAACCAGGATGTATGTTGTAAAATTAACTTTTGACACTTAGAAGTACTGCTACTACTATGTTATGGCTGCTACTACAACTACTACTAAAAATAATAAGAAGAAAAAGAAATACAGATTAAAAGAGTAAAACTGATTCTTTTCCAAAGCATTTGCAGTGAACATTCATTAATGTTCCTCATTTGTTAGGAACTACAGGGCAAACCAGGATGCAAGTTGGGTGAGCTTTCTGTGCTCACCTTCAGGCGAGAATGTTTGCAGGGCCTGGTTAAGGTGGTTGTGAAGCTACAGGTGAAAAGCCCCTTGAAATTTCCAATGGTCAGACAGATTGCATGCTTGGACCCTACAAAGATGCACAGAGATCCTGATTGGTGCATCAGACAGATGAAGGGCATAGTGCAAACATTCCTTCAGGGCAAGCAGCTGGCAGGTGGCATCCCAGCTGGTAAGAAAATATTGGATAGGGACAGTTAAAGTACTTAGGTTATTCAGATTGATTAAAGCTGTGTAAGAAGTCTCATTAGCAAGATGGTTTTCTGCATTCTCCTCCCAACAGTGAGGAAGTGTCAATGCTTTATCAAATTAATAAGTTCTGAAAAAGTCTTACACATTCCTAGCTCAGTGTAGAATGTTATAACATGATGTTGTGATATATGTATTGTCAAATGGGTGACTAATTAATTTTGAATGACCTATTAAGTACCTTAATTCCTGTGTCAATGTTGCAGGTGATGTGATCATCCAGCAGTTCACGTCATTGCTGTCCCTTGAGGGCAGAGATGAACGCTTCCGCTCTTTTCAACCTTTTAAGCAGCGTGTGGATGTGTTTCTACACTCAACGCTCAGCACATCATACACTGACCTTTTAAGGTTCTGCCAGAGCCTTTTACTTCTGTCGCATGGACAAGCCACAGTGGAGAGGGGCTTCTCCATAAACAAAGAGGTGGAAACGTGTAACCTTCTAGGTGAATCCTTGGAGGCACTGAGGTTAATCTGTGACAATGTCAGTAGCTGTGGTGGTGTCTTCAAGGTGCCTTTAACCAAGGACCTGCTGGCCTCTGTGGCCTCAGCAAGGTCCGAGTACAGGCTATACCTTGAGCAAGAACGCAAAAAGAGGGAGAGTGCTGCTCAGACACTGAAGAGGAAGGCTGCAGTGGAAGAACTAGTGGAGCTCAGACAGCAACGCAGAGTCCTGGATGATGTCTGTACCATCCTTGAAAATGATGCCAATAAATTGGCTGAGGAGGCAGAGGGGAAGGCTGGGTCAAAAATGACCCAGCTAATCACTAAATCCAACACACTGAGAAGGAGGTACAAAGAGAAAAAAGAGGAACAGGTCAAACTGGACAAAACTATTGAGGAAAAGGCCATTCAATTAAGACAGTTGCCATAAGAATATTTTCTGACTGCTTGTTTTGTTATTTAAAGAGTTTACTGAGGCGGTTTGTTCAATCTTTTGCTCATGGGTTCATATGAGTCCTGTAGCACAGGTTTATGTAAATAAGAGCAGTTCACCAGTTCACGTAGTGGATGTCAGTTTGTAATGATCACTGTAAATGTTTTAATAATTGATAGCATTTGATGAATCTGTATGTAAATAGCTTGATTACTGACTGCTTGTTTTGCCATTTGAAGAGTTTACTGAGGCGGTTCTATTCACGAAATGAAATAAATGTGTGCAATATGTGGTCAACATCAGCGAGTCTCTAAATCTATTCTGTTGTGTATAGTGTTATATATGTAAAAATCTGCGTAAACGTGAAAAAGGTCGCCAATTAACACTTGCAAACTCAGTGTCGTGATGGTATTAAAAAAAATTCAGATGGTAGTAAAAAGGTTATTAAAAGGTATTAAATTTAACTTAAGGATTGCTGTATATACCCTGCAAATACTGAATCAAATCAACATGAGTTTGTCTTACTGGCAAATGAGCTACACCCTTTGTAGTGGCAGAATGAATGTCAGAATAAGCCACAAACGAGCCGCAAATGACAAGAGATGTAATCCAGTTTTAAGTTTACTGACCGAAAAAGGTTCAACATAGAATTTTGTCACCCAGTAAAAATGATTTGCTCCTAAAACAGCTCTCTGAACCACTTAACAGCACATGATGTCACTCTGTCTTAACGGGAACCTTGATAATCAACATTCTTACTTTTGTTTTGTATATTTAGTTCTTATACAGTAAGTAGAAATTATGGACTATGACTGTGGCATCATATTTACTTACATTAAGGCTTACACACTTGGTTAAAATATATTTATTTAATTGTAAAATAAACTAAAACACAATGTTGAGTCTCATTGCCACATTGTTCTGTGTCTGTGGTAGAGCAGTAGATCCTTCACTCCTTCATTCACTCTCTTCCTCTCTCACAACCTCTTCACCCTCCTTCCCCCTCCTCTGCGGTCCTTCTCTCGTGCCTGCCAGGCCACAGTCTCTGGTGCTCAGCCAATGCAAAGCCCCTCAGGCAGTGTCACTCTGAAGATCTTCGTGATGACAGCATGCTGACAGGCGTCGGACGAGCATTTCAAAAGGAAAATGTAATTACCATTAAAGAGGGACCCTGGCTCCAGCCCTGGTATGACTGCAGGGCTTATTACCTAAAACGATCAGAAACACACAGAGAGACAGACCCCTTTGCTTTCTGCCTCTCCGCAGTCACGCACACAAAGTCCTTGCCTCTAAACCTCTTTCACACCCCTCCCCTCCCCATCTCATCAAAATTCAAATATTTATAGATTTGCAATTCTAAGTCGGGGCACAGCAGTCTTTTCATGTAGTTGGCTTGTTTCTTTCGCCGCACATTCACCATTAGGACTGCTGGATCTGATTTCTTGCACAGAATATATGCCTTGTTTCCCCCATTGTCAAAATTGGATAGGTTTCAGTGTGTTCAATCCATTCGTATTCAAGCAGAGCATAGGAACAGATGACGTAAGATGTTTACCATGTTTTTATTGAGGTACAAAGTGGGAGAATCATTCAATCAGGCATTTCAGGGAAAGGCACCTCAGCTTTTTTCCCTTGTGTCGCAAGTTCAGTGTTTTGTCCACACAGCAGATGGCTGGTAACAAAATATCATCTGATTTCCGCCCCAGGTCGAGCAGTCAAATGATAATATAAGACTCTGAATGCTCCCTGCAACATGGAGCCACAACTATGACCCTATTATAGAGGAGGAACACCGTTCGGGGAAAGAAAACTCCAAACACAATGTACAAGTTCAGAGATTCATTTGAAAACTTTGGAGTTTGCCTGGCAGACATACTAATATGATCATCTATCCCATCAGAACATTGTGTGCGTACTGTAACTGAACTTGTCCTAACAACAACAACAGCAGCAGAATGATGGGAGACCATTTGGGACAAACAAATCAAAGTTGACCAAGGGTAAAACGACCGAATGGCTGTCTAGTCGATTAACCCACGAATATCTTTGCCCAATGCATCACGGCGTCTTTTTTGTTACTGCGCTAGCACACCTCCAGTTTGCTCCATCAGAACAGCTTTTAGCAAAGGGGCAATATCATTGTTGGAAGTCTTAAGAACCAAGCAGAGTGATATTACAGTTGGAAGAATATGAATAAAATCACTTCAAAGTATTCCCTCCAGCCCATCTATTACATGGATGTTGCTCAGTGAATTTTCCACTAACCAGTTCACTCTGTTTCACTTAACACTACCGACAGTTGTCTAAACCCACGGCGATGCTTAGCTACAGACACTTTAGACAATACATCATGAATATACAATCTTAAATCGGAAGATGTTTTTTATAGACGTTCGACACTCACTCCTTTTGAGTGCCATTTGCAAGACACGCTTCATCATGAACAAAAGAAGCCTGTGCTTGTATTCATCACATTTTCATTACTGCATGCTGTTTTGTAACGTGCTTTTGTCTAAACTTCTCAATGTATACGGCTGTCTGTTGTTTGTATGACAGTAGATGTTCTTGAGTTTTAAGGACGTTTTCCTGGTCCCTGCGTGTGTTTTATTTGGGGATTAAGGTTTTTTCCCCACCCTATGTTATGTAGTTTGTATCAGTAATCTTTAGGAAATGCATCGAGTCCAGGATTCAGGACACAGATAGACACACTATATTTGTCTGTTTGCTGCCATGATAGGCTTTTTCGTTTTCCCTTCCTAATCTCCCCAAGCCAGCCCAGTGTAAGCTGAATGGCCAGAGACACAGTTATCAATCTGAAAAGACAAATGCCATCTTTAAGCTGCTTGTCTGTGCTGGATTGTGCACTCTGTTCATGAGACTGCTGTGGCCGTTTCGGGCTTATCGTCTTTATCTTGGTTTTTTATTATATATTTTTTTCTTCATTTGACTCTGGCGCCGTGGGATGGTCATGTATGCTGCTGATAGAGCGTTGGATCTTCCGCCTCACAGTCGGAAACTTTATAGGAATGAGACACATTGCAGTTTGGGCGTTAACTTGGCGTGCGTGTGTTTGTGTGCGTGTGTGTGTCTGTGTGTGTGTTGATACTGACTTGGATGGATTGAGGTATTATCAGGATCATGTGCTGGGCGCCCAGACTGTATGATCAGATCAGAAGTTGGAGCCCCTGTGCCTGGCATGGCATCTTCTCCACCATCTACCGAGTGCCTTATCGACTTGACCCCACCTTGGTCTAGGATCTCTTGCTCTTCCAGAGTCTGGCGGGACGGAGCCCTTTGGAGATGTCTGAAAGGGTCCCTGTTGTTGTGATGTGTGATTGAAGCTGGTCTAAGGGCAGACGGCGGAGCCTAGCAACAGAGTGGAGCCTGCGGATAGGGGCTTTCCTTTGGGTTTGGAACCAGCTGATGTGGTCACGTGACTAAGTGGAGGAAGAAGGAAAGAGCAACATGAAGTAGCCAGTTCCAACTGGCATCGAACTGACCCATACTGACCATGCAGCCATGTTTCAGTACTGACAGTCGATATCCAAGGACAATTAAAACATTTAATGAAACTCATAATGTTTAAATATTTTACCGGTTTGATTCGAGTTTTGGTTAGGGTCAAAAGTTTTAGGATTCAAGAATATTTATGATTTGTTTGGTTCAGAGAACAATCAGTAAAACATTAATAAGATTACACTTTACTAAATGTAAACTCTGGTCCCTGTTCATCAGCACTTTACACCGCACCCCGCACACAAACATCCAGCCTCATTGGATTTATAACTACTTTAACATACTGAAAGTAACAAAGTGACTTCAGTGTTTAAACTGAAAGTGTTCACTTTGGCATTGACAAAGATGTTATAGCTGACACTATCCTAACATATGTCAGCTTCCAAATAGTATGTATTCTCCCTTATAGAGGGCTGGGCTACAAGCTATTAGCTTGATAGACAGACATTATTCTTGCATTAACACTGCAATGCCAGAATACAATACAGAGTACTCATTCTATTGTTTAGGTTTCCTAGTGATAAGAGAACAAATTAATTGAGATAGTGCACTGTGAGGGTAATGGAGGATCTTCCCCCTTTCCGTGTCAGATTTGGGCCATTTCCCTTTTCAGTTTGTTAAAAGGAACGACTTGTTTCAACAAAGGATGACATTCATTGGGAAGTGACAGGTTGTAGAAGTGAACAAAAAGGCTAAGTATAATGGATCGGAGCCGGATGAAACGGGGTGGGCGGAGCACATTAGTAGTAGGTCAGACTCGTTATCGCTGTGAGTCACTCCCAGTCTAATCTCTTTAATTGGGCGTCATCGTGGTTACGGAGCAGCCCCCTGGATGGAACACTCGGAAGAGGACACGGGGGGACAGGCGAGGGTGGCAGAGCGGAGACGTGGGGCCGACTGTATAAATGGTTTGGGGTCAGATCATAAGAAGGAGGCCTATACGCTGACACTAGCAGTTAAAGGTTGTGGTGGAGGTGAGGCAGCAATGGTCTGAAATGGCGGTGGGGGTTTATAAAATGATCACATTATACAACTCATCCTATTGGAACCTGTGTGTCTTGGTATACACAGTTGATTTCATTTTTTTTTTCTTTTTCTTCCCTTTCCTCTAATAGGGATGTGGAATGTGTTGGATTGGTGGGGTTAGGACGTATGTCCTGCTGATGGGGTTTGAGTTTGCAGAAGGGTTGAAATGGGATTTTGAGGCCAGTGTGAACTGATAATGACGCGGGCAAAATGGATTTGTAATGGCTATTCACGGGGGCAGTGGAGAACTCCCATAGTTTGACACAAATACAAACGCTGATGGAGATGTCGCTGGCAAAGAGAAACTGGGAGACTCTGGGTCTAGGTGAAATCACAATATGTGGGCTGTCACTGAGAAATAAATAGATTGTGTGTGTGATGAAATATGCATGGATGTGTCTGTGAACGCAGTGGAGGACATTTTACGAAAATGAGCAGTAGTTTAGGCCACTAACTGTCTTTTCTAGTGTTACTACTGGTGTTAAATGCTGGTTGCACTAATACTGTATGGATTGTACTCCCAATCATACTGATGTGTACATCTTACATGTTTCCCATCGGCTGTATCTAGTGGGATTCTGCTAGCTAGAAAACGGCTTTAGATGGCCTGTAAATCAGCTTGTCTTCAGGTCTGGGCCTGTGACAGCCTGCGCCTCTGTTTTATATAAAACCCATCCTTAAATCTAGTTCATAGTTCCCTCCTGAAGCATGATATATGCTCACGGGCTTCCATGAAGTATTGATCCCAAAATAACATCAAAGACGGGCTGACGTTGGAAGCTGCTGAAGGGAGGGACGTGGGAGACTGGGAGAGGGGAAAACTAGCAGGACGAAGGAGGGGGGGGGGGGGGGGGATATCTGGATGGGAATGTTGTTTGGGTCTGGCAAAAGAAAAGAGGCTTCTCAAAAATGTGTAGCATGTAGTCAGGCCGTTCAAAATGTTTGTGTGTTGAAATGCAGCCTTGAGTGACTTGTGTTGTTGGCCAAGAGGTGAGCATGTGTTGTTTAGTTCTTGTAGAGGGGTCTACTCCCAGGATGGGGGTTTTTCGCCTGACGTATTTATCCTTCAGTGACTGATCTAGAAACCTCCCCCAAATGATTTAGCTCCACGAGGTCCTGCTTAACCTCTCAACAAGACTTCCATAGCCGTGTCCAAGATCTCTTTTGGACAAGCTCCCTGTTAGTTCCTGGTAAGGAAGACGCTAACCTCAGATGCACTATGAGCCTCTGGCACCGACCAGACGGCGCTAACTTCCGGGATGTGAGGATCTCGAAGGAGCGCCACGAACAGGACATCTTGACATTTCAACTGTGCGAATGTCTGGTGTTAACTATCTGTCTGTTCACATGCTGTTCTGTCAGACTGCTACAGTAAATGCATGTGTAATATGCAGATCTTGTTCTTCTTGGTACATGATCCTCCATAGCCATCAGAGACCTCGGTCTCCTCCGTGTTGGCTGTGGTTCTCTCCCTCCTAGCTGTGAGAAATGGCACTTGGGTTGCTCACAGGGGAGAGGGGTAATGAGGGGATAAGGTTGCAGACGCCTCTGTCTGAAGTGAATTTAAATGTGGAATATGCCTTTTGTCAGACAGCACTTAGTGAGTGTATTGATCCACCAATGAAAGGCGACCAGGAGGGATGGGGCCTCGCGAATGCACCAGACAAACACCTCTGTCCACACCAAAATAAGCTCTCTTCTCGTTTGGCTCAGTCTCCCTTTTCACCTCTCTCTTTGACTCACACACTTTCTCTATCCCCCCCCCCCCCTCGATTCATTTTCCTTCTCTCCTCCACTCACCCTCCCCTTCCCTTCTCAGTTTTAACTTTGTCCTGTTCCTGTCTTGTTCCTGTCCTGTTCCAGTCTGGGGCAGTTGTATCCATCACTGTGATCACCCTGTGAAATACACGCCGCAAAATGATCCAGAATCGATGAAGGACTGAGGGAGAGTTCTGTTCCTGCCGGCCATAACTCCTCCTAATAGTCGGAGGAGCGAACAGGGCCCTTCTCCCAACAGCCACACCCGGCGTGGTCCGCACGCCCATCTCTCCCCCCACCAAAGCATAAATCTCCAATATGGCTGACTAATGCATGCGCTATGGATTTCTCCTTCATCTAGACCCGCCCGACACACGGCTGCAAATAGACTGTAACCCTCTTTGACAAACGGCCCCGGACCCTTCTTTATGGAGCACACGCTCCGTAGACAACGAGACGCTTGAACGAGGAGGAGAGGCGGGAAACCAGGCCGCGTAATGAGACCAGCTTAATGCACATCTGACTGATCGCCCTCGTTAGCGCCGGCTTAGTCACGATTGTTTTAATTGGCTAATGGCGCAGAGTCGGGTGGCCTCCTTTGCTCCACAGCCCTGGCCACGCCCCCCTCGCCGTCCAGTCCGTCAGACTGTGTGTCGCTGATAGCTGCAGGACCCACACCCAGCTAATAGAGGAGCTAATATGCCAATTAGACTGTGTGGTTGTCAGATGGCTGGAAGAGATAGGCCCTTGGTAGTATGAAGTGGACGGCGTTGCTTTGTACTCCGGGTCAAATAACACGAGATAAAAAGGACACATAATAACACTCGAGTCACATGAGGATTACTTGCTTTTGTCCAGAGCTCTTAAGATACAGGTTTTATAACTGCTGTTTTTCATATCCTATTGACCTTCAACATTGTGGTAGCAGTCGTATCAATTTAATCACAGCCAGTGCATCTTGTCACTCAGCAATGTCACCTGCAAAAATCAATCAGGGTTTGTTGCTCGCCCTGCTTATCTCCCAGAAAAGAAGGACACAGTAAAACAGCTTCCCATCCAGATAGGCCCAGTTTGAATAATGATTCACAGCGCTACCACTGTATCAGAGTAAAATATAATAAACAGTTCTCTGCAACGCTGTATTTCAGATAGTTACAGAGAAAGGGTCAGGAGGTTATGGGCTCAGATTTGACCAAGGTCGGGAAGTTAGCCTTGAGCGGCTTTTTCTGGGTGTGACTGTGGGTAGAAGGTTGTGAGGGTCAGCTGTAATGATCTGAATATACGGCCACAGGAGCTTCCTGTCTGTGAATAAGGTCAGGTGAAAGACTGGAAGACACTGTCCAGATATCAGCAATAGAACACCTTGCCTGCCTTTCTGTTAGAAACGGTCCATCGACCCTTCCAATAGAATCCATGTATTGTACAGAAAATGAAGCAAATTAATATTTACTTTTTTTTTTTTTTTTTTACTATATCAGTCTTATTGGAGAGTGATAGATAATTGTAGGCTTTGTCTGACTTTCATTCATAGCTGTTACTGTCTGCTGTGTGACAGTGTGATGAGTTCAGACTTCATGGACATCCATAGGCTGGTTGAAGATGGAAGTTATGCCCCTCCAGCCTGCTGCTTTTGAACTATGTCTATATCTGCATACCTCAGGGGTACACCCTAGCTGGGAGGAGATTTCCCTCCGACTGGCTTAATGAAAGACGATTCCCTGGGCTGAGGTGGGCTCCCCCAGACTGAAGGACAGCAGTGCCTGGTGGGGTGGGGAAGGGTGGGTGGTTACTGTCAGGGGACGACAGGCCTCTTTTAAAAACTGGTGGGGGAGAGCAGGGGGAGAGCAGGGGGAGAGCAGGGGGGAGGCAGGGGGGGAGCAGGGGGAGAGCAGGGGGGGAGCAGGAGGGGAGCAGGGGGAGAGCAGGAGGGGAGCAGGAGGGGAGCAGGGGGAGAGCAGGAGGGGAGCAGGAGGGGAGCAGGGGGAGAGCAGGAGGGGAGCAGGAGGGGAGCAGGGGGAGAGCAGGGGGGAGCAGGAGGGGAGCAGGGGGAGAGCAGGAGGGGAGCAGGGGGAGAGCAGGGGGGAGCAGGAGGGGAGCAGGGGGAGAGCAGGGGGGAGCAGGGGGAGAGCAGGAGGAGAGGCACGGGGGGAGCAGGGGGAGAGCAGGAGGAGAGGCACGGGGGGAGCAGGGGGAGAGCAGGAGGAGAGGCACGGGGGGAGCAGGGGGAGAGCAGGGGGGGAGGCACGGGGGGAGCAGGAGGGGAGGCAGGGGGAGACAAGGGGGGAGCAGGGGGAGAGCAGGAGGGGAGGCACGGGGGGAGCAGGGGGAGAGCAGGGGGGGAGGCACGGGGGGAGCAGGGGGAGAGCAGGGGGGAGGCACGGGGGGAGCAGGGGGAGAGCAGGGGGGGAGGCACGGGGGGAGCAGGGGGAGAGCAGGAGGGGAGGCAGGGGGGAGCAGGGGGAGAGCAGGGGGGAGGCACGGGGGGAGCAGGGGGAGAGCAGGGGGGAGGCACGGGGGGAGCAGGGGGAGAGCAGGAGGGGAGGCAGGGGGAGACAAGGGGGGAGGGCAGCACTGCGCGGCTCTTTGCTCACAAGGGAATGCTGGTGTTGGACCAAATCCCCTCGTGGGATGATGCCGGTGTGCCCTTACCAAGGGTATTTAACCCCCCCCCCCCCCCCCCACCCACCCACCCGCTTAAACACATGGAAACTGTTGACAGAGAAAAAGGGATTCTATGGAGAACGGCTCTGAATGTGGCATGTGCTAAGTAGATAGGGGCGAGACCGTGCAATGCAGCAAGTCTGTTCCACACTTCAATGGCTGTCTCTCCCTTTCTCCACTTCTTTCTCACTATCTCCTTCTTCTCCTCCACTCACGACCTTCTTCTCCCCCGGAGTTCTTCTGAAGCCTGACCCGCCGGCGAACTCCCGTCGCCGTGGTGATGGCACACGTTGGCTCTCTGTTCACTTCCTGACCTGATTAGAGCTCAGCAGGAGAGATTAGTGTGTGTGTGTGTCTGTGTGTGTGTGTGTGTGTTCATGTATATGCAACGTGCATGGGTGGGGGTAGATGTGTTGTAATAAACACACTAAGCCTCCATACAGCATGTATTGGATTAACAATGCATCTGTTTATCAATAGCTAATTTGACTCTGAGTCCTGGTCAGACTCTGGGTCCTGGTCAGACTCTGGGTCCTGGTCAGACTCTGGGTCCTGGTCAGACTCTGAGTCCTGGTCAGACTCTGGGTCCTGGTCAGACTCTGGGTCCTGGTCAGACTCTGAGTCCTGGTCAGACTCTGGGTCCTGCTCAGACTCTGGGTCCTGGTCAGACTCTGGGTCCTGGTCAGACTCTGAGTCCTGGTCAGACTCTGGGTCCTGGTCAGACTCTGGGTCCTGGTCAGACTCTGGGTCCTGGTCAGACTCTGAGTCCTGGTCAGACTCTGGGTCCTGGTCAGACTCTGGGTCCTGGTCAGACTCTGGGTCCTGGTCAGACTCTGAGTCCTGGTCAGACTCTGGGTCCTGGTCAGACTCTGGGTCCTGGTCAGACTCTGAGTCCTGGTCAGACTCTGGGTCCTGGTCAGACTCTGGGTCCTGGTCAGACTCTGGGTCCTGGTCAGACTCTGAGTCCTGGTCAGACTCTGGGTCCTGGTCAGACTCTGGGTCCTGGTCAGACCTCTTTCAGCTCCCTCATGGTTGGAGATCACGGAGAGAGCTTCGGAACCTCAACCCTCAGGAGGCTGTGGGTCCAGCCATCCGGTTGATACCGCGTTGCCTGGCCTGCAGCCTTGCAGTTCAAACAGACTGGGAGGTGAGATTGATGATGAGAATAATAATCATGTTTTCCTTTTACAGACACTTTCATTCAAAGCCGTGTACATGCACCTCTTGATGCAGGGCAGTCTTCCACTGAACTATACCCTCCCCATGATGTGTGTTGTTTGTGTACAGTGTGTTAGTGTGTGTGTGTGTGTGTGTGTGAGAGAGAGATAGAGATGTGGGCTGTGTACGTCAAGGTGACTTTCTCAGCAGCAGTAGCAGGGCCAGAGCAGGCTCCTGGTTACAGTATTGACAGCTGTGCAGCACTGATCTGACCTCATGGCATCTCCATAATGACCATTTCAATAAACCTTCAGCCATGTATTGAGTACCGGCAGAGGGGGACTTTTGCACCCTGGAACACTCACAGGGTGCAAAAGGGATGTGTGTGTGTGTGTGTGTGTGTGTGTGTGGGGGGGGGCAGGGTGTAGTGTTGGGGTGTCAATTTTGTATAACCTTCCCATGCATGCATTGTTGTGGTTCATTTGTCTCAGAGGTAATTATCCTCTCCTTAGGTTTCTGCAAGTTTAAAAGGATGCTAGTGGATTCCACTTAGTCCTTTTTGTGTGGTTAGCATATTTGTACTTGAAACTCAAGCTAAGTAATATGATCTATATTTCTTGTTTTTACCTCTGATGTGTCAGCAATTATAAGCTTAGTTTATTATAAGTCAGTAAGCAGTACCTCAAAATATTAAATCATCTTCATATTTTTATTCAATAGGTCATATAGTTTTTTTTTTGTACACACACACACACACACACACACACACGCACACACACACTCAGAGGGTGGGAGAGACTTACAGTAGACAGGGAAAATTAGATTTCCTTCCGAGAAGCAGTCATTTGAAGGGGAAGTCGACTTAGATTGCATCACTTAGCATGGAGGGGTGTGGTGTGTCTTTGTGTCTTCTCCTTGGGCGGTCAGGGTCAAGGGCATGGGGTCTAGCTCCAGGACTATGCACGAAGGACATCTCATCTAGCTGAATGCCGCTATACCTCATCTCTTATTTGTTGTGTTTGTGTGTGGGAGGGATTGTGTTCTGTGTGTTTGGTATCTGAAAGGCTGTGTGGAAGCGCCTGTGGAGATGGTGTGTGTTTGTGAAGAGGTGAAGCCTTCCTCTCTGCTGTGAAAAGAAATGTGTTCTCCCATGGGGATGTGGGAGAGGTGTGTGTTCCTGGAGGGGGGCGAGGAGGAGCATCGTTTACGTGTGTTTGTGTGTGAGCACGACTGTTTCCACGGATTTGCATTAGACCCGCACATGGTCTACAGTACACGTTGTCAATTTCCACTAGTGACAGTTCAGATCGCCATAAACCTCTAACATAGCCTACCCTACTTACAGTCCCGATATTAAATATATCTTATGAAATATCCCCTGCTTTCCTGGGGATTCTATTTCAGGGTGGGCTGCAAGTTTGTTAGTGAGGGTTGGAAAAAATTCTACATAAATAGGCAGTATGAAAAATAGAACCCTGGTTCTAAATCATATGCAGCAGTTCTATTTATCATAAAGGTTCTGCCTCCCTGCCTCTGAGAACCTAAATCATGCGTGGCTTTGTCAGAACGAGGTGGATCCACAGTTTTATCTGCATTCACTCCCAGGCGTCGGTAACTGCTGTAAGTGTACGTAACCTGGCTGAGGGGTGTTGTCATTCACCAGTGGAAAAGGTCTCAGCTAAAGAACACCCCCCACCACCACCACCCCCTACACACACACACACACACACACACACACACACACACACACACACACAGAGGGACCAGCTCACAACTTCAGCCCTGGAAATGAGGGAGGGATGGAAGGATGATGTCATCCCGGGCGAGGGACAAGAGAGGATGAAGGGTGAGAGGAAGGGTACGGGAAGGATTGAAGGATGATGTAAGGGGGAGGGGGAGAGGGAGGGAGGGAGGGAAAGGATAGCGAAGGGGGATCAGGGGACGGGGAATTGAGGGTAGATGAAGCAGAGACAAAGAGACAGACAGAGACAGACAGAGACAGAGGGACTATAGGGGGAGAGGAAGCAGAGACAAAGAGACAGACAGAGACAGACAGAGACAGGGGGACTATAGGGGGAGACGAAGCAGAGACAAAGAGACACACAGAGACAGACAGAGACAGGGGGACTATAGGGGGGAAGGAAGCAGAGACAGACAGAGACAGACAGAGACAGACAGAGACAGACAGAGACAGACAGAGACAGAGGGACTATAGGGGGAGAGGCAGCAGAGGAATAAGTCAGGGCCTTGTTGGCAGTGTTGTAAATGGCAGCCTTGTGCAGCAGTGTTCCTCTCTGTTTTATAGCAGGGCTCTGTGTCTGACTCTGTGTCTTACTGCTCTGTGTCTGAGGACACAGAGCAGTAAACAGTCTTGTTGTTTCTATCCTGTCCGTCCGTTTCCCCCCTCACACCCATCCTCCTCTACTCCCACACTCATTTCTCTATGCCCTTCACACACACACACACACACACACACACACAGACATGCACGGCTGCACGCACAAAGGCACTTGCAGACGCACACACATGCACGCAAATGCACACACACTCACACTGACATGCACGGCTGCACACGCACACACACACGCGTACACACACACACACACATGCACGGTGACATACTCCTTTTACGGCAGCCTTGTATCTGTGACCGTGACATCTGGGCCTGCAGACTGGCTCACAGTCCATTTAAACACACGTAGGTTGTCCTAAGTCTGAACATGCTTCCTGAATCCCAAAGCAACACGGACAGAACAGGTCAAAATACGTCAAAACAGGTCGCTCCTAATGAAAACACAAGGACACGTTTCCATGTCTAACAGTAGTAGTACAGTGTCCATGTACGACAACGTTGACCATCGATTTGGGTTTCCTCCCCCTTCCTGTTTGCTGTCACGGCTTGCTGCTACGCTGCCCATCCCTCGCCACGGTTACTCCAGTTGGCGACAGGAAGTGTTTGAAAGAGTTTGCACTTCCCTTCCTCTCCTACCATCTGCTGCATCTCTCCTATCACCCTCTTCCTGTTTCTGTCCTCCTCTTTCGATCCCATCCTGCCCCCCCCCCCCAACACCCCCCTCCGTCCTTCGTCCTTCTCACCCTTCCTCCTCTGACCCCCCCCATCCTCCTCTTCAGCTGGCGAGGGGGGCGGAGTGTTGGCCCTGCAGCGTTAGTTTCACAACACATGTCAGAGACGCACTCGCCCCCCTCATGTGAAAACAGTGGGGCAATATCACACTCACTCAGTCTCTCTTGCTCTCTCTCTCTCTCTCTCTCTCTCTCTCTCGTTCTCTCTCTCTCTCTCTCTCTCTCTTTCTCTCCCTCTCTCCCTGTCTCTCTTTCCTCTCACACACGCGCGCACACGCACATACGGTGCATAGGCTTCTGCATTGGTGACACATACTGCAGGCTCTGACTCAAGTAGCTATTGAGACAGCACTGTTTGTGTGGATTACGAGGGCGCCTGTCGACTATTCCTGTTATGGATACTGGATGCTCAGTTGGATGAGGGTATTTGACTAAAGGCTCTTCATTGTTTGACACTCAGTCCCATTCCCTGTTCAGTCATGGAGGGTGCGGTAGCCAATGAGAATACTGAGAGATGAGGGAGGACTGAGTGGATAGGGTTCAATCCACACACACACACACACACACACACACACACACACACTCCACTTGACACACTCAATCAGGATATACGTGTTCTCTTCTAGTACTCTTTTCCGAGCAGCCGTTTCTCTTCCTCTCTTCTCTCCTTTCTTTTGTTTTCCCTTCCTCTTTCTTCCAATCTGCATAATCTCCGGTAGTTTGCTCAATCTAATCCAATTGATTTCTGGAACTGCTTGGAAACCATAATCAATAGTCACGAGCTAGCCAGTCATTATGGAAATCAAGTTGCATTAAGACTGGGGCCTTGTGGCAGGGCTCTGATTGGCTCTCTGTTAACGGTCCCATCCACAGGTCGGCACTGAACAAGCTCTTGCAAACAAATGAATGCACTCATGCAGGTCATTCACATGCACAAACACACACCCATGGCAACTATGCACGTTTATACGCACACACAAACACACACACACACACACACAGACACATGGGCCTACACAATCAACTATATATGTAAACGTTGCAACCCTGTGCATGTAGCACACGCGCGCGCACACACACACAAAAAGAGAGGATTAGAGAAAGAAAAGAACAAGGAATCAAAGCAGCAGTGTTAATGTGAGGTATCATCACATCTCGTATCCATTCACTCCTACCTGGAGCTGTGTACAGGGGACACCTCTTCAGGAGCCTCTCAACACCTGAGCTGAGAAGCAGGATGCTCTTCCTCCTCCTCCTCCTCCTCCTCCTCCTCTTCCTCCTCCTCCTCTTCCTCTTCCTCCTCCTCCTCTTCCTCCTCCTCCTCCTCCTCCTCCTCCTCCTCCTCCTCCTCCTCCTCTTCCTCCTCCTCCTCCTCCTCCTCCTCCTCCTCTGTGTGTTTACACAAAGGAGCGACGTGCGTGCGCGGCGTGCGCGGCGTGCGCGGCGTGCGCGGCGTGCGTGGGATTTCCGTTGGACTTGTTAACAGTAATCTGCGGCTTGTCTTCTTCTTCCCTTAAAATAAAGAGCAATTAGTAGCATCGAAGCAACGGTAAGTTGTCGCATGCTGTGTATATGTGTGTGTGTGTGTGTCTTTGTGTACTGTGCTGCATGCGTGTGTGTGTGTGTGGTCCCACCGCCACAAGGTTGCGGCTGGAGGACAGAATGTGTGTGTGTGTCAGGTTCTTCAGAGCCTATCTGGGATAGGGCTTAGGGAGAAACACTAGCTGAGTGGATCTGATCATTATCTCTCAACACACACACACACACCTTACACTGCTCTCTATTTTTCTCACACACACAAACACACACACGCCCACACACAGACACACACGCTCACACGAACATGCACGCGCACACACTCTCCTTCCCTCAGTACAGCGAATGTTTATGTAGTACACAAAGGTCTAGGCCGAGGGCAAGGTGTCAACCTATTCAGTGTTTGTCATTGTTCCTGCGTTTTGTTACAAACGTTGTCACTAGGCGACAGGACTGCTGAACGAAAACTGACAGACCTGGTTACAAGCCACATTCAGTCAACTGCTAAACGTCAAATTGAATAATTGTAAAATCACCAAACAAGTCAATATAATGCAATTGCAATGTGTGTTGGACTTATTATTTGGTCAGACTTCTTTGATTTCATCAACTTAGAAGAGGGCTTGTTTTTATTAAATTCATCATGAAAGCATCATAAGTCAAATGCAGCGGCAGTGAAAAGCCCTGTTGTAGATGTTAATTAGAATGTAGATTAGCATAATGTATTTCTTCAAATAGATTCCTTTCATTTCGATCAAAACAACTTAGATTTGTTTCACCCAGTAAACAGTGTTTTTGAAGTAAAGCTACTGTTTGTAGTCTAATAACTTGATGTTCGGTGCCACTCAAAGTGGAGAAAAGGTTTGCCGAAAAGGAGTTTAAAGTTGTTATAGTCATAGTATAGATTTGATGAAGTTTATTACAAGTGTTTTTTTTTTCTTCAGGTTTTTGAGAACTTTTTGGTAACAATAGGACTTTTAGATGAGATATTCCCTGTCCCGGCATGTTTGAACATGTCTGTGATGGTCCGGGTAAGCCCATAGGGGTCCAGGCTTACCAGAGTGCCGAGCGAGAAGGAAAAATTCCCTTGGAGCAGAAAGGAATGTTTCGTCAACTCAAACCCAGGATCCAACTTCCTTCTTTTATGATCATCTCTCTCCACTCTGCCTAACCCACTTCTCACATCCAGTTACAATTTGTATTACATTTATTTTTTTTGTACCAGAGAAAAAAAGTTTAACTTAGTTTCACTCCTTATATCCAAACATTGACTTGATTCTGTTGAACTTTGGAAAGCACCAAAATATCCTGTGAGGCTCACAGCTTGTGTTTCTTATTACCCGGGTGAATCAGAATCATCTTTTTATTTACGGCATTCGATTACCCCCGCCGGTCCAGTCAGATACAGGCCTTGATGGATAGAGCTTATTTTCTATGGGGTTGGAAGTCAGCTTTGCTGGACTAAGAAGCAAATTGGCTGTTTTTTTTTTTTGAATGACCCCTTTTCATTTTTTCCTCTCTCTCTCTTTCTCTCTCTCTCTAGTCGTGTTCACCTCACCCTTTCTAAAGATGTGTACTTTGTCCTCTCCTCTCAAATCTGGATAGATAAGCCCACACCGCAGGCATGTGATGTCACACATAGTGATGCCAGACCCTCTTCATCATCATCCCCCCCCCCCCCCCTCTCTCTCTCTCTCTCTCTCTCTCTCTCTCTCTCTCTCTCTCTCTCTCTCTCTCTCTCTCTCTCTCTCTCTCTTTCTCTATCTCTCTCTCTCCCTCTCTCTCTTTCTCTATCTCTCTCTCTCTCTCGCTCTTTCTCGCTCTCTCTTTCTCCATCTCCCTCTCTCTTTCTCTCTCCATCTATCTCTCTCTCTCTCTGTCATCATCATCTCTGTTTTTATACTCACGTTTGCAGTTTGTGTTTTCTTACTCGTTTGTCATCCCTCATACCTTTCCTTGAGATACCTTTATTGTATTCGTTTTCCTTTTTGCAACTTTTCTGTTTCCAACTTACAAATACATTTGACATTGGCATGAACCCATTTCATTCCCGTCCGTAGCAGGATGGGTGGTGTGTCTCCAGCAGCCTGTAGAGCCCCACGGTCTGTGGTTGGAGGAGGCCCACCGAGCCGGCTGGTTATGGCTGCTGGTGGGGGACAGCTTGGGCCCGGAGCAGAGCTGCCCTCTGGCTAGTGGAACAGGCCCTGGGCCCTGCTGCATTAACACCCTGTTCTGCTCAACCCTCCAATACCCCCACCACACTCAGTGACTGGGCACGGAATAAACAGATGCAAAACATTTGGGTAAACATTTTGGGGACTTTGCCTTTATTTTATGTTGCTTCTGTGTACCTTGTCAAGGTTGCCTTCTAATATTATGTGAATATGAATTTGTTTACACCAAGGTTGCTGATTGTTATCATTAGCACATGTAAATATAAAGGTAACAAAATAATAATCTCCACGGTCATTATCTTGTATTTATGGGGAGGTGTTTTTCTTTTTGTTTTCTCAGATAGAGAGAAAGAGGATAACCTGTGTTTGTTTCTGAGTAATTACTCCATTTTGGCTCAGTGAGGAACCCAGCCCATCTACCTGAACTGCGGCTCCCTTTGCACTTAAGCTAGTAATTACCCTGTGGAGACTCTTCGAAACCCTCACACACAGACGAACAACTCCACTCCTCAGCTAGAAATAGATATACCTCTACTGAGGCTGCCGGGCTAACACATGCAGCTGAGAACGGCTGGATGGGTTGACTGTGTGTGTGTGTGTGTGTGTACATGTGTCCTGGTAAGTCTTTTCATGTCAAATCACAGTTGCTCTGCTGTGTTTCTGGTGCCTCAGCACCAGCCCCAGTAAAGTGTGCCATGGAACTGAAGGTCCGCCCCTAATTGGAGAACATAGATGGACTCCTATGGCCTCTGACATCACTTGTTCTGACCTGGCCATCGCACGTGTCCTGGGTTCTGGACAGGCCCCCCAGGGAGCTCCTCGCTCTGTGCACCATCCCTGACCCCCTGACCTCACCACCACGCACCACCAGCTCCTCAAGCCTCTCGGAGGTTCATGGGTTTATCTGACATTCAGTTTCTGCCCTTTCCAGTTTTCTCTCCTCTCTCCTTCTCCTTGGCTGGAAAGTTGTTTGCCCTCTAGGTTCCATCTCCCCATTCACCTGACCAGGGTTTGACCTTGGAGCTCAGTTTGATCTCAAGGTCATCTGTTTGTTGTTTCATTTCCTTTAGTTCTTGTCCTTGTTCTGTTGGACCTGCTCGCGTCTCCTCTCAGGTTGTGATTCTGGTTTTACACGCATTCTGGTTTTGTGCTCGCAGTGGGAGAATCAAGATGGGGAACAGTTATCTCAAGGATCCGTGAGATATCTCTGTAGTTATGGAACTCCAGTGTCCTGGTGGATGTGTGAGCGATGATACTTGTTAACAGTTATTAGAAGTGGTGCTTAACACTCTCCCCCCCCCCCCCCCCACACACACACACACACACACACACACAGCGTAGCAGCCAATATAGATGCACAGGGTCCCCTTGAGGTATACACTGTGGAATGTGGATGTGTAATTTTGTGAGTTTGTGTCTAGGTATACACCTGTGTACTCTACCTGTGTGTGTGTGTGTGTGTGTGTGTGTGTGTGTGTGTGTAAACATGTGCATGTGCTTGTTTATGCAAGGGTTGGTACCCGCACAAGCTGCTCATCAATCATACTAATAAGTAACAAGTCTCTGAGCCGGTTTGTTTATCTGCATTTAGCAAACAAAATGGTGTACAGGAGTTGATTTACAGGGCAATTTCACCACAGCCTATCCTGCTTTATTATAAACACATATTTCACCCTCTCTCTCTCCCTCCCCCATCCCTAACCCTTTTTCCCTCCATCTTTCTCTCTCTCCCTCCTTCACCCTCCACCTCTTTCTCTCTTTCTCTCTCCTTCTTTGTCTCTCTCCCCCTTTCCCCCTATCAACTCATCCGCTTTCCTCCGTGCTCCTTATGGAGATTGAGAAAGGTTGTCCCCTCCTCCTCTTTCTCACTCCACTCCCCGAACACCTTCCCGCCTCCCTTCCACCCCCCTCCTCAGAGACACTCTATCGTGAGCGGAGAGAGAGAGAGGAGCGCGCCGCGGAGAGCGCGGAGCTAATTGACATGGAGGCCGGCCCTCAGGTGGGCCGACCTGTGGATGTGGATGAGTCCCTGAGCTGGGGCAGCTTGTTTGTGTGCTGTTTCACAGCGTGGCGAGCAGAGGGGCGGTTGGAAGAGGGGAGGAGTGGAGGATGCACACAGTGTGCAGTAGCACTGTGATTTAGACATCCCTCGTGGTTTGTGGGAAGGAATGTGTGTGTGTGTGTGTGCCCCTTAACCCATTAATATGAGAGGGGTGAGAGAGGAATAGAGAGAGAGAGAGACAGGGAGGGGGAGGAAGGATACGAAGATGTTAAGAGAAGAGGGAGAGCTCGCTCTCATCAAGGTCCCTCTAGTCTCCCTGCCGTCGTCAGAGGAGCGTCTGTCTGGTCGCCATACTGACCAAAATGGAATCAGATCCAATCAAATCAAATCCAATGTATTTGTATAGCCCTTTTTACACGCAAGCATGTCACAGAGGGCTTCACATACGCCCATAGAACTACCCCTCAACCAACCTAAACCCTCTAGGAAGACAAGGAAAAACTCCCAGAAAATCTCCAAACGGGAGAAAAAATTGAAGAAACCAGAGAGGGTTGGTAAGAGCTCTTCAGTTGTTGATGGCTCTGTACATTGAAAGCGGCGCTATTCACCACGCAGTAGGTTTTGATTACACGTGTGGTCAGAAGAGTAATCATCTCTGATCTATAGTGTCATAACTGAGAGCGGAGGTGTAATAGCTCACCTTCCAGTGTGTAAAAGAGAGAGCTAGCCTTCCGCTAATGCTCTCAACTGAAAACATATTGATTTCCCTAAGCGTTCTTTTAGGGTTTCTTTTTCCTCTCATCTTTTTATTGTTGAATGGAGCCACCGAGGTTAAGTATATAATTTACTCTGTAGTCATTTATCATGTACTCATTGATTCCATCTCCGATGTAACTTTCAGAACTCACTGACTCCATTGTAATGTAATAACCCTGGTTTTTCGATAATGTGTAGATTGAGCGTAGGTTTATTGGAATGTACCATTAGGGTGTTGTGTGTGGGGGTGAAGCGGGGTGGGAGTGGGGGGGGGGTGAATATATCATAATTTCCGTGGTCAGTCAGTGGTGATGGGAACAGAATAGGGGACAAACCACTCTCCATCAGGTCCAGTAAATTCATCATCTCATTTTTATCTCTCCTTTAATGGTTCTCTCAAGGATTAGAGAATAACATAAGGTGAAATATGGCCTGGTGTCAATCTGTTTAAATTGAAATGAGATGTCATTCTCTCTGTGCCGCCGAGAGAGACATGGAGGGGGGAGGGTGGAGGGAGGGGGAAGGGGGGGCAGAGATTGAGAGACAGAGTGAGAGATGGTTGAGATGACTGATTTAGATGCAGATCTGGGCCACCAGGAGCCAAAACTAAAGATTGAAAATAGAGGTGAGTCCAATGCTATGTAAATGAACCCAAAACCCAATATGTGGATGCCATCACAGTCTTTGACCATATCTAGGCTGAGGCCTATACACTTCATAAACCAGTATACCGTTAACAACCACTGTAGCTTCACAATTCCAACTTGAGAAAAGTCCACAAAACTTTTCACATCAAGTCTCTCCAGTATATCTCCAGCATGACGTCTGTGGAGCTTTCTGTCAGCGCACACTTACATATATAATACATGAAGGTGTTACCTGATACTCTGGGCAGAACAGTGTCCTCTGCGGTACATTGATGATATTTTCTAGTTTGGATGCTACTTAACTGTGGGAGGCGCACATATGAATCTTCACGCCGAGCACCCTGCTGTCAGAGCACGACAGGGCAGATGGACATCATGCCAGTGTGTCATTCTAACCAGACCTGTGAAGGCCGTCTCCCAGTCTGTGAATGTCAAGTCGTGGTGCCAGACTGTTACTGGAGAATTTCTGTAGGCTTGTCAGATTGACTCAGTTATAGTTACACACTCTCTCTCTCTGTCTCTGTCTCTGTCTCTCTCTCTCTCTCGCTCTCTCTCTCTCTCTCTCTCTCTCTCTCTCTCTGTCTCTCTCTATGTCTCTCTGTCTCTCTCTCACTCACTCTCACACACTGAGTCACTGGGACGACAGGAGCAGCAGGTGGGAAGGCCGACTTGACACACAGTCAGTCAGTAAGTCAACACAAGGAAGCATAGACTGTACTAAGGAATGCATGCACACAGACACACACGAGCGTAACCAAGTTGACGGTCCATGGTCACGAGAGAGAATGAAGGGGAGGCCATGGTGACATGCAGGGAATAGGAAGCAGACAGGCAGGCAGGGAGGCAGCCCCCGTTGTAAACATTTGACACGCCGTCACCTTTTGATCAAAGTAGCTGGATTTCGCTTGTCTTTCAGAATGCTCACAATCATTTACTCAGTCTTTTGCTGTCTCTCTCTTTCTCTCTTTCTCTCTGTATTTCTCTCTTTTTTTTATCTCTCGCTCTCACTTTCACCCACTCCATCTGTCTATCTGTCTTTCCCTTTTTCCACCTGTCTATCTCTCCCTGTGGGAGCTGTTGGGATTTTGACAAATTTCGACTCTGTCCCCTTCTGTCTCCACAGCCTTTTGATCTGTGTGTGTGTGTGTGTGTGTGAACTACATGCGGTGCACAAACACACACACAAAAAGACAGCATTGAAGTCAGATTTGTGATATTTCATCTACCTTTCAAAAACAAACTGACTGAGTCTCTCAGTGAGTCAGCCAGTTTCCTCAGTCCTTTAAACTCCTGTTTATTCGCATGAACCAAGTGCGGGGGGGGGCAAGCTTGTTGTTATTCTGGTGCAGACGGGTCTGTTTCAACATCACACAACCCATCATGTTTAGAGCCATGCCCCGAAGGAGACATTAGACTTGAGACAATGCCTTCTTCAAATCCCTCCATCTCCATCACGAGCCCATAGGATTCCTAAAACGTCTCTGTGAGCAGTGAGTGTGTGTGTGTGTGTGTATGTAGGGGGGTTAACATACATATTCAATGTACTATTTTGACTTTTTGCCGTTTCAAATCACCCCACCCCACCCACTCAGCCCCCCATCAACTCTAATAATTAGATTGGGCTTGTCCCAGGAGAAATACATTTCCCAGGTACGTTTTTATCTTCAGCTACAAACCCGTTCCTCCAGCTTTAGTCATTTATTAGCTGGATTCACTTCACCACTCTGCTGCCTTATCTCAAATTGCTCTGAGCGGTTAACACCAGGCATGTTTTACTGACAAACGCCTAATTGAGAGAATTTTTTTTTGTTTGTTGCCAAATTCAGTCTGAGGTGAATAACTTCTGAACCTTGTGATGTGATGTGTGTGAGATGTGGGTAGTGTTTGTGAAGAGCGATATCGGTATGTATACGTTCTCTAATGTTATACTAAGAACCGATTGAATATCCAGACATTTACCTCATTCAGAATCTGAAGAAAGTCTGGACGATTTGTGTTGGCGAGAGTCCATTCTCTCCTGAAGGTTTTATAGTAAACATAGTTGTTTCTAAGAGGAGCAATATAGAGGGGTGAGTGTATGAGGAGGAAACCGAGGGAGGAGTTAAGGTGATAGAGAAGACTGGGGGAGAGGTTGAGTGCATCAGCTCTTCCTCCTCACCACCAGAGCTGAGATTCAGAGGGGAGTTAAATTTAGAGCTGTCACAGTGAGCAATCACATGGTACTTCCACAAAGCTAAATAAGCGGTGTTCCACCCCCTGATGAATGTTCTCGAAGTAATCTTCTGAGGGAACCTTTGTGTGAGTGTGTGTGTGTGTGTGTGTGTGTTTGTGTGTCTCTGCATGTGTAATGTTTGTGTGTATGCCCTTTTGCAAGCTCTGTTTGTCATACTGTAATAACCTAAATGAAATACATCCACACGTTTGTGTATTTGCGCCTCACACACACATACACGCCCACCAAAAGACACACATTGTACCCAACAAACCCCAGCTCTTTGGCAACGTTGAGCTTGTTCTCAAAGCCTTGTCGCTACCAGATGGTTCTCCTGCCATGAATCTGTGGGTTTGTCATTAGCCAATAGCAGGGGGGGTTGATGGGTAACGGGGTCTGCCTTGGAGCCCGTGTCGAACCTCAGGAGGGGGAGGAAGCGCCTCGCGTGGGCGTTAATCGAATTTCACTGTGTCCAGCACTCGAGCGCATCCCACTACTGGGAGATTACACCCTGCAACCTCTGAGCCTGCCAAAAACTCTGTTTATCAGCTCGCCGATGCAATTTCATACGCACCCCAAAGAGCCCCGCTCCACCGCTGCGCGCGCCGCTTTATCCATTCAGGTGTCTTAATCTTGTCAGGAGGTGTGTGCCTGAGTCGCTCACATCTCCGTTTAGGCTTCGGCGCCAACGCCGGGGCGACTGTATTTTGCTGGGTGAGGAAAGTGTCAGGGCTCGGGCAGAGAGGGGGAGAAGAAAGGAAAGAGGAGGACATGCAGGCGTGGACAGGGATAAAGACACCTGCAAGAGACCAGCAAAAAAAAAAACACAGGAGGATACTGAAGCAGAATTTCCAGCTTCATCCTTGATAATCGTAGAGACTGTTCACCTCTTCCAGTTGTAGCCCGGGGCTAACTCACTCACACGCACGGTATAGTTGTGATAATGTCACCCTGAAACATTGATGAGCTCGACTCTGCAACACCGCAGCACACAGCCCGTAGAGGAGGCTGGATGGGGGTGCAGAAGGGAAAGCTCGGCTTGGGGATGTACGGAAACACATCACGAACAGACTCAGTCAAACTCGCTTGGTGATTATGGACAAGAGTAGTTTCAGCCTGGAGGCCTGGTGGTTGTTCAGTTGCACTGGGATGGCCATGACCCCAGAGGTTAAACCTTTTTGCGAGAGGAAAGAAAAGTGTATGGATGTAAGAACTCGTGCAATTCCCTGTGGCTGGTGCCTCATCGAGCCGTCAGACGCTGACTCAAGTATTCATTAGATTTTAGTTTTGCATCTCTCTCTCTCTCTCTCTCTCTCTCTAGCTCCCACTTTTATGGAACAGACATACTTTTAAATGAAAGTGAGTCAGAGTTCAGGTGTGAGTTGAGGCAGGTGGCTGAGCGGTTAAGGAATCTGGCTATTACGTAATCAGAAGGTTGCTGGTTCCGTTCCCCGCTGTGCCAAATTACGTTGTGTCCTTGGGCAAGGCACTTCACCCTACTTGCCTCGGGGGGAATGTCCCTGTACTTACTGTAAGTCGCTCTGGATAAGAGCGTCTGCTAAATGACTAAATGAATAAATGAAGCTGTGATTTTACAGTACTGTAATTACTGTAATATTCTTAGATTGTTTAGTTCTTATAAATAGTTAAACTTTTGTACTATCACCTAATTTAAGATTCGTATATGTTTAGTGTTTTGCACCTCCCTGCCACAGTAAATTCTGTTTGTTTAACATACATGGCAAATAAACCTGATCCTGATTCTGAACCTGTACCTGTACAGTGAGTTCTTCACACGTCTACATACAGTACAGAACAGTAAAGAGGATATTGTCTTCAGAGACAGAATTAGGGGATCCACCCTCTACCCTCTCCATTACATTCAATCTGTGTAATGCTAATGACTGATCGGCGCTGTTTCTGCTTGATGCAATATGTGATAACACATACACCATGCCATGATGCAATGACAGGGTAATGTGTGCATGCATTGGCAGCCTGTCAGATGGAGGAGGATGTGCTTGCATGTCTGCCCCAACACAAGAACAGCAGGCTTCCTCACTCACTCTCTCTTTCTTTATATGTGTCTCGTCATCTCTCAATTACTTTGATTTCTTCCTCTTTGTCACACGATAAAACAATGTTATACTCCTTCCGTTCCTGCCTCCTCTCTGAAGCTGTCTGTTCTCAGTCCGTACGGCAGTAAAGTGGTTCGGATAACATCTGGTCGTTGCTGAGTGTGTGTTTCTGTCTCTGCACTCCGGTCTTCAGGCGTCCTCCTCTGTGACCCTGTCGTCCAACCCCGGCTGTCGTACGGCTCGGGGAGCAGGAAGCAGGAAATGGTCCGTTATTTTGGGCTCTGTCGGTCTCTTCCTGTCAGCTTCCTCTCGAGGCTCTGCCCATCCTGCCCTCAAATAACACGCTACGCCGCGCCAAAATCACACCCCCGTGTTCGCGGAGGAGCATTGCAGAGGGCTTGCTAACAGACGTCGCCACCAGACTTTTATCTCACTCCCCTCCCGCCCTGTCCCCACCCCCCTCCACCCCACCCCGCCCTGTCCCCACCCCCCTCCACCCCGCCCTGTCCCCACCCCCCTCCACCCCGCCCTGTCCCCACCCCCCTCCCCGGTGTTGTTGCTCCCCCAGGGGGCTCCTAGCAGGGCAGCCATCATCACTCTACTGATGTGCCCGTGTCTAACAGAGTGTCCTGGTGCTAAGAGAGCCTCATTACCAGGTGTGCCATCACAGAACCTGCCTTTTTCTCTGTTAACTACACTTCTATCCCCTCTTCTCGCTGAGCCCAGATCCACCAGGCCTAGAGCCTCATTAGCCGACCCATTGTCACTCATCACAGGTGTCTGCCGTCTTGTCTACAGTATCAGGGTCGGTTCCACCTCAACCACTGAGTATACAGCCCAGTCAAACTGGCTTGGTCTAGCCAGTATGCTAAATGTCTCCGTGCTGCTGATATTAAGGAAATCCTTCAAAACGCCGCCGTTCCTGTCGGGCTGCCTTCACAAGCCTTAAGCTTTGGCTTTGTTGGCAGTCAATATCACAAGCTCTGGCAAACGTTGCGTTTGTTTGTTCGTGTGTTATTCCTCTACACGGCCCCAGAGAGGTGGGCAGGCTCTTCTGTCAGCGGTACCTGGCTGAGACATAGGTATGAAGGCATGCGGGGTATACATCAGTGCCATCCAGCAGATCAAAGGAGAACAACGGGAACCACAGGAGCACAGGAAAAGAGCACAGACAGCACAGCTCTGCCCTAAACGCTCTCTGCGTTGCCGCGGCAATCCTGGAGGACACAGATCTGTCTTTGTGAATGTTGAAATGAGAGTTCGAAAAAACAAAAGCCCATTTCGCCCGCCTACATTGTAATGCAGGGAGGAGAGAGGGAGTATGAGAGTCAGAGAGAGAGAGGGACAGAGAGAGAGAGAGAGAGAGAGAGAGAGGGACAGAGAGAGAGAGGGTGAGAGACGAAAGTGAGGGAGGGGGAGAGTGTAAGAGAAGGAGGGAGAGAGTGTAAGAGAGGGAGAGACAAGAGTGAGAGAGGGAGGGAGAGTGTAAGAGAATGAAAGGGAAGAGAGGGAGAGAGAGAGAGCAGCAGATGTCTATTGTGTGCACTAGGATTCTGCTAAGTGACATCTGTTACAGATTGTTTCATATGCAGTGACCTTCAAGCTTTCGTTTAGAAAAAAATAACAGAGAGCGAGAGACAGAGCGAGTGAGAAAAAGTGTCTTGTTTCTCTTTATTTCCTCCACACTGTGAATGGCAGATATGTGAGCAGTTTTTTTTTTTTTTAAGTGAGCCGACGCCCAAAATCACACCCCCACCATCCTCCTCCAATCAGACGAAACATAACTAACGATCACCCACGGTCCCCTGCTCTGCATTCTAACAGAAGGACTGCAGCCTCCTGGGTACAGGTGAGAGGTCTCCGGCCGCTACTCGATCACAGTGGTAACTGAGTGCACTGGACAAGTAGAAGAACACTAATGCACTAATCCGCTGATCATACAGTACATTAGTCTAAGCTTGTAAAAAGGTTTGCAACAAAAGCTAGATAGCCGCACTTCAAACACAACAATGCATCAGCGAAGGGAGGATTATTAGGAATAATTATCATTGATTACGTGACTACATGGAGCCATGTACTGAAATGACAAGAGCAATATTAACTGGAGGCTTTTGTCAGGTTCGGGGAACGAATGGGATGAAAAAGCAGAAAAGCAGGCCTTGTGACTTTACAGTATGCAGTCAGATGGCTTCGCTTGCCGGGGACGTTCCATGGCTTTGTCCTTCACCCTGGAAATAAACAAGCTCTCATGTGATAGGGAGACAAAGGAGGCCAATGGCTGGCTCCCAGTGTAATAGAGCAGGACAAAAGACCTGCATGGACATTAAAGAGAACAGGACCGAGTCTGTCCCCGGTGGATGTGTCAGCTTTGTTGCATTGTGACGACTGGGGCCCAGCGACCTTGTCCCAAGCAGACCGGCTATTAATTAGCATCAGTGCGCATGGAGCGGCCATCCGTCGCGCTGTCTGCTGTCTAGAAGCGATCAATGCCGGGAGGAGACAGAGGGGGAGCGGAGACGGGCTTTGGAGCCGGCACGTGTCTGAAAGTGCATTTTCCGCGACACTAAAGACCCGTTTGAGTAATGCGTTGCCGACACGCTCTCTCTCTCATGTTGCCTCCCAGTGTTTCTGCTTCACAGCAGACGATGATGATGCGCGAGGTCGTTTGCTTTACAGCTCTCTCTCTCCTCTGTCTCTCTCTCTCTCTCTGTTCTCTCTCTATCTCTCTCTCTCTCTTTCTCTCTCTGTCTATCGCTCTGTCTCTCTCTCTCTGTTCTCTCTCTATCTCTATTCTCCTCTCTCTTCTCTCTCTCTCCTCTTTGGGCTTCCTCTCTCTTTCTTGTTTTCTCTATGTCTCTCTATCTCTCTTCTTACAGTCGGCTACTGTAGAGCTATTTTGCCTCTTTTGCTGAGGCTGTACTATGCATTAACTCCTCTCATGCTGGCTCAACCGCTGTGAGGACTGATTCTCTCTCTTTCCTCTTTCACTCTAATCCACCTCTATCTAACATATATCTAACACCATGAACAACTCTAACCCCAACCTCTGCCCCGGCCCCCATCCCAACCTCAACAATAACTCCCGCCCCAGCCTCATCCCCAGCCCCAACTCCAACACTAGCCCCTACCCATGCCCCTGCCCCATGATCAACCTCCACTCTGACCATCGAGCCTGAACTATTTTCTTAGCAATCCAACCTCCACCATGCTCCACTCCAGTTCTACCCCAGTACCGACCCTAGCCTAAGCTTACAGCCTAAGACTGCCGTGTCCTGCCCCTGCCCCTGCCCCTGCCCCTGCCCCTGCCCCTGGCCCTGGCCCTGGCCCTGGCCCTGGCCCTGGCCCTGGCCCTGGCCCTGGCCCTGGCCCTGGCCCTGGCCCTGGCCCTGGCCCTGGCCCTGGCCCTGGCCCTGCCCCTGCCCCTGCCCCTGCCCCTGGCCCTGGCCCTGGCCCTGCCCCTGCCCCTGCCCCTGCCCCTGCCCCTGCCCCTGCCCCTGCCCCTGCCCCTGCCCCTGGCCCTGGCCCTGGCCCTGGCCCTGGCCCTGGCCCTGGATGCTGTGCCTGTCCACGCGCCAGGGGGATCCGGTGCGCCCCCAGCCTGGGGGAGGACCATTACAGCCCTGCAAGGCTTGTTTAACGTGGCAGCTGTTCCTCTCCACCACGGGGAGTGTGCCAGTGTGTTGGGCCAGGTTATGAGTGTTGCCTGAGTTTTCTATGCGGCTGCTTTTGTATGATGGTATTAGTATGGTTGTGTGTAGAGTGTGTGTGTGTGTGTGTTTTCTGTGGATGTCCTTCAGCAGTGGAGAGGTATTGGAGGGAGATGTAAAGAATGCTAATGAAGCGAATCACCGAGAAGGGGTCTGTCTTGGCTGGCCCTCACACAGTGTGTGCGTATCTTTGTCCCTGCCCGTCTCTGTGTGTGTGTGTGTGTGTGTGTGTGTGTGTGCGTGGACACCCCATGCTACCCCCTCGAACTACTGAAAAGAGAAAACGAGAGGAGGAGAAAAAAAGCCAAGGTTAAGTACATGAACACAGGAACCAGCTATGCATTTTAATTAAGTGAGAGCAAACACCCAGCAATTCCTTAAATGCCTTCTTGTGATGGATGGCAGGAACCAATGTTCTCCATTTTTCTTCTCAAGAGGAACTTTTGTGTGAGTCACTCTGTGTGAAAACAAAGCCAGGGTCAGCCAAAGTTCCACGCTTTTTCAGCTTTTATTGACTCCTGGCAGGACTTAGAGAGTTGCAGCAAGAGACCTGCAGTTACTTTGGCATTCCCAACTACTGTATTCACCACATCGATTTAGCCCGGTGTGTTTGTGTGAGGGAGAGGGCAAGAGAGAGATATAATGAGAGAGGGAGAGTTAATGACATGACCAAAGACATCCAATGACAGCCCGCTATTGCAATACCAAACATCTGATCTCAAACAAACCAACCAATAACATGCTATTCTGTGTGTTAGGAACACAGTAGAATTGTCTTCTTTATTGCGCTTGCCTTTAAACCCTTTGACTGATATGAGAGTTGCAGGCTCTCAAAGTCTTATTAGATTCTACTTCCCCGTTTCAAAGTCTCTGTCGAGATGGCCTGACAAAAATGTCAGCCCACCTTCTCTTTCTGCAATAGGAGTGCATTCCTCTAATGGGAAAATATAAATCAATTATGTCAGAATTGATTTAGGCCAGCTCAGCTGGATGGACCTTGTTGATCCCAAATCTGATCACAGGAGACACACTTTGCGTCGGCTGCACTGTTAAACATGGAGGGTCTCCAGATCCCTCATGCCACACCGTTCTGGCTGCGATGAATCTCGATCATATGAAGCATTTTTGGAAAGGATGTGTGCATCACTGGTGCATGATGAGGTGTTAGTCGTTTTTCGGTGCGTGTGTGTGTGTCATAGTGGGATGTTTGTGTGTGTGTGTGTGTGTGTGTGTGTGTGTTTCTGCATGGTGTGAACTGTATTGATGCTGACAGGCTTTGACAGGGTCTGGGGAGCAGGGAGGTGGGGAGCGTGTGGGGGGGAGACGAGGAGATGAAGGAAGTCAAGGGACGAGAGGAAGTGCTTGAATGGTGTGTTGCCGTGGTTTCCCCAGGTGGCTCTGGTTGCACACACTCTCTGACGGAGGTCTAAACTGAGTCAAACTAATCTCTGTTTCTGGCCTGCCTTGTGTGCCACGAGTTCCCTTCAAACTGAAACTGAAATCAAACTATTTACCGGTTGTTTGTGAATGTGAGTGTCTCTATATGTGTCTCCCTCCATGATTGACATAGCCAATTTCCTGTGTAATTTAAAGTCACGGATTCCTAAAAATGTTTTTTTTTTTTCAATTTTTCTATCACTTCCACAAAATGTTCTTCCTTGTGTATTTTCAAACCCCAGTGACCATCTGAAAACTGACACAGCCAGTCACGGCCCTCCCTCCTCCCCCATTCCTCCCCTTTCTCCAGCCCCGCTCTCCACCCTTCATGAGCCAACAGTGGGAGTCTGTTCTCCGTCTCTCCTTCTTCCCTCATCACCTCCCTCCATGCCCACGCTCTCCTGCTTAGTGGTTGCCATGCACCAGGCTGTCCATCAAAGTGACCCGGCGACTGTTGCTAGGAGAGCACTTTGGATTGGAACAGGGCTTTGGCCCTCGTGTGATTTGACACCGGGCATTTAAATGAACCCCTTCTCTTCCCTTCCTCTCTTTCAGTGGCTCCCTCTATCCCTCTCGTCCTCCTCCCCCTTCCTCCCCTTGACATTTCTGCTTGCTCTTCTGCCTCTGCAGCACATCCATCCTGCGCTCCTGCATTATCTCTGTCTAAAACCCTTCCTATTTACACAGTCTGCTCTCTCTCTCTCTCTCTCTCTCTCTCTCTCTCTCTCTCTCTCTCTCTCTCTCTCTCTCTCTCTCTCTCTCTCTCTCTCTCTCTCTCTCTCTCTCTCTCTCTCTCTCTCTCTCTCTTTCTCTCTGTCCACCCCCCTCTTCCCCAGTTCTAATCCCCTCTGCCTCTCCTCCCTCCCTCCCTCCCTCCCTCTCATGTCCTTCAAACCACCCCTCCTCTTTCCTCTTCCTGCCCCCTTTGCCCCCTCACCTCTCTCTATCTCTATCTCTCTCTCTCCTCACTATGTTAACATTGATATCCTCTATGCTGAGTGGCGCTGAGAAGCACATCTTGAGTTTGGCTCTGAGAGCGTGTGTGCCGGGGCTTTGGCAGGGGCTGCTGGTTTAATGGACACCTGTGTTGATAAAGCCGGATAAGTGACTGGCAGAAGTCAAAGCCAGAGTGGCTGTGCCATGACACGGTTAGCTGGTGGTGGGGGGGGCACAGCGGGGTTCCTGAGGAAGAAACAAGCCTTGGTAGCATGGTGAGAAAACCAGGCCTATGTGGGGAAAGCCCCCCCCCCACCACCACCATGGGGGAAGGACAAATGCTTGGAGGTTGTGTGGAGGGGCGGGGGGCGGGGGGGAGAAGAAGAGGATTTGGGGAGGGCAAGGTGGGGGGTGGGGCCTTCGTCTAAGAAAAATGGGGGGGAAATGAAGACGGAGGGTGAAAGAGAGATGGATGGGAACAAGGGGAGGGAAAAGATGGGCTTGGCATGGATTGAGAGGTTAGGGTGGAGCCGTGCATAATTACATTTTCTGTTCTGAGGAGTATTGGGAATCAATAATGTAATTCATAGAAAAGCCGTAGACTGGCCCTTCATTGGCATTCCCAGGCATGCTCCAGCTCACATCCCCTAGAATTAAAAGAAGAGGAGAAAAAACGAGTGTGTCATTGAAACAAAGAGTCACCCATTGTTCGTATCAAGTCCTTGGATACCCACAATGCCTAGCGAGAGGCCTTTAAAATTCCATTAGGCTTTGATTGACGGCTCTGGCGGTCTGAGCGTCCTTGCGACTGCAGTCCGGGGCGGCGAATGAGCGGGAAGACGTGGTCCCTTACGCACGCAGGCCCAACACCTGCGACGCTCTTTCTCTCTCGCACACCTACACTCACTGTGAGCGGTGAGCCTTTTGGTGGAGATGAGAGTCATCGAGAGTCAGCGAGTTTGAGGGCCATGCTTCTTACCCATAACCCCGAGAATCTCTCCCTCTCCACATCCAGCACAGTCAGAGCCAGATCACATCTGACAGTGATGGGGAAAATACACACCCGCTCACACACGCTGACCAAACCATCTCCTGTACAACTCGATGTTCTACAACCCTGTATTGACTTCCTCCATGTTGGTAGAATTGAAGTGGCATTTCATTAGGAAGAGGGCAACACTCGTGAGTAAGGCAGTGTGCTTGGCACCGGAGCTGGGCTAGTGAGCCGAGCGGGACCCTGGGCCTGTTTCTGCCGTGCCACAGTGAGCGAGTGTGGAGCCATTTTGATGACATCCTTCCTCTGTGTTTCCTCCACGCAGCAGTGCCAGGCGGCCAGAGCGAGTCCTTCACAGGGAGCCAGCATGGCCCTGCGCCCGGGACCAGACTCAGGAGGGCACCCGAGGAGTCCTACTGGGCCTACTCAGGTTAGTGTGTGTGTGTGTGTGTGTGTCAATGTCTATGCAGCATTTTTGGTGCTGTCTCTTTCTTTCTCTCTCCCTCTCTCTCTGTGCTCTTTAGAGCCTCGGCTTCAGGGCTTCTTGGGGCTTTTTATTTTATGAATGTTTCGATGGAGAAAAAGTGACTTCTGTTGTCCCTCAGAGCGATATTTGCCGAGAAGCAGCATTAATCTTTTACTGTGCAACCAAGCCTCCGGCAACAAATGATCTTTATTTTATTTATTTAAATATTTCGTCTCCCTTTTCTACCCTAATTGTTGCCCATTGCGGCATTGAAAGCCAGAGGCTTGTGGGTAAAAAGGAGCTGGTGACATTTTCACTTAGCATTTTGGGTTTGACGCTAAGATCTGATGATGGTCTTTTGTGTCCCGATGCACTTCTTCTATACTACCGTCGGTTGTGTAAGACACTGATGTAACAGAGGACGTTATTTAGGCAACAGCAGCAGAATGTAAAGACAAGAGGGAGAGGCTGCCGTCTGGGCTTTATCAGATCAAACTCTGACCAACGTGGTCTCAACATGCAGGCAGTGTGCATTTGGAGTTGATGAGATAACGTGTTGAGATGTGACATTTATCGGTGGATGTCAGCTCTCTGTGTGTGTATGGGTGTGTGTGTGCGTGTGCGTGTTCCCCTCTCAGAGTCATCCAGGGACAGTGTCAGGTAGCTCTGCATGGTGGGACACTGCTGATGGCTGGGAAGTCCTTCATGTGAATCAGCAGTGGCAGGCCACTCTGATATTTAATAATCACATCCTTCCCTCAAGGGCTCACTACCCCATGACTCAAAATGTCTCCACTCCAAGCAGCAATAAAGCACTGTGGTCCCCCCCCCCCCCCTTCTCACTGCTGTAGGTTCCTGTATATCTTGTAGAGTGCCAGCAATCACATTCATCTCTCTCTCTCGCTCTCTTTCACTCTCTTTCGCTCTCTGTCGCTCTCTGTCGCGCTCTCTCTCTCTCTCTCTCTCTCTCTGTCTCTCTCTCTCTCTTTCTTGCTCTCTCTCCCTCTCTCTCTCTCTCTCCCTCTCTCTTTCTCTCTCTCTCTCTCTCTCTCTCTCTCAGACCTTGAGGTAAAAAGAGCAGATTTCATGATTTCATAAGTGTTGCCTTCTACTGCCCTCTGGTCGGCTGTGAACAGACCCAGGGCCCTGTCCTGGGCCACATCAGACGTACTGTCCCATATTAGGACTTTGATTAAGAGGTGCAATATAAACCTCAAATACGACCCATCTATGATATGTGGCCTCATTTTACATAATTACAAGTGCTTTCCCATATAGTTTAATTGGCCTTTTTGTTGGGGTTTGACTCCAAAGCCGAGCTCAGATCGATACGCTGGCCCTCACTCTTCTAAGAGGCTGCTTTCCTTAGACAAACATTCAAGTTCTCTGGAAGTTCTCAAGTGGATTTAATGGGGGAACTTCTATTTTTTCCTCTTCAGAAAAATAATTACTGCAATAGCTATATACCCCCCCCCACACACACACACACACATACCCACACACATACCCACACACACACCCCTCTCTCACTCCAATCCCCCCCCACACGCACACACGCAAGCACACATACGACACACACACACACCCATCCCCCAAGCACACACTCGCTGGATATTAATTTTAAAGCCCTTGTGACTCCAATACTTCTGGCATCAATGGAAGTCTAATTTATGAGATAGAGAATTCACAACCTTCTCCCTTCCATATCAAGCCCTCCCAGCCCATTTCAGATTCACTGCCACTCGTGAATTGAGAGTTCTCCATCTTTTACGTACAGACATGAAGAAGAGGAATGAATATGGTGATTCTTTCTGTTCTACTCTAATTTCATTTTAGAGGTTGTATTTTTGCAGCCTTCTCCATTTTCTTTTAAAATGCTTCACACACAAAACGGTGTGCCTGTTTTTCTTCAATACAAATGTGTTGGATGCAAGTTGTCCGATTGCATTGTGTAGAACAGTATAATACGGCCCATATGATTATCAAGCCGCTGAAGTCAACACCTCAGAGACAAAGCAGAACCGTAGAGGGCTGTTCACCCAGCCATGACACTGCAACACTTCCTTTGTCCTCTAATGCACGTTGGGCAGCGACATAATGGCTGAATGTGTGATTTTCTGAGCGTTGGCTTTAGAGCGTGCCGCCCGTGCTAGGTGCAAGGGGGCCGCGTATTGATACAGAAGCAGTTCTGCAGGGCTCAGTGGAATCGTGCGTAATTCGAGATGGAGCTAAGTCTATTTGATTTTAATCATCGTGATGCCCTCGGTGCCTCGCCAACAATCGCTCAGTCTGTAATCGTGATTGAAGCTGATGACATGGTCAGCTTTGGACAAAAGTGCTCAGGGTCAATGGTCTGGTGTCCCATGTTCTGAGGATCCCGAAACTAATTACTAACTAGGTGAGGAGCGCGTAGAGATTGTTAAAAGGCAGAAAATACAGAAGAATATCTAAGAACATGCTGTACGTTCAGATAGATCATTCCTGACAGTAATGGACTCTCTTCAGCTATCTTCCTCTTTTTTGAAACGCACTGCTTGTTTAAGAAGTTGAAGGCTTTGCAGACTTTTGTAGCTATTTGAAGTATTTGGACAGGATCATTTGTCATTGATGGGAGCCCTAATTACCGGACGACAGCCACATAGACAAGACATATGAAAGCACCAAGATGGAAGTTTATTCGGTTGTTTCTTTCCCTATAACAAGTGATTATACTTTTTTTGGACTTCCAAAGAAAGATGCAAAATGAATTTGAGAGATTAGACTAGTCAGAGACAGTGAGAAAGCGTTTGTGAGAATGAGTGGAAGATAGAGGCATAGCGAGGGAGAGTTCAAGAGAGGGAGAGGAAAGCAGGTGGGGGCTGGGAGAGTATGTAGGGATGAAAAGACTGCAGCCAAACAGAATGACAAAACAAAGCATTGGACCTGACTTGGCATTCTAATGAGAGCAACTCCCAGTTAAGGGATTCGAGTCACATAGCTGGCTCTGTACCGATACACATGTATTACTCTTAAGAAGCCCATTGCCTGCTGTACAGCACTGTATATCATTAAGACTGAGACATCCCTTAGGGGCATGTGATGTTTTGCCTCTGGGCATTTACTGTTCTGCCTGTCCAAGCTCTACTTTACTCTCTCTCTCTCTCTCTCTCTCTCTCTCTCTCTCTCTCTCTCTCTCTCTCTCTCTCTCTCTCTCTCTCTCTCTCTCTCTCTCTCTCTCTCTCTCTCTCTCTCGGCTCAGTTAACAGATTCACCTCGGCTACACAGCTTTGTCAGTGTGACACAGGCAGGTACCAGGAGCAGGTAAAGAGTTCAGAGGGAGGGAGGGAGAGAAATAGGGGTGAAAGTCATTGAAAGAGAGAGAGAAGGTGAACATTTTGGGATGGATTGTAAGGAAGTCCGATTGAATGAGGTGGAGAAGGTGATGAAAACGAAGAAAGAAGAAAAGAAAAAAAGTCTCTTTCCTCCCATCCCCATCCTCCTAATGTCCAGTCTTCTGTGTTCTGGATTGTGTGTCTGCGTGTGTGTGTCTGTGTGCGGGAAGCAGCATAAGTATGCAAGGCAGGGGGGGCGCTAAGGCCCCATCACTACCACTGTAATAGAATGACCTAGCTCTGCTGACAGCACACTCCTGCAAATGGGCCCTGCACATCTGCCACTGAGCTGCTGTAATTGTTTCATTTACTGTACAGCCAATATCCTGCCGCCGTAATTGAATATGACTTTGTCCTGTTTGAATAATCTCCCCGCTTAAGAATCTGACCCGAGGCAGCCTTTGGCTATGCCAGAAAAGGAAGCGAAAGGAGGGAGAGGCATCTCATATAGACAGAGAGTGCAGGTCACATTTGAGCTGTGAACTTTGCATGATGGGATCACTACTGTTGACTGCTGTTGACCCACCGGATGCATGACACAACCAAACAACCTTCCCAGCAAGCAGGAGCTCAAACGTTTGACGGTGGAATGAGGCTCGATCCATCTGCTGTTTGCTTTCAAATATTTTCTTCCATTCCATCTTACCGCCCTGACCCTACCATGTTTTGGCTTCCCTCCAACTCTCTTCTCTCTGCTGTCTCTTCTTATTAATCCTGTGTTGCGCTGGGGGCAGGGGGGGCGGGGGGGTGAGAGCGGAGCCTGAAGGATAGACAGAGGAGAGGACAAGTGCAAATTGTAGAGGTATAATTCGTTTTTTCTGGTTGCCCGCCCCCCCCCCCCCCTGCATCCTTTACAGTGCTTCACATGATCACCCCCCCCCCCTGCATCCTTTACAGTGCTTCACATGATGAGCCCCCCCCCCTGCATCCTTTACAGTGCTTCACATGATCACCCCCCCCCCCCTGCATCCTTTACAGTGCTTCACATGATCAGCCCCCACACCCCCTCCCAAACATGCACACGCACACACAGACACGTGCACATAGTTACTTTCACACTAATTATTTTATTACATAAGGAATCCAGAATGTGATATAGCGTGGAGCTCTTGTAGCACACAGGTTCATAAGTAATGCAGAGCCTAGGGCTGCGTTGAGATGAATTATGTAATTGGCACTTTTTTCATGGAGGTCTCTAAGATCCACTTGTCAGCAGCTGCTGCTATATATATGAGCGTGTCCTGGTTGTCAGTAAAAGAGCAGGTACAAGACTGAGGATTTGACCTCTTCCTCCCACGGGCCTGACTGAAAAGCAGTACAGGGCCGGAATGTTCTGGTGCTAGATTGGTCAAATAAATAAAAGAGAATGTGTAATATCGGTCTGACCACTTCAAATCAAGTTTCAAATATCCGTAATATTCTAACGTTATTGGATTTTTCCCTCCAGCATCACCTGGCCCAAAGGCAAATGAACAGTATCTGCTACATTATCCAGGAGAGAGGCCATCATGGTGTGAGAGGCTTGCCCAGGGGTTTCTCTGGTCACGGGCCCCTCATGGGGAGCCAGGAGAGGGCCAGGGTCCTCACAGGGCTGGCCCCTCATGGGGAGCCAGGAGAGGGCCAGAGTCCTCACAGGGCTGGCCCCTCATGGGGAGCCAGGAGAGGGCCAAGGTCCTCACAGGGCTGGCCCCTCATGGGGAGCCAGGAGAGGGCCAGGGTCCTCACAGGGCTGGCCCCTCATGGGAGGAGGCCAGGAGAGGGCCAGGGTCCTCACAGGGCTGGCCCTTCATGGGGAGCCAGGAGAGGGTCAGGATCCTCACAGGGCTGGCCCCGCTGGGCCAGTGACCACCAGAGCAGTCTGATGATCATAGATAAAACTCCCTGACGAGGAGAGAAAGGGATTTCTTTAGTTGAATCTGTACACCCCAGGAATCTTCAAGCTATGTTTACCAGGGCTGCAGCTTTGTGTGTGTGTGTGTCTGTGAATGAGTGTGTGTCTGTGTATCTGGTGTGTGTGCGTGTGTGTCTGTGAATGAGTGTGTGTCTGTGTATCTGGTGTGTGTGCGTGTGTGTCTCCCGCGGCGTGTGGCCACAGTTTCTCTCCGCTGTACAGCTGGAAAGCAGCAAATGGATTAACCAAAGACCCACACTCTGAAATTGATTAAAGTTTATTTAAAGCTTGTGGACACTCAGCCATTATTCATAACTGGGCTGGTAATGCAGCCACACACAGAGACTCTGGGGACACTGTCTGAGCCTCATCTTTCTACCTGTGTGTGTGTGTGTGTGTGTGTTTGTCCGTCCGTGTGTGCGTCTCTCTTAGTGTGAGTGTGCGTTGAATAGCTGTGTTTGCGTGTGTGTGGGACAGAGACAGGAAAAGAGAGACAGAGTGGTTGAATGTGTTGTATAGATGCAGCGTACCTGTTAAGAGCTTAGTGCAACATAATAACCCTGCTGCCCTGCGGTCGTCCTGCTGGAGGGCTAATGCCCCCTGTGATCGAGAGGACTGGAGATGTGGTGCTGGTGGCACAGCCAGCCTCACCTCATTCATCCCCAGAAAAATGGGTAAATGTGGGCTCCAGAGTTGAGGAGTCCTTAGTCCGAGGAGCCACTAGACACCTTGGTCTGTAGCTGTAGTCATGTGGCATGCACTGCACTCTCTGACCGATAGTGTCTGTGTGGGAGTGTGTGTGTCCTGTTCTCTGACCGATAGTGTGTGTCTGTGTGTGTGTGTCCTGTTCTCTGACCGATAGTGTGTGTCTGTGTGTGTGTGTCCTGTTCTCTGACCGATAGTGTGTGTCTGTGTGTGTGTGTCCTGTTCTCTGACTGATAGTGAACTGGGCGTGGCCTCCTGTCTCATTCATCTGCTGTTGACATTCAGTGTGATTCTCTCCACGAAGGGAGCGATACTCGGGCTTATTAATTATGCCTGAAATATTAAAAAGACTCCATCACACATGAATTATTAATTCATCTCGCTGGGATCATCTCGGCTTAATATTTCCGAGTGTTGTCGTCCATCATCCGGCAGGGACGGAGGCAGGATATGAAATCCCAACAAATACAATGAGAATGCTTGTGTGTGCATGTATGTGTGTGTCTGTCTGTGTGTGTGTGACAGAGCTAGTGGTTTTCTTCAACGACCACACGAGTTGTGCAGTAGCTTTGTGAGCTTGTGATTACCTGGAGCTCGTGGAGATGTGTGTGCACGTGCGTTGGCATGAAAGGTCAAACAAAGATATGGGCCGTCACAATCCTAAAACTAAAGTTTGTGAAAGAGAAAGACACGATACACCTGAAATGTGTAGAAGTTGGATTGTAGTTGTAGTGAAATGAAACATGTTAAAAATGCTCTTCATTCATGCGTACATTACACATGCACACGTGCACACACTGTCACGCGCACACGTGCCCACACACACACACACATTTATAGTCCCTGTATTTTAAAACTTCACTGAAGGCATATTTTGAATTATAGATTAGATGTCGGACACAATCATTGTGATGATTTTAAATATAGATATAGAGGACAAGGGTTATAGCAGTGGGGTTACTGTCTCTTACAAAGGAACAGAGAGAGAGAAAAGAGAGAGAGAGTGGTGCAGGTCTCTGTGGATCTCTCACTCTGAGTATGTATATGAGTGAATGAGGCAGGAGGACTTCTCTACTAATGTTCCACACATCCCTCCTCGCTAGAACTTGTGTTTTGTACCGTTGCCACGTTAACAGCCTCCAGAAGGCAGCTAAACCAAGTGATGAACAAGCCCTGGATGTGTTTGCATGCAATCTGCTAGTAGAACATCCTCTATATGTAGTTTAGGTGTCTAAAGGGACCCCAACTTGAACTAAATCTCCCAGAGATCCCTGCTCGAGGAAAAAATATGTGTCTAATGAGTCCTGGTGCTGGAACTGTGTGCTGATAAACAGAACCTTAACGGCTTGTGTGATGTAGTGATAGACACCAAGCCAGATTATTATAATTATTTATCCACATTTATCCATTTGTCTGTTTTTTATCTGAATGTAGAGTAAGTTAAACTTAGTATTTCTGCATGATTTTCAAACCATTTCTTGAAATCCTGTTGTGTGGCTCGGCTTGTTCTGGTCTGTATCTTGTGAGAAGGAGTGTGACACAGGCGTGACCTCACTCACTCTCTCCCACCCTGACCTGGCCTACTTCAACACCAAATTTACAGCCGTGCTCTGCACATCAGCTGACTGCAATGATGAGAGTCCCCTTGCTCCATCACTCATACCACAGCACTGTCTAGACTGTGTGTGTGTGTGTGTGTGCGTGCGTGCGCGCCACGTGTGCGGTCAGCAGGGATTGCGTCCGCACCAAGTTCTAATTTTTTCTCCACTCCCCCTCCCCATCCGCTCTTCAATCTAATTTGCCTGACATGTGCACTCTAACGGCTACACCGCGTCTCCCTCCTCACAGTGTCTTTCACCAACCCCTCCTCACTTCCATTTCTCTTCCTCCCCCCATCTCTCCTTCTCTTTCCATCCCTCTTCCCTCCCTTTCCCCCCACCCCCCCACCCTCCCTTTCCCCCCACCCCCCCACCCTCCCTTTCCCCCCACCCCTCCACCCTTCTCCTGATTCATCTTGCTTATCATCTAATGATCAGATCGGCAATCTGCACCTTGCCTGCTCCTCATCAGTCTCTGTCTCACTGTCCCACACTGTTGACTGATGTGGGTCTGAGCCACACCAGTGAGATCTCTGCACTCGTCCTGGTCCACCTCACACACCACAATCACCTTTTAATTCTCCATGATGTATGACGCTGGCAGGAACCAATTTTAGAGGCCGAATTGGGCCCTAAATCATCAAATCACTTTCCCGGGCCCCCCTCGATACATCACGCGACTCACCTGGCAAAAAGTAAATATATAAGGAATGTAAATAAATTAGTAACCTTTGATAGCTGAAGCTAAATGTTGTTTTGAAAGGGATTGGGGATCTGTTATGGGTGGTGATGGTTGATGGATGACTGGGGACTTTGGTGCTTGAGCTACAAGAAGCTTGCCTCACGGAGCCTTTTTAACTGCCTTTGAAATAGGCCGGCTTCCTCCCCCTACTACTGAAACAGCCCCATGGCATCCCTGGTGTCTAATCCTGACCCAGTCAGACACAGAACTACACAATCCCCATTAAGAAACAGCTGGAAGAAAGGAAGACAAAAGGGTCCTTTTTTATACCTTAATTACTATCCATTTGTGTTTGTGTGTTCATTCTTGCCTGTTAATTAGTTACCCAGTGATTAGGGTATTCTGAAATAAACAGAGAGAGGCGGGCAGAGAGGCTGTTTTTGCTACTAGCAAAGGTGTTTAGGCTATGTGGGTTGTAGGTTTGTTTTGCTGTGTCATGATAGGGATCAAAGCAGAGTGTGCTAATTGAGAGGCTAATGAGACTAAGGGAATGGACTATCGATGTGTGCACCTGTCTGCAGATCCATGAGTCGCAACGGTTTGTTACACACGGAAGGTTGATTCAGTTGAGTTGACACAGAGCTTAACAAGCATCTACAAACACTGAGAAGCAGCTTCCCGGGTGCCAGTTTGACTTTCAGGTAGTGGGATTATAGATAGTCTACTCCAGCTAGCATTAGCATGCTAAAACCTCCCTTGCCGCGGGCCTGTATTTTGGCTCTGTGACAGGGCCTGACAGATAACACACACATACACCCGCACACACACACACCTCTGTGTGTTCCCATGGTGTGTTTGATGAAGTGTGTCGGCATTGCGACCCCCCTGTCCTTGTGTGCACAGTGTATCACTCCCCTGTGTAATTATAACCCTTAAAGATGAAGAATCACTCACTATTAATTAATCAATGAACCTCGTGGACAACACTCTAGGGGGAGGGGCCACACACACCATGTGTGTATGTGAGTGTGTGTGGTCCTGTCGTGTGCTACAAAGACAAGCAAACACGCACGCACACACACACACACACACACACACACACACACACACACACACACACACACATAGAACAACGTTTCATCGCCAGCGTGTGGGATCTTGGATCATCTTCCATGCACATACTTCCAGTGCACTCATCAAATTAACATCCCAGCCAAGAATATGTGACTAGGAATTTAGAATTCCAGCATTGTGATATCACTAATACATTATGATTGTCAAATTATATGACTATACATTATTTAAATATCATACCAGTCAAAGGACATAGCATTAGCATTGATGCTATCATATTATGTTGGCTTAGTTCACAGTGCAGCATAATGTTCATGTTGGAATGCAATTGGCTCCTCTTGGAGATGAGTGCATACATTAGCAGGCATAGCAGCTTAGGAAGCTAAACACTATCAATTTCATAGTATACAGAATAAACACACTCACACCCAGACAAAAACCAACACACACACACACACACACACACACACACATACACGCACGCTAAATCTTCCAAAAAGGCTTGGGGCAGATTATTCTCTCACTGAATACACATTTGCCTGCTTTATTGGCTTACAGGGTGTTTAATATGCTCCACGCTGTCTCCATGTGGCAAAGGAGGCTGTGGACGCCAGCGAGGTAAGAGACAGCAAGCTTAGGACTGAGATGGACCCACAAGCCCGGAGATGGAGGGAGGAGGAGGAGGTGGACGGGGTTAGAGGGAGAGAGAGACAAAGGACAAGAGGAAGGATGCAAGAGAGAGAGAGGGCGAGAAAGAGAGAAAGAGAGAGAGAGAGAGAGAGAGAGAGAGAGAGAGAGAGAGAGAGAGAGAGAGAGAGAGAGAATGTGCTTGTTGGCTGTCTGAATGAACCTTCAACACATGCATGCCATGACTGAGACGTCAAGCAGGACGTGGAAGGATTGGAACAGAGAAACAGAAGGATGGTGGTGGGGGGCGGGGGCGGGGTGAGGGACGTGATTGATTGACAGTGAGACAGGTAGAAGCCAGGCATGTGTGATTGGGTGCACATTTGGGAAGGAGAGATACTTCATGTCAACAGGAGGATGAGTGTGCATGGTGGGCATGATGGTGTGTGTATGTGTGATAGAGAGACCCGGAGAGAGCGACCGAGATACAGAGAGCGTGAGAGTGAGTTTGTGTGTGTGTACAAGAGTGTGCGCATACAAGAGAGTGTGTGTCTGTGTGTGCGTGCGTACAAGAGAGAGTGTGTCTGTGTGTGCGTGCGTACAAGAGAGTGTGTGTCTGTGTGTGCGTGCGTACAAGAGAGTGTGTGTCTGTGTGTGCGTGCGTACAAGAGAGAGTGTGTCTGTGTGTGCGTGCGTACAAGAGAGAGTGTGTCTGTGTGTGCGTGCGTACAAGAGAGAGTGAGTAAGAGCGTGTGTGTGCAACTTGAGGGGGGCATTCCTCTTCCCTGATGGCTGTTGTCGTGTTATCACTCTCATCTACACACTCTCTACTGTGATGGATAGCTGGGCCTGCTCGCAGTCTTCTTTATTGCAGATGTTTAGCAGTTTATAATTGAAAATCCAGGGGGGAAATTATTGGTCAATCTTTCTTCCAGAACAGCAGACGCTCTATTGATTGCCTCTAGGAGCTGCTGGGGGTAAAAATGATCTAATCAGAGAGTCAGGATATTGATTATTCCAGAAACATCTCAGGTTTAGGAATTTTGAGAAAAGAAGTATGATAGAGAGGTGATAGCACTCCTCCCATCGCTTATTCAGTGATTCAGACTGAACAGGGTCATTTGATGACCTCGATTGGAGCTCAAGATGAAAGGCTAGAGCTTTTGGTAGAGTTTGGGTTGGGATTAGGATTGGGTCAACTTTATCCTAACTCATATTTTATGGGATTAGACTCTAATAAATTATAATAGTTTCACTAGATATTCTGTATCTTCTCTCATGGTATTTATTCAACCATATTCATCAACCATAGATATTCATCAACGGTTTGTGAAGAGACCTCTTCAAGGTGTCTGTCCAGTTAGTCTTCATGTCACAGACTCTTCTGGTACGTAAGATATTCATCTGATCATGTTTGTGTTCAAAGTAATGGAATACAAACAACGCAGCTGAAACTGGGCTGAGCCCAGCTCAGTCAAATTGGGAAATGTTTTGGGATAGAAACATTTTCACAAAATAACAGTGTATTCTTGTGGGTGCACGTGCATATGTGCATGCCGATTAATGTGTGTTTGTGTGCTTGTGCAGATGATGCGTTTTTCAGAAGACAATATGGATCTTTAAGATGCAAAACGAGAGGTTGGAAAATCAGCAAACCACTTGAGAGTAATTCAGAGCCCAGGCCGTCAAGTGTTCATCTTAACAGCCATTTCCATCAAGCCAGCCACTTTACGTAGCAGTGAGCACTCATACATAATGCAACTCTCATCTGAAAGAGAATTGTGACGGTGACTGACACCTGACGATGTGAGTGGTTTGCTGTGGTATCTACACTTGGCCAACACACTGCCTCTGCCAGCCAGAACGTACACACAGTGCTCCCACCACTGGGGCTAGTGTGCTGTGGACTGTCAATTACTGTAAAAAGATTGATGTGGCATGTACTGGGATGTCTGTAGCGTATACTGTATCCAATAGAACATGTCAAAAAGCAAATGCTGCTTTACAAATACAATATAATACCCATGTGATAAAAGCGGAGAGTGTATAAGCATGAGTAAATTGTAGATCCAAATCTACATTCGCCTTCAATGATGCCAGATGAGGATCTGAGGAAACACTGAGGAACACACGTCTTCACGAACACACGTCTTCACGAACACACGTCTTCACGAACACACGTCTTTACAGCTACATCCTGATGAAAACCGCTATGCCATTAGCAATGTTGATAAGTGGACCAAGTCCTAGTTCTGATTACTTGAGAGAGGTAGAGAAAAGGAGAGAGAGAGGCAGTGAGAAAAAGAGGAAAAGAGAAGCAGTGAGAGAGAAAGAGGGAGCGAGAGATGCAGGGTGAGGGAGAAGGAGAGGGAGAGGCAGGTAGAAAGAGAAGGAGAGAGGCAGGGAGAGAGAGAGAGAAGGAGAGCGAGAGAGGCAAGTAGAGAGAGAGGCAGGGAGTCAGGGAGAGGGAGAGAGAGGCAGGGAGAGAGAGAAGGAGAGAGAGTCAGATAGAGAGAGAGATGCTTAGTAACGAGTCATAGAAGCCATTCAGCACGCCGTGACCGCCGAGTCAGTCCTACCTGCTCTCTCTGCTCTCTCTGTTCTCTCTGCTCCTTCTGCCGTTTAAACACATTAGTTCATTCAGGGGGTGCCGATGAGCTTTGCATACTGGGTATCCTCCAGGCTGTGGCAAAAGCACACATTACAGTTTAACTCCCTCTTAAGTTTCACTTAAGGCTCGCGAACCCGGGTGAGAGAGAGTGACTTTCTCCCACCCTACCTTTTAACTTTTTCCACTGCTCTCCTCATGCTCTGCCTCGCCATGCTAGAAAACTCTCCAGCTGTGCCAGGAGCTTTAAAGCGAAGGCAATTTGGCTCCTACTAGCATTAAGCATCACACAGGAACTCTTACGGAGAAAGCAATAGGTTTATTCTCTAAACATGCCTGCTACTCTCCAATAAGGACAGAAATCAATGGGCGATTATGTAATTCACTTTGCAGCAGATGATTGGGGAACAGGATAATGGGGTTCGAGGGGAGGGATGAACATCCCACTCTGAGACACAAAGAGAGGATCTTCGTCTTGCTGATGTTTCCTCTGAAGGCCTTACCGAGATCTTTGTTCATTCATTACATATGGCATAATCCTCAAATTGTGTGTTTGTAATGAATGGTCAATTGTTTCAAAATAATGACGGGGAAATCGACTCTCATACCCATGGAAATTATGTGTTTTATTTTTCTTTACTTCTCACTTTCCCGAAAACACATTGAAGGGGCATAAGACACATACCAGTTTGAACCTCATGGGATTATAAATGTGTATTTTTTCCCCCCAAAAAATCTGAAAGAATGTTACCTTTTTTACATATTAACAAGATAGCATGTTCATATAACTTTATTTTTAAAACAATACATCAACCAGAAATGGGATTCCAGGCCATACAGACCAAAAAGAAAAAAAAAAGATTCATTACAGATGAAGGATGATTCCGTATTGACTATACTAAGTTATTATCCACATTATTGCTAGAATGTGTGGCTGTATTGAAATGAGCCCAGACAACTGCACAATCAATGAGAAGACACACACATTTATTTAAACTCCCCTCTCCCCTTATCTGTCGGTTGCATCATTACCTGGTTGTTATTTCTCTTCTCCTCTGCCAATCCCTCCATCTGTCCATTACTCTGCTAATCAAAAGGTTAATGTCACTTGTGCGCTTGGCCGGTGTGCTCCTCACCATCCTCCTCACCACACCACACAGCATCAGCCATCCTCCTCACCACACCACACAGCCTCAGCCATCCTCCTCACCACACCACACAGCCTCAGCCATCCTCCTCACCACACCACACAGCCTCAGCCATCCTCCTCACCACACCACACAGCCTCAGCCATCCTCTTGGCTTGTTATCATCCCTTACAAATACAGTTTTTCGTTATCTTCATCTCATCTGCTAATGAATTGCTTAATAAGAGCAATTCATTCAGCTTGGTTAGCGCAGCACCAGATAGCTGGCTGGCTGTGGGTCAATGACAAGCATTTGTCAACACAGACAAAGGAAAATGGAGAAGGAAGACTGAGCCTTTCTGACTGGGCAGAAGCAGGAGGAGCGGTTTCTTCTAAAATGTTCCCAGGAAATGGTTGGTAAAGTCATGGGTCACTGGCTCCAAAGGCGACCATTCTGTGAACCCATTCACCTCCCTAGCCTGCCAGCTTCACAACGCCTGACTCACCAATCTCATCTTGGCAACTCGTACCTAATAGTTTAATACTTCTTCTTCTTCGTCTTTGTCTTCACAGTTTCAATGGCTATGGTATTTTACTACAAAATAAAATAAATAAAATACCATTTACTACTTGGAAGGCTTTTAACACAATTGTGTGGCATGGTTTAATGTAAACCTGGCAGGTTGGATGAAGCACAGCTGGGAATGGGATAGACAAGAAGTGAGGGACAGAGAAGAGGGGGAAGGTTTGGCAGGATACAACCCTCATCTGGGTTCTCCAAGCTAGGCAGGAAACAGGAAGCAGTTTGCAGACAAACAGTGTTATTCTGGCTCCCATGCAAAGATCTCTGGGAAAAGAGGCCCTGCCTGGATAAGCTAGGAGGCCCATAAATCACTGAGAGAGCTCCTTCTCTCTGGGACCTAGAGGTGCCCTCAGAGTCACACAAACACACACCCGCACACCCACACTCACACACACTCACACACACAAATACACTGGGGAGAAGTCTGAGGCAGTTTCACTTAGTCTTCAACATACAGTGATAGTCCTGAGACACTTGGTCACACACATGAAGGTATATTTTTTCCTCTTTGCTACACACATACACACCCACACCACACACCCCAACATCTCACGTCTAATAAAACCCCATACCCAACAAGCGAACCTTGAATGCGTCTGATTGTAAATACATGTTTTGTAGTACTTACAAAAGTTGTGTAAATGTTATACAGTTGAGAAACCCGATAAAAATTAATGAGAGACTGCAGACGGATTCTGAGAATGTTTTTCTTTAAGAGATGAAATGAATGTTCTGTCAATAGGAAGTATTGGGAGATAGATCACAAGGACTGTTTAACCAGCAGCACACAGACACAGCAAAAGTAATGAATGTATATCATTGCAATAAGTGTTCAAGGTAAACACACAGTACAAAAAACTATTGGCAACCTGGTCTCAATTTATATTCCCTAACTTCAAGAGTTTCAGCAGTGCGTGGGTTTGTGGACTGTAGTGTGTCTGTAGTCAGACACTGAGATAATATAGAAACCCCTATTTGAAAGCCTGCCTTCTGCCACCTTCTCTCTTACTTTCTGGCTTTAATCCCTGTGGTGTGTGTACACCTCAGACACCGCCGGGGATTGCAAAAGATCAACACCGATGTGGACCCGACTGCTGCCCAGTTTGTGTGCTCATTACTTCTTCGAACAGCACATTGGCAGTTCTATCATTCTATGAACGCTGGCTGATTTGAGTCCAGATCTTTTGGACGGTCAGACTTTTTCAGAAGTTTGTAGTTAAAAAATGTTTTGTTGTCGACCCGGCTTCCCGATAATTAGAAAGGATTTTGTAGAATACAGTAAGACAGGACGGCATCATGAGGTGAGGGAAAAGACAGAGATCAGAGAAATGACACAGGATGTAGGAAGAAAAGCTCAAAAGAAAAGGAAAAGGTTGACAAGGATAATTGTGAGTAAGGGACAGAAGTGTAAAAAGTACAGTGGACTCTTAAATTGTACCCATCTGTTCCTCACTTAAAATTGTCCAGCTCAACCTTTTTCAAAAGGAAAGAAAAAGGTGCAGTGGTCTCTTTATTTTTTTTGCCAGAACTGTAATATAATAAGGCTCTTCTTCAATCATGTTACTTTTATTGGGGTAGAAACAGCGGAATATATTGATTTAAAAAAAGGGCATTAAAGGGTTCGTTCAGCCTTTGAACAACCGAGTCAAAGAGCAACGAGGAAGGAGATAAAAATAGTGACATTTCCTCCGTGTGGGCACTGGATACCTCTGAAAGAAGCCAAATCCTCACTTCTGTGGTTTCCCAACATTCCCCATGGCTTCAAGAAGGCCAGACTTGGTAAAACATTTGGAAATCTAGGAGTGAAATAGCTAGCTGGTGATGCACCCACACATATACGTGTACACACTCACACACACTCACACACACACACACACACACACACACTCCTTTGGACCTCCAAACTCATTTGCTCAGTACCTGGCAGTGCTATAGCTCTATTGGGGTTTGGTCTGGGCTGGGCTAGAGGTGGGGAGGGCTGGCCTGAGCAGGCTGCTTGGACACTATAATCCAGCAGAGAGTGGAGCCCAGCATCCACTTTGGACCAAATTGGTGTTTGTGCCCGGCAGCTAAAAATCTGCTTCCTCATTCCTCCGTGGCCCCCGACTGCACTCTCTATAGCCTCCGTCTGAGACACAAAAAAACGACTTGCCTACTGCACTGACACCCACACACACACACATACACAGGCATGCAAGCGCACACGCAGGCATGCACACACGCATGCAAGCACATAAACACACGCACATGGCGCGCACGCACACACGTACTCACACACATACACGCACGCACACATCAGACTACTGAATAATTGAAGAAGGGTATCGGGAAGAGTTACTCAGACGTTAAATGGCCTCTGCTCTATGTAAACACATAGCGATTGTGTCAAGTCAGAGGTCAAAAGGTGTGGAGGGGGGAGATGTTGGGGAGCGGGGGGGGGGGTAGACATCTGAAGATATGGGTATGGATAGGATTAACAAAAATCCAAGAAATGTGTTTCTTTCGAATGACGACGTTGCATACCAACAATTGTACTGGAGAACGCAGCGTGGAGGGGTTCAATGATGATGCGGATACAAACATTGGGAAATAAACCCCCCCCCTTTTTCTGCGCGGTAACACAAACAGGTCGTTTCTCTACCTTCCCTCACTTCTCTCCCTCGCTCCGCCCGATCGATCGCCTCTCGATGGGCTCTGGGGAGATAAACAGCTGAATGACTGTGCCTGCGTCAGGAGACCTGCCCCATTGTCCACCTCTGATCTCCCAGATCCAACTATCCCTTACCGGAGGCTTACTTTAGAAATCAATTCTAATGAGCCTGTCTTTGAACAGGGCTTTTGAGGAGTGCCACAAGAACACACTCAGCATGGTGGCTCTAGGTCATGTGACAGGGAAAACATCCTCCTAATAACTGCCTTTTCCTGCTGGCCTTGATAGAGTTTACGGAAAAAATAGGATGTGGTACATTACCGCCAGCATACAGTTCTAATAATAATAAAACAAAAAAAATATATATATATTTAAATGATATGTTTAAATTAAAGACCAGAATATTCTGACTGACTGACTCTAAAAGCATAAAAAAGGGTTTAGGTTTGGACTGGACGTAAACATGACTGTATAAGCAAGAAATACTTCCTCTTTCACTACCTGTAGGGATTTTTCAGTGAATGGGCTATGACAGGACACATGAAATGTGTGTTGCCACCCCCTCACCTCTGCGCTCATACCGTTGGGATGACTCTGAGACTGCGTGGGTCTCCTCAGCAGTGACGTCAGATGAGGTGACAGAGCTTGTGACAGGTTTCAGGGGGTGGTGACAGGGGAGGTGCAGATGGTCAGGCAGACGCTCAACAGAGAAACATCTCGGTGGTTGACCCTCCTCTTTCCGCTTGACTGATCTGTCCTTCACACACGCTGACCTTCTGACCCATCCTCTGACCCAACCATAGCAAAACTGACCCTGATGTGTGTGTGTGTGTGTGTGTGGGGGGGGGGGGCAGGGTTAGAGGTATACTGTAGATCAGGCAGGAGTGAGAGTGAGAGAGAAACATCATTTCTATCTGTTCATGTATCTTGTTATAAAGGCCACAGTAAGTGGGCGTGTACTGTCTGTGTGTGTGTGCATGGGAAGTGACAGCAGGTGTGTAATGTATGATTAACGGCCACCCTGACTGGCTGTGACAGTACAGGTGACCAGGCAGGGGACTTGCTCTCCGAGGACACTTTTTTTTTTACATCTGGTCAACTGCGTCCTGGGAGGCTTCCTGTGTGTCTTCCCCTGGGCAACTGGGAAGTGGTGTTTTTCTGCATACTCCGACATTTTCTCTCGCCGCATTATGATTTTGTTCCAGAGCACCTGTTGTGGCGAGGACACGTGTGTCTGCACAGGGGTCACCTGGCAGGGTGTCCGTGAATTTCCAGCCTGCTAGCGTTGAGTGGAACACTACATCAGGAGCCTTCTGAGAGGCTTCATTCCAGCTCGACGTTCAAACGCTCTCTTCCCAGAAACAAATGGTGATGACGTCACCCACCTGCAGTAGCTCATTACATTTATATTTAGTCATTTAGTCAGACGCTCTTATCCAGAGCGATTTACAGTAAGTATAGGGACATTCCCCCCGAGGCAAGTAGGGTGAAGTGCCTTGCCCAAGGACACAACGTCAGTTGGCACAGGCAGGAATCGAACCAACAGCCTTCTGATTAATAGCCCGGCTCCCTAACCGCTCAGCTATCTGACCCCCCCCCCCCCTCCTCCTCCTCACTCCTGATCACCGGTGTCCTATGACAGCAGCAGTGTCCCAGCGTTGGACCATAGCTCACCATTCTCATCATCTGGCTCGTCTGATTGGATAGGATCTGACCGCAGGACAGGTCATCAGCCAATTATCCCTGTCGACGGCTGCTGCTCCATGTGCCAGCCTGCCTCTCAAGTTTAATCAGGACATCCTCTCCCTCTAGCTCTCTACCTCTATCACCTCACAAACACTGTGATACTACTCTTCTGTATATCCTAGCCTACTTTTTAAATCCCCCCTGAAGTATTCCCTTCACCCCCCCCCCCCTCTTTATATTTATCCTTTTATGTCTTAAACTTAATCTTTCCTTCCCAAATATGTTTTTACTCTCTATTGTTTTCTCCTGTTCAAGTTCTACTCCACCTACACACTAACACACACACACTTACACACACACACACACACACACTTACACACATGCACACACACACATCTCTTTCACAGTTCTTTTCTTCATGAGTACAACCTGTGAGAATATGGTAGTTGCTGTGAACAAATAGCAGTGCCTACCTCCCTCGCCCTCTTAAGTGAAGCTTCACCATTCAAATGCAAATGAAACACCCCAATTATGGCTCAGTGTGTGGTTGTGTCTGTGTATGCATGAGCACATTCAAAGGCGCATTGTGTGTAGGGGGACCTGAGTTAGCTTATGCCATTCCCATAGGTACTCTGCCAGCAGATAAATAAGGGCCCTGGCACATAAAAGCTAAATAAATCATAATATTTGAGCACTGACCCATATTTGCAAATGTGGATCTCATTGCTGTTTTCTTCAGCTTTTGTGTGTGGGTGTGTTGTAAGAGGAAGTCTGTGGTACGACTGGCTTCATTAGCACGACAACAATGTTGGCTTAACATACATTTCAGTGAAGTCACTGACAAAGACTAAATGTCTTGAGGTTGTGTAGAACACGTCCCACACAGTAGCCTAACTCACTCAACAAAGTATTGGATAATAGCCTTTGGATAATAGCCTTTGGCTTATATAAGACACATTTTCCACTAAAGGGGTAGTTCACCCAAATATCAAGTTGGGTGTACTACCCCTTTAGTGGAAAATGCCCCATCTGTGGCCCTGCCAGGTGATTTATGGCCCTGAGGTTGCCCACCCCTCTCTCGTTCTCCTTGATGGATGGCTGTGATGTCACACCATGTCCAGGCCCTTTCCTGTCACAGCAGAGGACCATGTCAGCACCAGCTATTTGTCACCATCCACTTACCCTGAACCACCCATGGAAGACCTGTGTCATCCCATGTCAGACACCTCAGGGCTGGCCCACAAATATTAGCCTGTTCGCCTCAGGGCTACCCCATGCTAATGCTAGCCTAGCTATACCTCTATACCATGTAGAGCCTGGAGACTTTTTCTTTAGGAAAACCTAATGCTAGCCAAGTTACAGTACACCCCAGGTCCCTAGTAATGCATGCCACAGAATGTGGTTCAGAAGCATAAGCCTTCATTCCAGAGGACTATCCTATGCTAATGCTAACCTATTGTATCTCTGCCCCCAGTCACCCAGAAGTGCCCGCCACACAGCCTGGTTCAGAGACATTAGCCTGTGTGCCACAAGGCCATCCAAAGCTAATGTGTCAAATCCCATGTAAGAGTCATTGGCCAGGCCCAAGCCATTAGACTGGCCAGCCATGGTGCCAGTCTGCACTGGAGACCGCTCCACTCCCCCCAATACATTAGCTCTGGGTTACACACGGTCACTCATGATGTATGGGATCTGGCAACACATTCCAGGACATAATTACCCACTTACCCTCATCCAACTTGAGCTTAGATTTACGTTTGGAGATGTAGTGTTGTCCGCTCATGTTTCCATTTGCAAGTCATCGGTTGTTCCCCCCCCCCCCCCCAGCAGGTTGGTAGTGGGGGATTAGTATGGCGTTTCATGATGTCTTGTGTTTGGGTGTCTTATTGCATCAGAATGGCAATGCATCACCTCAGCTGTGGTAACCTTAGCATTGTGCTCCTGGCTGTCACCTTGGAGGTGGTGAATGGAAGCCTCCGGTCTTCAGCCAGTTTCTTTCCCACACTATGGCCCCATTATAGGCTGTCTGGAAGCCCGTCGATACTGGGCGGAAACAGAGATGTTGTCGAAATTACAGTAAACTGCTGGTTGATGCAATATTCATGGAGCAGAGTGTAGTCTGAAAAGGAGAGCTAAGCTGTAAATAGTAACAGGAGGCCACAAGGCTGCTGGGAGTCAAGGCTGAATGGATTTCCATTTCACAAGTCAAGCCATCCCTCTTTTCTATCCTCTTTCCTCCCTCCTCTTCTTTTCCTCTGTCCCTTCATCCTTTGAACGCTACTAGCGTGCTGCCACATTTCCCTTCAGCCTGTTTGAAGTGGAAAATAATCAGATTTGAGCTCCCCCCCCTCAAACTGGCAGACACAATTCACATCTTTCAGTTTCTTGTTACTTTTCTCTCCTAGATTTTAACAGTGTTTTAATAATAAGACCTGTGATCGGATAATTAATAGCTGATCCAATCACATTTGACTCAGATTTAGAGTTGAAAACCAGCATTTGTAACATAGTTTTCTTCGTAAATTACATAGAAAACAAATGCAGCAGGTTTGGGATCAGACACGTAGGGCAGTGAGAGGGTTTATTCTCTGGACTATTTGGTAGTTCCTCTTCTGTTTTCCTCTTCTGTGGACTAGCAGGAGAAGGTGGTTGTGCTGGAAAGAGATTTATGGGATGCCTGTGGGCACCAGGGATAAACAGAAGACCTGCAGCTACACGATACACCTAGTTGGGCAGGAGAGTTTTTGCGCCGCTACACAGAGAACCTAAGTATTGATTTGTGTGTAACTGTTAAATATTTTTCCTATAGAACAATAGAAGCTTGAAACAGCTTGAGACCATGAGAATCAATGTGAAAGACCAGAGGTCTGTACGTTTTACACACGGACGTTGATAGAAATGGCTGCTGTTTGGGTTTGGGATAATAATAACTTTGTAACACCCAAAGGATTGCACATAAAAAGGAAGCATATAAAAAGAACGGGAAAATGTACACCTTGACTGGAAAGCCGGAAAGCCAAACAGTGGGATTGTAGTGCCACACAGTCACATATATGTCCTTTGGGCAAATAGAAAGTCATGCAACTGCCAAATACTGGATGAAATAAAGCCTATTAACCATGCCCATAAATCGTTATTACCATATCTGTGTTTATGTTTCCATTAGTCCCCTGAAAATCACCTTAGCCCCAGCCACCCTGCAGTCAGAATTAAACACATGTAATATATTATTCCTCATCTGTCTCAGAGTTGCTCCTGCAGCAGAGACTAAGACAGGCACATATACACACCTTCGCATGTAATGTATTTAATCAACAGGAACTTTCAGCCAAAGCAAAATACTCTGCGGGGAGTTGAGATCTCCAACATGATGCCTCTTCATCTTCCGTCAAAAGCTCTACAACAGAGCTACATCTAGCCCTTACAGGGATGTCACCTGAGCTGTAGCTATGGGTCACTTTCACATTATCTGTTGTAGCTTTGCCAGCACATAACGAGAGTGTTTTTCTTTTACAAGCTATCCCATATGGATTTTATTGATCATGAGTGGTTTTAAGAGAACCGTTTAAGACACGCATAAACATTTACTGTAACAGTGTCCACATTTGGCTGAGCTATTCACAATGTAAAAAGCTATAATCGTAAATGACTAAAGTGTACCTATGTTTTTGCCTATCCAGCCAATCTTGTACTATTTGTCTTGGACACAGGACAACAGCTATGATGTCCATTTTGATATGCCATTAGATTTAAATGCTTTAAACCAAGGAAACACTGTCTGCCATGGTTTGAGTCAGGCATATGATATTTTGGCCCAGACAGGTCTGTGGACTTCTTCCAGCTGTGAGTCTTTATCTCAATCTCTGTGGAGCTGGAAACCAGATCATTTATCTCACCTTTTACCTTATTCTGAATTTTTATTTTTATTAAAAGACTCCTGTCGATATCACTCTCTTGCAGCCAAGAGAGGCACCACCTTGTTATCAAAGACACACAGGCAATGGAGAAAGAGAGAGAGAAAGATTCAGAAAATCGAGAGATCAATCCTGCAACCTGAGAAACTCCATAACTCCCTCGCTCCGACTCTCTCTCCCCCTCTCGTTCTCCGACGTTCTCTCTGTCGTTCTCTCTGTGTCTCTCTCTCTCTTGTTCTCTCTCTCTCTCTCTCTCTCTCTGTGTGTCTCTGTCTCTCTGTCTCTCTCTATCTCTCTCGCTGTGTCTCTATCTCTCTCTCTGTCTCTCTCTCTTTCTCTCCCCCCCCCCCCAGCTGGCCTGTCAGATTCTGGATGGCAGAGCTAGCAGCCATATGCCATAACTGATCACCAGGATGATGATCCTCCATAAATCTATAACCTTGTTTCTGCCTGCTCGGCATTTCACTTGGTCGGTTTAATTCATCTGAATTTTAATCTTTATTTCAGTAGATATTTTGTCCAGTAAGCAGCTTACAAACAACCAGATTATTTATGAAAAACCTTAATCTATAGCAGGCCATGGTCGAGAGCAAAGGTCACACTAAGTCAATAAACTTTGTGTCAGGACACAAAGATTCACCAAATTGTGCTTTAACTTTTCTGGGAACTGGTTGTTATTCAACCCTCCCTTCCTCCCTCGCCTTTCAAGCCAAATTTCTACCCTGCTCTGACTGGTAGAAAATCCATCTGGTTTAATCATGTCCCACACTCTTAAATTATGTAATGTTTTAGTGTGGAAATTGGTGTTTGATTTCAGGTAGGGGGTATCCACCAGTGTAAACTAAAGGAAGTCTGTGGACTGTTAGCTTAGGTTAAAAGGCATCTGTAATTAAGGTCTTTCTCTGTGTGCGTGCCTGCGTGTGTGTGTGTGTGTGTTTGAGTGTGTGGACAGTTTACGGATGAACGCTACAAGCAGCCAAAATGGCTTGATATGTTTGGCTCAAAGTAATATCTGAAATACTGATTATAGCCAGTGAAATGACATAGAAGCCATGTTTTTGCTCAGATTCTCTTGCAACATTAGTGTCACCAAATTTGGTCACAGTAGTAGACTAAGCTATTACAAGCAATTGTATAATATATAAATTGGATATTTCACTAACACACAATACTTTTGGGCATTTAGATTTGAGTGAGAATGGAGCATTTACTGTCGTAATTTCTCAAAAACAAATTATTTGTTCTGTCTTTTCAAACGATTAGTGCCTGAAAGTCATGACAGGACTGCTTGAGCCTTACATAACATTTAAGATGTCAAGACTATTGCTGTACAATTAGTGATGCTGTGAAAACGCACTAACTGTTTCCAGTGCTCTGTCCTGTAGGTCTTAACAGCTGACTATTATTGAATCGAGAGGAAGTAGGTCCCCTCCTTCGGAAGAGGAAAGAACCATTTTGTGTCCTAACCCCGCCGATAGCAGAAGATAACCTTGAAAGAAAACAATATACTTTCATCTGCTTAGGTCAAAAAAAGTTGCTTTCCCCTCGCTTCCTCCTCCTTCACAGTGTTTGTGGTCGAACGCCAACCAGCGGTCCCCACCTCTCTGTGTGCGCTAGTGTGTAACCATGTACATTTCATGCCTCCCAGATGTCGTTTGTTTTGGCTCATGTGTTTGAACGCGCTTCGCGTCGTGCCTAACAACTCCCCTTACCTGTTCTAAAATCAGCGCAAAACACAGCCTCTTGGGGCTGATTGCTTTACTGTTACTGCAAATATTTGATATGGTTTCATAAATAAAAACTATTAGAAAAAAATAGTTTAATAATAAACCGTCATTCTTCCGCCACTACAAAGTATAGTTCCTATATAAATCGTTGCCACGCAACAGCCAGATGGACACCTTTGCCATATATATTTTTTTGAAATATTCGATGCGCAGTAATATGGAATGTTAAAGAAGGTTATGAGGACAACCTGTAAGGTTATGCTGTATTTTACAACGGCATGGAACGCGATATAGCCAGTTTAGAACTGTATATCAGTGCTTGTTCCTTTGCTGTCGGAGTTAGCCATAGGCTACTTCTACTTGGCTAAACGGCTACGGTACTCAAGATAGACTGAAACAGTCGATTGTGGATTGAGTTTATAATGTCTGTCACTGAACCTGACGAAAAAAAGCCACACATACATCTCAGGTATGGATATGCCTAATTGGCCTACTGTTTACTAACGTACAAATTTGCCACAAGTTATTGACTTCATGGCTTGGTCGTTGTACCACAGTCAAGACTGGTGGTTGGCGGTTGCGAAGCTGTAACACACCAGGTCTGGCCTTCTTACTGGAATCAAGCCTAAAGTAACCTGATCCTGACTGTGTGGTTTAGAGGATTTCTACTTTTGCTCTTACTCAAGAGAGGCCAAGGAAAGCCTAATAGAGTCCGGTGGGCTATGGATCCATAGCAGCTACTAGGATCACAAAGACATGTTTGTCTCACACATTCCAATCATTACAGGTTCAATAGTCTGAAAGGTTATAAACACAGCAAGTTCTAGTGGACCAGAGACTGTCTGATGCTTAGGGACTGAGATGTGGAGCCAGTCAATGGAGGAGGCAAACAGACAGGGTTTCACCTTGCATTTTAGTGGGGTTTGCTTTCAACTCACATGTCTTTATGCGTTTGTGTGTTTGCATATGTTTTTTTGTTGTTTTTGTTTTAGAAAAAGATTCAGAGATTGGATGTAAGCATGCATGGAATTTTTTAACTGCTCAACATTTGTGAGGATTTAATTCAGAGAAACCATCACTGACTTTGTTCAACTGAAGGGGAAGAATTGACAGGGAGGTAATGTGCTCACCACAGGAGGACAGGGGGACTTTGTCCCCAGCTAAAAACATTGAGTGCGCTGCCCGTTCATTAATCCAGCAGTGGAAAGGAAGAACAAGTTCCTGAGAAATGACAAGTGTGTTCGCAGAGCTCTGTGGGGGGGCTCCACTAATGCAGCCCTGCCAGTATTGAAGACACCCTACTGAGACAGAGAATCCCGTGTGTGTCCGTGCGTGTGTGTGTCCGTGCGTGTGTGTGTGGGTGGGTGTGCACATACTGTGTAAGTACAGACAGAACAGGTGATAGAAAACACGATGGTGGTTTCAAATGTGTCTGTGAGATCAAGGGCATCTTCTATGGAGTGCGTGCGTGCAGGGTGTGTGTTTGTGTGTTTGTGTGTGTGTGTGTGTGTGTTAGACAGGGAGAAAGTGAGAAACTACCACAGCTGTAAGTCATTAGCCACACGTCTTCACAGCCAGGGTGTGCAGACCCTCCGGCGTGTGCCTCAGTCCCTCCTCATTGGCTGCTGCTCATCGTTAGTACCCGGTCACAATGCTCCAGCAGAAGCAGAAGAAGAAGGTGGCTGAGCGGTAAGGGAATTGGGCTAGTAATCAGAAGGCTGCCGGTTCGATTCCCGGTCGCGCAAAATTATGTTGTGTCTACTTCACCCTACTAGCCTCGGGGGAACGTCCCTGTACACTGTAAGTGGCTCTGGATAAGAGTGTCTGCTAAATGACTAAATGTAATGTAAATGACTGCTTTGCATACAGGGGATCTACATATATGAACCCCAGTCCAAACTGTACATCTAGTAACCAAGGAAACTCGTCTGAATGACATCACACACGTGCTCTGTCAGTCATATCACATCACACAGAAGATTATGAGTGATAACTACACACGAAGAAGTTATCATAGCTGTCCCAAAGCCTTTCTTTTTTTTACTGCTTTGAACATTGCAGCTCCTGTCCCTTTATTAAGCTCTTTTTCTTTTCTTTTTTTGTATTACTTCTCCTGAACTGCTCCCCTCCATTGCTTACAAACTGGTTTGGAGCGGATTCCTTTGATATCCCTCCTCAAAACCTACCAGGTTGTGCCTTTGAGGAGATAAGTTGTCACAGGTGAGAGGAGGAGATAGGCCTTTTCACGATTTCTGCTTATGAATGAAATGAAATAGAAGCAGTGCCCCTTCCTGAGTGTTTGCTATCGTGTTCTAACAGCTTTTTTGTAAAGAATATGACCTGTTTCACTCGACTTGAACAAGTCTTATTGCAAGCTGTACAACGATAAACCAATACGTTTTACAACACTTACATACTGCAGTAATAAAGACATTGTCTCAAATTGACTTGTGTGCTAATCAAAGTACAGGTTCTTTTATTGACAACAGAAAAGCAGAATAAAAGATAACTCAATATACTAGTATAGAAATACTAGTATATATTTTCTCTGGCCTACCTTTTAGTGGTACCCACCAACCTGGCCTCAAGAGTAGCAATGTCAGATATTGCAGCAGTGATTGAATGAAAACTAGCATTTAGACGCATTTGATTAATTCTGTTTAAAAGCAGGGTGAGCCTCAGAGCTCTTAAGTTAAACAGAAAGGTGTTAAGCCTGAAGCCTTGTGGAAGAGTGAAGAGAGAGGGATGTGGTCCTCTGTTGGTTTGCTGGAGAGCTGAATCCTTGATCACAGAACTCTGTCTCTCAGCACTTTGTTTAAAGTGAAGTGCTTTGTAGAGGATTTCTTTCTTTCTTCTGAAGGAGATACTGAGTCATTGAAGAATTGATTGAAATGCTCTGAAATTCTTTGCTGGCCAAGCCTTCTGCAAGGGGCTGGATGCATAATGGTTGATTTATGAGGTGGTATCGTGAGAGGCGAGATTGAAAAACATATATATTTTTTGCTTTGTTGGAGTTCTTATATATTGTGAAGGATTTGAGGCAAGGCTTTATGTGTTTGTGTGTGTCCTGGATCTGCTTTGTGTTCTCTCTCTCTCTTTCTCTCTTTCTGGGAATGAGTGTCCATTGTACAATATTATTTCTTTCTCTCTCTCTCTCTCTCTCTCTCTCTCTCTCTCTCTCTCTCTCTCTCTCTCTCTCTCTCTCTCTCTCTCTCTCTCTCTCTCTCTGGGGTTGAGTGTCTATTGTACAATATTCTTTCTTTCTCTCTGAGAATGAGTGTACATTGTACAATATGTACCTATTTCTGAAATACCCATCTAGCTTTTTTAATTGCATCAATCGTATGAAGCAACCAATCTCAGCCTGCCTGTGAGATTTCCTAGAAAAACCTTCTAGCCTCTTCTATCACATCAGTGGGGAGGCATCCCAGAGAGTCTCCTGAACGCAGCCCCTCATCAAGACGCATCATCTCATAACAGCTCCACACGAAGGGTCTCCTCAGAGAAGCACAACTCCAGAGCTCAACCCCGCCGGCGAGACGTAAGATGTGCAGTGAAGTTACACATAAGAGGAATTTCACACCAACGTGCACTCTTGAACGCACACCAGTGACGGCCTATTGTAGCTCCCTGAAAAGGGCAGCTTGGTGGAACAGCTGGCGAACATGAGAAGTAGCTTGCTAACACGGAGCAAGTGTGAGTGAGACCTTGACTTCACCAGCGTCTCTGTGGAGGGCCCTCAAGGCAGGCAGCGGTTTCTGACGTTGATCTTGGACACCTCTTGGCAGCCATCTTATGCTCACCTAAAGCCTAGAGAAGAATGATGCCAACTGACCTTAGAGCACTGTGGGGATTGGTTAACTCTGACATACTCCTACACAATCGGCTCACTTGCTCCCGGTGAAACCAACCGTACGATCGTCCTCGCCACCCCCTCCCCTCCCCCAACTCCTGTTTGATATCAGCCTTCGATATGTCTCCACATGCATCTACTCTCCATCACATAAGGAACTCCCAACAGGGGTTGAAAGAAAGCATGGGTCGGCTCTGCCGGCGAGGAGAGCAGAGAGAGATCTTGACTCGCTCAGATTTACATCACTCTTTCGGAGTGTCTCCTTTTGGATCGACCTCGTCCTTCTCTTGCTTCCCTTGTCCAGTCCTCTCCCTCCCTCCACCCCTGCACTCGCATGAGGATCCCTCCTTTCTCTTCCTCCACTATATCACACTCCCCCGGGCTCTTTTAATGCATTTTTCACGACCGTCCCTTAGCCTGCTGACGCGAGCTGTGAGGATGCATGGTGCATGGTGGACGGAGTATGTGTGTCTGCAGCACAGGCGGATCGCATCACCCAGGGGAGGTTTATGGTTGGCCCGCCAAGCTCTGTGAAGAGAGATGAGGCCCGGGGTCCTTGCATAACACTTCAGCACCACAGTCCCAGCACAGTTCTACCTCACTTCTAACAGTTTTACTTTTTTTAAATTTTCTTTCAGCCTCTCTCTTTCTCCCCTACTGTCTTTATTATTATTTTTGTATCTCTTTGTCTTTCTATCGCTCTCTCTCTATCTCCCACACTCTCTTTCTCTCTATCTCTCTGTTTCTCTGTCTCTATCTCTATCTCCCACTTTGTCTATCTCTCTCTGTCTGTCTGTCTGTCTGTCTCTCTCTCTCTCTCTCTCTCTCTCTCTCTCTCTCTCTCTCTCGCTCTCTCGCTCTCTCTCTATATATCTCTCTCTATATCTCCTATTCTATGTCTCAGATGACAGTCCTAAAGCAGCTCTCCTCTGCGGGATCAAAGGCATGAGGATCATACTCGTGTCTCTGGTGCCCAGCCTCCCCGGGCTCCAGTCCTCGTGTTCTCTGGGAACTGTTCCCTTTCCTCTGTTTTCAGTGAAGCGGCTACATAAAAGACAAGCGAGCAGATCCCCTTCTTTACGTCCCAACGTCTTGTATTCAGGGTAAGAAAGAGAGAGGTGGACATAAAATAATATAGAAAAAAAGGGGATAGAGAAAAAAGGAAGAAAAGAGGGTAGGGGAGAACACACAGGAGACTTGCCTGCGGCTGAGCTGGACTGGATGCTAATTAGTTATTAGATTGCAGAGATGCGCGAGTGCGAGGGCTAATTAGGTTAGCGGCTGCTAAAATGAAATGTCTTAATGGTGCAGCTCAGCTCTCTGCACGGCCCTTCTCTCTACCCAGTCATGATAGACGGAGCCTAATATATGAGAGACACAATGAGCAGCATTACGGCATAGTTTCACTGAGGGGCTAGGCAGCCAAACACGCTACTGACAGAGACAGACAGACAGTGCTCACCTCGCCTCGCCTCAGAAGCACATAATTATCAATCTGACCTTTCAGTTCGACTTCTCTGCCGGAGAGAGGATATTATGACGCCGCCTGTCTCTCTGGCTCTTTCACAGACATGTGACTTAGTTAGAGGGAGCCTTTGTCGAGCATCATGATGAGAAGCTGAGCAGCGGGGAAATTGTTTTGTGACGGTGTGCTTTGTGTTTGTCTGGGGCATTGACCGTGCGGTGGATGATTATCAGGACTTTTTCTGGAAGCATCTGTTTAAATTCTGAATATAACGCACAGTTACAGTACCCTCCCCCTAAGTGTAGCCCTGTACACTGTTTTGGCCTTCAAAAAACTGTCTAGTGTCTACACAATGAGGAATGCACTTGGCAAAACTTTTAAAACGGTTTGATCCAGATTCTGCCTGGGAATTTTGTCCGAGCCTCATAATACTTACCACGAAAAAATGGTCTGCTTTGAACTTTTCTGTCTGTTTTCACAGTCCTAATTGTTTCTTTGTTATCTCCCTCTATTGTCTGAAGTATCTGTTGTGAAAGATCATGTTGGCAATGTAAGTCTCCAAAGATGGCCCATGCGTAGGCATGCTAGCTTTAGCCTCAGCTCATAAGTGCCTATTGATTTCACCATGCAGACAAGAGTGACTGGGGCATGCCTGTATTCCACTCTTGCCTGGATCCAGCTAATTGCTTTTTAAGACAGAGACATCTCTTGCTGCTACATGCTACATTTTTAATGAGCTACACAGCATGTATGAGATTGTTTTATTCTGCCAAGTAACAATACCAGCTCTGGTAGCTGTGGATGCCCACTTAACAGCAAAAGGGGAGCTCAAGGCTGGCGATGAATAAATGATTATGGCTGTAAAGGCTCGTGGGATGAATGGAGAGCTTTTGCAGGATCACAGTTTTACAGTTCGACTTCCCCGAGTCCTCCTGCGGGCCCACTGTCCTCAACAAAATGGAACATCACCAAACGTCTCATTTATTCAAGAACGACCTCACATCCAACCACCGTGTCCACGATTCAGTCCCCGAAGGTCCATTACCCTTCATTCACGACATCCATCTGTTGGGGGAAGCACGGTTGGTGGTGTTGCGTCCAGTCCCCCTTGGTGTGAGAGCGTGTGAGAGCATCCGTGGACGTGACTGCGTGAGCGAGGTAAACCGATGGCTGTGTGACCCGGGTGATTTATGTTGGGGTGGAGTAGAAGACCCTTCCTGTCAGGGGTCTTTAGGGAAACAGGCCGGGGCTTCCGGCTTTTCTATTCAGAGCACATTCAATCAGTGAGAAAATATACACTCGCTTAACGCACTTCATAACTGCTCTTATCACGTCCGCCATGGACCCGCCATGGAACGAACCACCCAACAACAACAAAAACCCACCGAATTCAGTTGTGAAACACCGCCACGGTAATTGCATAACCACGGGGTTCACACGTTCCGTAATAAGGGGACTTCAGTGTAGCATTAGTGAACGCTAAGATGTTTTTCTCACAGTTTCATTTTTTTTTGTCCGCCATCTTCTCTAATTAGCAGGGATGTGTAATGGAAGCATGAGTGTCCCCAGTGTGCAGTGGGAGATGATTGCCTGGGTAAACTGATGCAGCGCTCGGCCTGCTGGAGCTGGAGCAGTGGGTGGGCGCTGGCCGTGGAAGAAGCCCGGGACAGATGTGTTACGGCTGGACTGAAGCAGCAGGCGGGCCCCTGAGATGGAGCTGGAGGAGAACTGGGGGGGGGGGGGGTGGTGCTAATTAAGACTGGCGCTACAGCAGTTGAACCTCCCTTTAGACAATGTAACCCTGCGTGTGTGGGTGTCTGTGAGTCTGTGGGTGAGGGATGTGTGTGGGACATTGGATTCGTGTGTGTGTGTGCATTCGAGATATGTGTGTTGTCACTGAGTTTTTTCTACCTCCTGTGGTGTGAATGTACAGGGCTTGTGGTATGAATGTACAGGTATGTATCACGCACAACAAACACAAGTTAGTCTACCAAGCTACAATGGAGCACGGCAGAAGGCAACAAGAAAAACAAGTTAAAAAAATACAAGTTTTGAAAGGTTGAATTCTTTTTTTTTCAAAGCAGCAAAAAGGGAAACAGTTCGGAGCCAATGTTTAATGCAACCTTTAGAGTGTAGGAGAAATACTTACCGTACAAAATGTATGAGTTTCTGAGAAGAATATTTTATCGGTGCTAAGCGGATGAATGTGCATTTCCTGGAGAGCAAAGGAGGAAGTGAGAATTAGAGACAAGCAGAGAATGACCTAGATTATATTTTTCAGTATCAAGCCAATCCCAGCTGCACCCAAGACCTCCTCCTACACCACAGTATCACACCTGATCCACTGACCAAGTAAAAAATAGCAACAGGAACCACCTATGGACTTACGTGGTCGTAGCGTCCACCCCTCCTTTTATAGAAAGCCAAAATGTGCTCTTCTAGTAGGGCCTCGCACAGACACACTGCAATGCAAGCTCACTCCTGCATCCTCAGACTCCCTGCTGTGTCTGTGTGTGTCCCTGAGGCTAGGGTGTATGTCCTCCGGTCCTGGCACTGGCCTACTTTTTCAGATCAGGAGCTGGCTGGGAGATCCACACACACACACACACACACACAGACACACACACACACACTCCCACCCGTGCTCATGTACATCCCTGTCCCAAAGCACAGCCTTCAATTGGCGAAGGCACACAGCGTGAAATGACAGGAGTGGTGGCGAAGACTGAGACACCGGCGGGGCGAGAGAGAGACAGGAAATGAAATAGGTGAACAACAGCCACCTCATGATTAATGCAGCGTTTATACAAGACGGTGACATCCCCAAATAGTTAATCACCCCATTTCCTGATTTGCCAAACATAATGTGAAATGAGCCAAGCCGCTCAGAAGGAGCAAAGTCAATAATTTATCATGCTGATGAGAACACTGTCTGACAGGGGAATAGTGGCCTGGATGAGCGATAGGAAACCTTACCTGATGTCACTTTGGAATAGGTGTGTGTGTGTGTGTGTGTGTGTGTGTACGACATGGCCTCAGGAATGTACAGTACTAGTATCAATCTCATCTTCCAATCATCGCTATAACTGTACAGTGCTCCGGCAAGGTCAAGGTCATGACCATGACTGCATCATCTTTTTGCTAATTTTCTCAGTGTGCTCACGTCATACGTGTGTGTGTCTGTGTATCGGGGGAGGGGTACTACCATACTACCATAGCCTACAACTGTAGATCATTGTCAGAGCTTACCTCAGAGAGACTGGCAAACACTTAATGGGTCTTCTGCAGGTAACAGTATGTAAGTGTGTGTGTGTGTGTGTGTGCGCGCGAGCCAGTGTACAGTACAGCAGCACGCCTGCATGTGTGTTGGTAAACAGTATGTGTGCGTCCTCTGTCATTCCAGCTGTCTCAGCCATATGCTGAGGTGTCACAAGCCCCCCTCTGTTTCCGGGCCTATTATTTCTCCCCTCACTTACAGTGTTAGGAGGCTGGCTGGCTGGCTGGCTGGCTGGCTGACTGGCTGGCTGGGTAATAACTTTGACTGAGGGAAGCAATAACTCAGTTGGCTCTTTCATCAAATCAGGCCCGACTGATGCAGAATAATCAGCAATTGAAATCAGACCGAGAAAAAGCTGAACCAACAAAATATGAAATGTCATCATAAGACATAATATTAAAGGAATCAATGAGGTGCAATCGCTCTGGCTTTCTGGGAGGCAATAAGGAGGAGAGAAAAGGCTGTTTTTCATTGTTTGTCTTTGTGCCAGAGTGAGAGCAGATGGAGAAGGGCTTTATAGGCGGATGCAATAACTTCCATGAATGTGTTGGTGAACAAAGGCATCCTACTTGATAGGGGGCATGCCTCGTAAATTGCACTTCTCTGCTAAAGCGCCAAGCGTTCAGCTTCACACTACTATTGTGACTGGATGTGCATGGCCAACTCTCGATTAACCTAATAGTTTGCCACAGCGGCAATGGTCTTACACACACACACACACACACACTCACAACACATTTTGGTGTTATTAATTCTCTTGTCACACCCCTTATTTAACGTAGCCTTTATTTATTTAATTATAATTGAATACAGCCTAAAGTCAACGTTGTGGATGTTTTTTTGTGGGCCGTAGTTTTCCATCTATATTAGGAGCTAGCTCACACTGCAATTTTGCTGGGATTGCAGAAAGCCACAAGACAGCAAAGTGTCTGAGCAGGCTGGTCTGTGACAGATTTGCCGCAAGTAAACTTGGCAGTAAACTTGGCAGTAATACGGAGTAGTGTTGTGTTGGGCTCAGCTCTACATGAAAACTGACCTAAAAATCCCCTCTCTGGATCCCACGCCTTTTCTCTTTTCCTGTCTTTTTTTCCTACTTTTATTTCCTCCCAGACTTGTTCCCCCCCAACTCTCTCGACGCCCCACTTAAAGTTAATAATGACATTAATTATGGAAGGGACCAACATGACATACATATAATTAGGTCCACCTGAGCATTTGAGCTATCGGCGGCCATGTTGTTTTGTTTCCCATCCATCTCTCTAAGCCGTAGGAGGAACCACGGCTCGGCTCACCTGCAGTCTCGCTGCTGTTGCTAAAGTGTAAAAAACCTAAATCCCCTTCCTGCCGAGCACCGACAGAATGTTCTCCGTCCTTCACAGCCTCGTTATAAGGAGGGAAAGAGGGGAGCTAACAGCCTCCAAACGCCGGGGAGGATCCCCAGCAGTCGAAGAGTCGGGCTTTTCTTCCACCTAGAGTGCTCTGAGCGCTATTAATTACCTGCTCTCCTGTCTCCTCCCTTTCACTCTTTCTCTGCCCCCGTCTCTCTCTTTCCTGCTCTCTCTCTCTCTTTCCTGCTCTATCTCTCTCTTTCCTGCTCTCTCTCTCTCTTTCCTGCTCTCTCTCTCTCTCTCTCTTTCCTGCTCTCTCTCTCTCTTTCCTGCTCTCTCTCTTGTCTTGTTCATTTTCTCTTTCTCCTTCTGTCTGTTTTTCCGTTTCTCTCTCTCTTTCATTTTCACTCTGTCTCTTGTCTTTCCCCTACTCTCTCTCACTTTCACTCTGTTTCTCTCTCTCTCTCTCTCTCTCTCTCTCTCTCTCTCTCTCTCTCTCTCTCCGATAGAACAGTGGGAAGTCTTTATCCCCCACTTCTAAGCTAGCAGCCTCCCTCCCCTCCTCCCTTCGTCCTCTCTCATTTGCCTGGTTGATGCTTGATGATGCAGGGAAGGGCTGGAACGAGAGCTTCTTGTTTGGATTGGATAGATCTTGTCTTGAGGACATCTGAATGACAAGGGAAGAGTGGAAACATACGGGTCTTCTTACATAATTGCCCAAATTAGCTACAGTCACTCACTCTGAAAATGCAAGTTTTAGCAATTAAATATGGTCTCTTTGCTCATACTGTAGCACGCCTCTGACCAGCCCATAAAAAGCCTCATTCAAAGTCAAGGAGGGACTGGCTGAGTCATCATGCTCATTTATACAGCATATGGGTTCGTTTGATTGGGACCTTTCAGAGGCTCCATCAGAAGTGTCTTCCACAGCCTCCATCATCATCGCATGCCCTTAATACATATCTGAGAATCAGTATCCACACAGACAAGCAGTAGCCGCGCATCCCCTCGTGTTCAATTTGAGCCTTTTGAAGTCGCACCACCCTTTGAGGGTCGGCTGTAAGCCCCAGAGGACCAGAGTAGACGACGGCATGTCCTGTGCTTATCTACAACTTCCTCTCTTTCTTCAGGATGTACAGGATGTTTACTCTGCATGTTCAAGCAGTTCAAGGTGCTTCATCTACAGTACTAATTCATAGGGCAGTGTTTTATTCACAGCTTATAAGATGTGTTTGGAAAGTGAGTCACCTGAATACTGATCCCTTTGCCTGCGTAGAGTGGTCCACATTAGAGGCCTTCTAAGCGGTAACGGTTCTTTGAAATGGAAAATTCATGACTTTCATTCAACAGCATCGGCAATCACTGCTGATGTCTGGAGTAACAGATCATGGATTTGCCCTTGGGTGGAACACATGCAAACAAAGTATTGCTTTCTTTCTAGTGAAGTGACAGCAATTGTTTCTTCAGAAACACCCTGGAAAAAGACTTTATTTAGGTATGGTTGATGGTGGACACTAAGCAATACGTTTTTCTGAAACTATCCAAAAACCCAGTGATCCTTCCATTCTGGTGTCCGATATCAGCAACATTGCAAAAAATCTCAATTGATTGTGTCAATTACTCTCATTCTGAGTGTTTCGTGTGTGCGTGTTTCAGATTATCTGTTAAATACAAATGTTTTTAAATGTTTTACCAACAGTACTTTGGTATATTCACTGCCCTGCACTTGATAAGGCTGGCCTGTGTCCTAACGATTCCCTTTCTCTCTGCTTTGATTTACATGTGCTGCTGCTTCTCCTCCGTCTCTGCACAACAGGTAGGTTAAGTATCTGCACTGTCATCATTACTGTGTTTAGAAGGCTTCAGGAGGAAGGGGGATTGGTGGGGGGAGAGATGGGGGGGCTCAGGAAATACGTAGCTTCAAGTAAACTGTTTGATTATCCTCATGTCATCCCTGAAACCCCTACTTAAGTCCTGTTTTCCTGCAGTATCTGCAGTGCTCGTTTGAGAATGTGGGACACAAACTTCTTGTCATTGACAGCCTCACTCAGTGTCTCCCAAACTAATTCCCCACGACAAGGCTGACGGCATCTGACGATACTTTTATCTTTCCAAACTAAGACAAACAAGTCAGACAGGCTGTTTAGCCTGAAGAAATAAACACCTGTTCTATATTTTTCTGTAATTACTCTTTCTGACGGTGCTGTGAATACACATTATTTTGTCTTGAAAAAGGAATACCGGAATACCGTGCGCTGGACTGAAATGCAAATATTAACCCCTATTGACACTTGTTGAATGTTTATTTTTAAAACAATGAGATTTGCTCATGCTCTCAGTCTTCACTCCCTTTCTTCCCCCTCACTGTTCCATCTGGCGCCTGTTTTCGCTGGGTTTTAATTAAAATGAATACATCTCTGTTTCTATGGTTCATTATCCTCGCTCACAGCTCCGCCTTTGATCTCCAGACCTCGCTTTTCCGGACTTAACACTTCTGAGATATCACATGAGCACAACCCAATTACCCCTTAATGTCAACTTAGTGCCTTTGTCAGGCTGAGTGATATTTCCCTGTGAGCATGGCTGCACAAGGCCATTGAGCCTTTCCTACCCGACTTCCACCCCCCCCCCCCCCCCCGCGACTCTCCCTTGGCGTGATCCACTGAGTGGAGCCAAAGTCTTAAGTGGAAGTTAATGAGAAGAGTCCATTTTGGACTCGGGGTCCTCCTTCCTTTGGAGGAATTATTCATCAGTCTTTTCTGTGTATCTGGACTCCCATCTGAAGAGACACTCCCTAACGTTTTGAATTCTACATCCCTTTAAAAATTCTCTAAAGAATTCAGTTTTACTTATCATCCCTACGAAAAGACGTGTTAAAACCAGCCTTCTGATGATTTAAGAATCTGTTTTATGGCTTAACGAGCCGGTTGGAGGAGTGGGGCTTTTTCAGGTTAGCCGTTTGTCATTGAAGATTCATGGCTATGTGATTAGATTGCAGAAGCAGCAGCTATGTAAGAGAAAAGATGTCTTCACATGCTCACTATAAATCACTGAGCCCTGTCCACTATCGCATTGAGACCTGAATGATCTCACCCACACATACACACACACTTACACCACACTGACACACACACACACACACACACACATAATTACACAAACGTGCCGCTTTGAAACACAAGGGTATCTCTGTCAAGGACGAAACCAGGAGCTTGTTTTGTACTTTGTACCTGTGGTTCTGAATTATCGAGAGTGCATGTGTGTTTTGTATAATGCTTTGTTATGACTGGGTAGATGTGTGTGTTGCTTGCCAGGTTTGGCTGCTGTAGGGGCACCCTGTGACAGTCAGCCCACTTGATGACCGGTCCACGACTCACCTCATTAAATTGCCACATCATGCTAAATTATTCAGAACATTTAGTACTTAGTCAGTCTCTCTTTCTCTCTCTCCTCAAGTCCATCTCCTCTTTTTTTTCTGGCAAGGTATTCTGTTATACACAGGAGCACTCTCTTAGTCTGATCCCCTTTGTACAGTACAGATCCCTCCTGCTTTGGTAAGATCGGATTGTTGTTTTAGTAGCCTGACTCAATGACACCTGGTCCAGACTTAGCAAAGCCGCAGCTGCCTCAGTTACCAGCATCAGCACAGCTATCTATCAACACACAACCAATCAAGCACAGCCAACCACTTGGACGCAGATGTTGACTGAACCCATTAGGTAAATGGGGGAATCATTGATTCCAATCAATATCCTACCTCACCAAGTGTGTACGTCTAATAAAAGAAGTTGAAGCACGAGACAGGGACTGGGGATGGAGTAAATATAGTGTTTGTTTTGATTATGGGATTATAAGTGTGATTCCAAAAGTGTTTTTATATGATATTTTCCACAAAAGGAGTTTATGATAGAGATGTTGAGAAATATGCAAATGTTTCTCTCTTTATATATATATTATATATCCCCCTATCCATCTCTCTCTCTCTTTCTCTCTCTCCATCCTCTCATCGTTCTCCCTTTTTCCATCCCCTGTCTGGTCAGAACACGAGAGCATGCTTAATTAAACCCATCACCATGAGAGCTAATTAGGCGTGACACAGTCACGGTCACAGCACATATCTTCTGGGAGCACCTCCTATTTCCTATGTTCTTACCCCTCACACCTCGACACAAAGCATTATGGGACTGATGGATGAACTTCACAAATTCACATTTATTTCTAGATATTTCTTGTGAATTAGGTAGGAAATGTGCTTTTGGCAGTGAATGCTTTAGTGAGCAGTGAATGGCCTTTTTTGGCATTGAAGTACAAAATAAATATATATATTCTGATACCTAGTAAGTTCTGGGAGACAAGGCTAGTTAACTCACCAACAATCTTTCACAGAGCAGTTGATTTCTAACTCAGAACCTAAAAGAGTCCAAGTTAAACATCATGCAGGTACAGGTATGTCTGTACTTTTACCTTGTGTGTAAAATACCTTTTTCTTGGTGCATCCTGGATCCTTTGGACACAGAATGTCGAAGCCTATTCATACTTTTACATCTGACACATGTTGCAGTGATACTTAAAGAGGGTGAAAGAACCGCACGCAGCTGTTGACCTTCAGCTCAAGCCTTTTTGGAGTGAGAGGTTTCTCATAGAAACTCATTGATTTTGTGAGTGGTGGATGTTTTCCTTTTAGCAAACTTTGCCCAGTCTTGCGGTTGTCACTTTCTGTCATCCTGCTTAAATAGACGTACTGTACAAGGACACTTTGACACCCGTCAACCATAGGCCACCATGAACATACATCCCCCACAAGATGCAAGACGCATAGCTTTCCCTGTCTTCCATTTTTCTGTTCTGAATTGCTTTCACGCCTCAGAGAAGGTGTAAAAGAATGTGTGTGTGCTCGCACTGGTGTGTGTGTGTGTGTGCCTGTGTGTGTGGTGCGTGTGTGGTGTGTGTGTGTCTGTGTGTGTGTGTGGTGTGTGTGTGGTGTGTGTGTGCCTGTGTGTGTGTGTGTGTGTGTCTGTGTGTGTGTGTGGTGAGTTTTGGGGGGTATCCTCCCGTGTTTCCAGCGTCTGGGATCCTGTCATCATGGCTAAAGAATTGCCAAGCAGAAAATTCATTAAGCTCGGTGTGGAGAAGAGAAAGAGCTGGAGCTCAGTGTTGCTGTGTGTACAAGCCAGCCTTGACGTGTGTGTCTGTGTGCCTTCCATTGTGTGTGTATGGATGTGTCCGTGTGTGTTGATGTCTATGTCTGTGTGTGGATGTGGGTGTGTCTGTGTGTGCGTGCGTGCGTGTGGATGTGTCGGCGGCTTCCTGTGTTTCATAAAGTGGAGCTAGCCCTAGCCACTGTGACGGAGACATAATGAAGGTGTCTGCCTCCCTCTTACTGGGCCCTGACTCTCCAAATGGGATTCCTGCCCAGGGTCAGAGGGACGCAAAGGACTCCATTTAGCAGAGAGTAGTGGTACAGTCTGACCTAACCGGGGACAGGCAGGCTTGGGGAGCAGGACAAGGCTGTCTTCACCCTGAAGGGGGGTGGGGGTGGGGGGGTGGAAGGGAGTGGAGGGCATCACTGTCCGAATGAATAGAGAATGAAAGGAGACTGTGCATCTCCGACTATCTGGTTCATTTGTTCACACGGTCTGTAACTGTGTCAGTCATTGTGTTCCACCTTCAGATTCTTTCTGTCTTTCTTTCTGTCTCTGTCTCATATAATTTATTTAAATGTGTATATCATATATAAGATAAACACAGCAGGAGGGAGACACACTGCTATAAACAGTGTGTTATCAGACCTCACTAAGCCTCTTAATTACCATATCAGAGACTCTATAGTTACAGAAAAATGCACAATTGCTTTTTTCTCCACATCTTTAATGAATGTATATGTATGATATTCTTAACTTGTCTTAAACATAGCCTTCAAGGGGAAAAGAAGAAACTTCAAAGAAGCAAAGCTGGGAAGGTTAGCAGGAGTTAACCCTCCGCTGCAATCCCTTCAAGGGGGAAGCTTCATGAAAAGCTGGAAAGTGACAAGAACATTATCTTTGAGCTGGCTAGTTGGTGGACTGATGCCGAGGTTGTCCTGTCAGACGCTGGACTGGGAGGAGCGTGTCAGACAGAGACAGGGAGGGTGAGTTTGATGAGAATTGGCAGGCAGATTATGGATGTGGCATTTGAGGTCCTGGCATTGGAGCGTCGCGTCCACCTGACGGCTGGCCTGGCTGCCTTTGTGTTGTCAGATCTGTCCCGCAGACAGACTGACAACACAAAGGACCTGGAGCTTCGTTTGTAGCTCAAATCCCTCAGCCGTGGTCTCCCTCTCTTTTTTTCGCCTCTCCTCCACCCCCACCTTTTCTTCTGGCTTTCTTTGTCTCTTCCCTTCATCATTTCATCCTCCCCTCAAGCACTTCCTTAATCCCATGAGAGGTTAATTACCATAAGTGTGCCAGATACATAAGTGAAGTCTCTCATCTCTCTGTAACAGAGAAAGGAAAGAAGAGCAATGAAGTGGTGTGTTTTTGTAAACACACGTTCAGTGCGGCTGCAGACATCACAACACGTGACTGTACTGCAAGGCTATCAAGTCCCGCTCCTGGAGACCCACCCTCCGTCTCTGTGGGTCTTCACTCCGACAGCATACGTGATTCAGTTTGTCAACCAGGTCATGATGAGAATCAGGCGCGCTGGGTAAGGGGTTGGTCTGGAAACCTACAGGATGGGAGCTCTTCAGGATCAGAGTTGGACATAGTGTATGTGCTGCAGAACTCCCTGCACACTCAGCATCCTTGTATCTTCCAGAGTCTCATCCCATGTTTCTTAGCACACCCCAACGCAGCGTCTCCCAGAAGCACACCGCACAAGCTCTGACATGCTAGTTCAAACAGTTGGCAAGAATTGATTTGGATGCTTTGTCGTTGTGGTTTTAAAATAAAATACCTCAAAATGTGTTTTCTGGTTGCGCGTTGTCAGAGCGTCCCTCTGGGCCCATGTGATACATGGAGGAAAAGCGAGGTAATTACACGAGTACCCGTCTAGTCCATAGGAATGACATATGGTGTTTTGAATGTCAGTATCCTGCAGGAGATGGAGGGCTGCTTCATAAAGGCCCTGTTTCACACCATAAAGAGAAGGAAGGGGACCTACTTGAATGCAACCATAGTAATTATGTGGGGGCGGTATTTAACGCCGCACCTCCGTTTAGCCCCCCGCAGGGCGTTCCTTTTGGCATTTCAGACTAGATGAGTGCCACACCCACAGACACTTAAAGGAAACATGTGACTAGCCACAGTAGCTATAAAGGGCAGACACATATTCCTCTATATGCTGCAGTAACAGAATATATCATGCCCACACCAGAACAAATGTATGAACCTTGATTTATGTGAAATCCCCTCTGCAGTTTCTGGTATTTGGTGGTATTTAGCGGATTAGGTGAGCCGTCATTCAGACTAGCGTTGGCAAGTTAGCGAGGTGACGTGGGCCAAGAGCACTGACAGAAACCCTCTGGAATGCTAGGGAAGTGTTAGCACTGATAAATGACGCGGAGACTTCAACGTGATTCGCTTGTAATGGATGTACCTGTCTTGCTCTCTCTCTCTCTCTGTTTGGTTCATGCCCCTAGGCCTCAAAACCAGTCTGAGGTCCACCTCACTGAATCACACCTCAAAGTCCTTTGGCCTTTTGCTCTCTCTCTCTCTCTCTCTCTCTCTCTCTCTCTCTCTCTCTCTCTCTCTCTCTCTCTCTCTCTCTCTCTCTCTCTCTCTCTCTGTCTCTCTCTCTCTTTCTTTCTCTCTCTTTTTATTTTCCCCTCGTTCTGACTCTCTCCTCAGTCCATTTATCTCATTACGGTCATGGTATCTCCAGTGGCGTCGAAAATGAAGTGTTAATCTCTCCTCTCATCAATCTCCCAGGCCCGGGAGTGCCCAAGTCGCTCCCCGCACAAAATGATGACTGGCACTTTTACTTGTTTGGAGAAATAAGTGCAGAGCTAAATTGAATTTTAATGGATTGCGCATCCCCTAGTGAAAGGTGCAATCCATTATTAGATGATTGTAACATTGTTTGCTGCTGGTGTTGATTTATGGAATGTGTGCTGGGGGGGTAAAGGTTGTGTGGATAGGGAAGGATGCAGTGCTGTGTTGATGGAGTTGCAGGAATGGCTCAGTGGAAAGCTCTGGTAGGTTAATGCTAGAGGAAGTGCTCTTTGTCTCAAACGGGAGACAGGAAGTGCCTCATCGGCTGTCTCAGCATGAGTGAAATGAAATGGAATATGAGAATTGAATTGATGTGACTGTGTCTGCTTGTGTGCGTAGTGTGCTGAGAGGTGCTCAAACAACAGTCTGAACGACTGCAGTTTCTTCATTTGTTTGTTTCCTCCCTGTTGTCTGTTTCGCTCACTGTCTTCAGATCTATTTCATCTCGGAGGTTAACTGTTCCTGATCTCATTTCCTCTCCACGGATCCGCCATATGGTAATAGTTAAATATGAATGAAGGCAAAGCGGATATACGTTGGAAATACCAGCCATATTGTATCAACTGTAAAATGTCTCTACGCGCATCTGTAATCATGTTCATGTTAGTCGTTGCTTCTGACCATTCAAATATGTCTTCCTTGACCTTCCTTGTTTCACAAAGTGATTGTCACATGGGATTAAGTGATGAAAATACAATCCGTTTGCCACGGGCATTCCATGAATCTTACTTGAACCATATTGAGCCCCGACACAGCGTCCTTACATGGTCCAGGTAAGTAGGCTGTGGCGTTGAGAAATGAAGATGGGGAGTTTTGGTTGAAGACCCGTTCGACACAGGTAATAACTGTGTTATCTCTGGAGAGCATTCACTTTGGCCAAAAATCAATGAAGTCGGCGTAAGGGCCATTTTAGGGGCGGTCTTCCTGCCCTCGTTTATCACGTCTCAATCTGCCCTTTCACCCACCAGCACAGGCTTCGACGAGCCCTCCTCACTCATGGAATGTCTCATGGAATGACTTCACCTCTCATGAGCTTTAGATCCATGTAGCTTCAACAAGCAAGTGAGGAATTGTGTAGTTTAACTTGTTACTAAATGTGATGCCCACTGTTTAATATTCACAAGCAGGTGATCTCCAGACATCTTGCATCATACGAGAAGAGTAGAGGTGAATATTCCATGAGCTTGGTTTGTAAGCCCTGCCTTGAGGTCGGTCACAATGTAATAACCTCAGCCCATTCTGATATTGAAATCACGCTCCAGTTAATGAACTGCCCACTTTTTTTTGTATGCGGCTATAATTAACTTTGTGACTCATAACCCACCTGCTCACGTCTGGGAGACTTACACGCACACACACACACACACACACACACACATGCTCACACGCACACATGTCCAGGAGACTCACATAAACACACTGTCCTGCCACATGAGCAGAGGTCACAGTTAGCATGGACGAGGACTATTGACCGTCATCAGTGGTGTAGAGGTCTCCTGGTGGCTGGGGGGGTGGTGAGCACCAGGAGCAGTAATGGAGGCCCAGGCTTAGAGGGCTCATCCCAGCCTTAGCAGGCAGATGGGGTTGGAAGCTCTGCCCTTGGATGGATTTATTCCCGTCATCGATACAAAGCTCAGCATAGCGGGGGAGAGAAAAAACAACAAGCTGCCTCAGCCTGTCCAGAGGAACACAACAGCCGCCCTGGAATATCAAGCAACGCTTACAGAGCAGCAGGAGCTGGAGGAGGGGCAGGAGGACCGGCCAGAACGGAATGACTTTGGAATCTAAAGCAGCTTGTATCTTTTAATTAGAATCACTTAGAATCAATGGGGACAACTGGCTAGAGCTCTCTCTCTCCTCTCCTCTCTGTGTGACCAGCTGATAGGGGTGCACTGACGGCTCTGATTAGGACCCGGGCTGGAAAAAGAGGGTGAGGACTCCCCTGAGAGAGGGCCCAGGATGCCCCTGCAGGAGGGGAGCAAGAAGGGAGGCAGTTGTGCCTGCTCCTGCCCTTTCTCCCCGCTCCTTCCCCACATCTCCTCCTACACCTTCTCCCTCCCCGTCCACGCCTCCTGGAAAGGACAGGTTGAGGAATAAGAGGAGACAAGCCAGATTTAAAGTGATATTTGAAGAGGTTGGAAAGAGGAACTGCGGTTTGTGTGATTGTGTTTTGGCACATCAGAGTGTGAGTGCGTTTGTATGTCCCTGTGTGTATGAGCACGTGTGTGCATGAAGGAGAATATGTGAGAGTACTCTGTGTGCGTGCTAGTAGGCTACTACAGTCTCCATGTTTGTCCTTTGTTTTCGCGCCAGGTAAGACAACAAAAGGTGTCTCCTTGACAGATGAGCTATTATCTCTCATGTCTTCATCCCCTCAGCCCAACCGGAGAGCACTTTGTCAGGCCTCTCTTTGGCTCAGGAATCAGGCAGAAACATGACATCAACATGATTTAGAAGCCCCTTCTGGAGTTCTAACCAAATTGCAAGAGTTGCAAGATGAAACCAGGGAGCTCAGATTATTGGAAGATGTGTGGTTGCTATGGGGAAAGCAGGCTAATTTGATAAATAAAGAGAGAGAGAGAGAGAGAGAGAGAGAGAGAGAGAAAGAAAGAGAGAAAGAAAGAGAGAAATAACAGACTGAGATGAGACGAAAGGGTGGAGCAATGGAGGCTCACTTACACCAATTACTGGCGGATTTTAACATCCAGTGATGAGTGTTATTCTCTCTGATTAGATTCTGCCAATTTCCTGCTATTAATATGCAGCTCTGTTGTAATCTGATGGTATCCACACAGGCACAGCCATACAATGTCATTTCATGGTAAGGTGCGACTATAATCTGCGGTATGGGAGTCGTAGCATGGTGCAGTGCAGTATGTTGTAGCATTGTGATTGGAGGGTATCAAAGTGACGATGACTTTAAATCACCCCAAACTTTAGATCTCTGTGTGTGTTGTTGTAGATGTGTGGTCTTGCCTTGGCCACGACGAGGCTGGAGGTTTGTTGTAATGTTGCCCACCTCCCTCCTGTCCCCAGTTTCATCAGCCTCTTGTAACTCAGTTAAACCCTTTGAAGTATTGCTACAAGTAGATTTCTCCCTTTTTCCTCAAGGGGATTTCATCATCCTTCAACCACAGCAAACCAAATACTGAAACAATGTGGAACAATACAAAAACCACAATACTGGAATACTTTTAAATGTAATCACGAACAAGGACAAATGGATTTGATGCTATGAAAAAGCCCTGAGGTTTTATTTTGACAATGCACATAATCCCTCATGCCTGAAACAGCCCACACACGTGTAAATGCACATGCATATACCGGCACACACCCACATACAAACACACACACACACCCAGACACACACAGAGCAGATGTTGCCGAGACAGATAGGAAGGTCAGCCTCTCATGCTGGGCTGCCAGCGGACAGATCACAGGTACCCAGAGTTCTTTGCCATGGCCTTTTGTCTGACCTGACTCTCTGTGTGTGTGATGTCAGTAGCGTGACCTTCTGTTCGATTCCTTCCTCCCAGAATGCCTTTCCCCCGTCATGCAGTAGAGGCTTATCAGCACTCATATCAGAGAAGCAGAGAGAGGCAGAGAGAGGCAGAGAGAGGCAGAGAGAGGCAGAGAGAGGCAGAGAGAGGCAGAGAGGGGCAGAGAGGGGCAGAGAGAGGCAGAGAGAGGCAGAGAGGGGCAGAGAGAGGCAGAGAGGGGCAGAGAGAGGCAGAGAGGGGCAGAGAGAGGCAGAGAGGGGCAGAGAGAGGCAGAGAGGGGCAGAGAGAGGCAGAGAGGGGCAGAGAGAGGCAGAGAGGGGCAGAGAGGGGCAGAGAGAGCCATGTCAAGGTGCAGATCTTAGGAGAGGCTGGGGCTTGCACCAGAGGGAGTCACCTTCGGTGCTTCCCCGACGTAATGGGACTCTTTATTTACCAATCTAAACAAGATAATGGGCTGTCGATATTAACAACCAACCACAACGCAATCACACACAAATGGAACACTAATGAGAAGTGTCCTTCTGATTTCATTAACCTTCTTCCCTATATTTATCATCTTGATCACTGTTATTATCTTCACGGTCATCTTTATCAGCCATCCTCATCATCAACACCATCCTTATGATTTTATAAACGTAGAAACATCATGTGATGGCTAGCAAAAATAAGGACCTGTACATATCCTTGGAAAATATTTGAACTATTTATGACCGTACAGAGATGATAAAAAGCAGCCCGATTCAAACACAGTGACAGGAAGCTTAATCAGATAAACGACACTTCTCCTTGAACAGTGAATATAGCAGAGAGATGTTCTATCCATTTAATGACTCATTCAGTGTTTACCCACAAGAACATGAGACAACCACAGAAAAACAAGAATAGCATCGCTAGCAGCGATGCTTTGTTTGGTTTGGTTCCCTCTCAACATCCCACTCTCGTTCTCTCCACTCTTCTCTGCTTTTCATTCTCCCTCCCCTTTCTCTCTCTCCTCACGTCATCTTTTTTTTCTTTTCTTTTTTTCATGTTCTCTACTTTCCTTCTCATTTTGTCTCTTAGCTTCTCTACTGTTTTTAGCTTTTTATTTTCTTTTTAGCTTCTCTTTCTGTTTTCTTCCCATTTTATCCCTTATTTTCTTGCCCTAAAACCCAACCTAAGCCCCAGCCCCAGTCCCAAGCTCAGAATATTGAGCAGTCTGGATAGATGACACACATTTTAAATTCAGATACTGAAGTCATTTGAGGAAGTCGTTACAGTGATGCTTTCATTCATTGATTATTAGCATCCACAATCATGAGGCCCGGAACACGCATTGGATGAGAACTGTAAGCCTTTACAAGTGTTGATTTGTGCATTTTGACTGTTTTGAGTCCTCCAGAGTGGTGGAGTAGAGAGAGTCAATTCTTGTTGTTTCCTCGTGTTGTTCGGCTTCAGGCTGTGTGGGTCTGTTTGTCCTTGAGAGATGTATCTAAGAGACAGGTCTGGCCAGAGGGGTAAGGGGGGTGTAAAAGGGCTGTTGAAAATAACACAGTGTGAAGAGAAGTGTGATCTTTGCATGTGTGTGTGTTCACCCTAGTGTTTGTGTGTGTGTGTGTTCGCGCTTCTGTGTGTGTGCGTGTGTGTGTGTGTGTGTGTGTGTGTTTGGGTTGTCTTCCTCAGTCAAGGGGCGTGTTTAGGACTATGGTTTTGAAGACGATCGTTGTTGAAAGGAGATTGACAGGGGGAAGGTAACATGGGCCTGTATATTGAAGTTACTGTATGTATTTGTGCCATGTGAGTGCGTGCATAGTGTACATGTGTGTGTGTGTGTGTGTGTGTGTGTGCATAGTTTACGTGTGTGTGCATAGCTTACGTGTGTGTGTTTGTGTCAGACATTTCTCTTGAAAGGTAAGCTTGAAAATGTTTTGTGACAAAGAAGAGGACATTAAATCTCTGAATATCCGGTCTGTGTGTGCCACCATGTGTGTGCACTCACAATTGTGTGTGTGTGTGTGTGTTTTAAATCTATAAGTATGTTTGTGTAGTGCAGGGACAGCTGTGAAACAGGCTTTGACAGTGTCTTCACACGCTGAAGGGCCTTGTCACAGAAAGACGCCAATGGCCAGGGGCCTGCTGGCACTTAACTCAACAAACACACACACGCATTTCGGTCTCTCTCCTTCCCTCCCTCTGTCTCTCGCTCTGTCTCTCTCTCGCTCTGTCTCTCTCTCTCTTTCTCTCTCTGTGTATCTCTAATTCTTTTTTAATTCTATTTGCTTTTGCATAAACATACGCACATGTCCACACACACACACACACTCATACACACACATACCATACTATCTCCCTCCCTCCATCCCACACCCACCCACACACACACACATACACACTCTCTCACCCGCCCACACACACGCACACATTCTATCTCTCCCTTCCTCTCTCTCTCTCACACACACACACACACACACACACCTGGCTTGCCTAATTATGTCTGAGTGACATGGCAGGCAGACAGACATCCCATTTGACTGTGTTATGTCCTCTGGACTGACTAACACATCCCAGTGGAAGAGGAGAGGGAGGGCCCGTCCACTCAAGGTGAGGAGAGAGGTTTTGGAGGCAGCTACAGGCTTGATCAGACTCATGACTGCCGTCAGGAGAGATGGCTTTAGCCCGTTCCATCTCCTCTCTCCACCACAAGGTGAGACTTTCATTGTTAAATATGTCCCTTAATTGAATGATTCAAGGACATACAGTAGCCCGGTGTTAATGATTAGTTGCTGTGAGATGTGTGATGGAGGTGAGAGGCATGCGGCCGAGGTGTCGAGAGACACCTGCCTTCTGCCTGACCACTTGACATGCTCCAGAGTTACACTGGCCCAGCAGGGATTGAAATTCTCAATAATTCCTGGTATTTTAGACGTGGTAGACGTCAAACGTATGTTTTTAATTACCCTGCTGATTTTGTGTCATTGTCCTTCGCTAGTGATTATGCTGTAGCCTCTCTCCCTGGTTTACCTACTAAGTGGAGCCGATGGGAGCTCTGGGTTTTTGGACAGAACATTGCCAATGGTTATTGCATATTAGCCATTTTTTTCTAGCTACACGCTGATGTATTGCCACTGCTCATTGCCTAATAACTAGCTGCTTATAGCAATACAGAAATAACTTGGTGGTGATTAGGACATACAGTATGGAGACGTATAGTAAAATTTTGACTGTATTTCTGTTAATGCTTGAAGCCAATTATTTTCCTGGCGACCTTTAGTCACCCATCCTCACTTCTCTCTCTCTTCTCTTTTCACTTCACCTTCTCTCTCTCTTATTACTTTTCCGTCCATCTGTTCTCCACTTTTGCATTGTACACTTCTAGGGGGATGTGCTCAATCCTGACTGAAGGAAGAAACCGGAACATTTTATGGTGATTGTTCACTGACAGAGAGGGTGCAGCAGTACCTGGGTCTGTGCCGGTGGAGGGGGATTGAGAGGGATAGCTGTACTGGGAGATTACACATAATACCTTGAGTGACTCTACTGGAAAAGCCAAGATCCCTGAAATACCAGCAGGCTTCTCAGCACATTGATTTCTGTCATTTCCCCCTAATCTTGATGGAATTGTGGCCCTGGGAGAGAGGACCTTAGAGCATCCGGAAAAGAGGGTTGGAGAATCCAACGGGATTCGCCGGTTAGGGCAGCATTGAAAAGTCCCCCTGTCATTTCCACACTCATTTTTAAGTTACCGTGTCAAATATTGATGTTGTAGTTTCCTGTTTAGGTGCTGTTAGTTATATTTTCTTTCCTCCAGACCATTTGCTGGTTTTGTTAATGTCCTCAGAGAATGTCAGATTCTCTCAAAAAACACATTTCCCCTACGGTGTGTTTATGTTTGTGTAACAACTCTGTCTTTGGGCGAGCGTTCCATAATTGTGCTCTTTAGTCAGCCTCAACACACAATCAGGGTTTTGTTTATGCAGCAAATTGGAATGTGCCAGGCTTTTCACAAGGTCTTAAGCACAGTGGCTGTTGAAGAAATAGCTCCTAATTGACTGAATTCAAGCCTTGCGCTCCCTCGAGGCCAAGAGCACGTAAAGGTGTATTTACTGTGTTAATAATTCACCGATATAAATGCACACGCTCTCCTGAGATTCGCGGACAATTGGCTGTGGAAAACAGAAAATAGCATTTGGAAAGGAAGATGCAACTGGGTTTTGACAGGTCCTTAACATGTGATTGGCTCAAAGGCTAGTCAGTCTTAAAACAATACAACACTAGATGTATTTTCCTGTTAGTGTATACAGTACAAATAGACTGCACAATCGTAATTTCAGCAGGCCACAGTAATTTATTTCAATGAATTCAACAATGTGAACTCGGTGTGTATCCAGTCACAATGAATTCTCCAAGGGGTTGATTCGCAAACAAACCATATTTTCCCCGTGAAAGAGAGGAGAGGTGATGAGGCGATGAGCATGGTGATGAGGCGTCACAAGCCACCTCCTTTCAGCTCCAACATCGCGAGCCCATCAGCACCCCAGCGCCTGCCGCGCTCGCTAATCGACAGCGTGTTGTTAGCGTCGTTAGCCCTCGTTTGCAGGAACAGGGTGACAGTCTTCCACCCCGATGGCTCCCTTAAGTGAACTGAGGGAAATTGCAATATATCGATCCTGCTACGCAGGGTCAGAGGGGGGAGAAATGTTGACGTGACACCAGGTGGCCGGCTGGACTTAGTCCCACTCAGGAGGAACCAGAGGTGAATGCACATGGGAACACTAAAGGAGAGAGTGCCGCCTCAGGCTAGCTTCTATAATTTAGCACTGTGTGAGCTAACGGAAACTCTGTGCATACATACATGCTCTATCTTCAATATGTTTCTAGAGTAGTGTATAACTGTTTGCAGATTTATTTGCCCTGGAGGCTTTCTTAAAAAAAAAAAAAAAAGGCAATAATAACGTTTTAAGGTTTTGATGTCTTGGAGTCTGACGTGCCGATCATGCATCGGAATAGGTGAGTCTGCGGTTATTGGTTTTCTCATTCACATAAAGGTACTCTGCTAGCACGCTCTGGCTCACCTCTCCGTACCCCAGCTCTCTGCACACATTAGCTGCATTAAACCAATGACTAATGGCCTCACACTGGCCCTCCACTGCATTCATTACCAGACATGGCAGCCTAAAGCTGGAGCCCTTGCTCTGCTAGATGCAATCCAGACCTCTCCAATCGATACCCGCCCAAAGGCAAGGATGGGGGGTTGGGGTGGGTAGGAAGAGAGGATGCTTCCTAATTCAATGAAATAGACATTACCAAACGCTCCGGACACGCGCAGGGCATGAGTAATCATAGACAAATTCATTTTAAAACCCGAGAGCTGGGTATTGCTTTCAATTAGGCCTGCACTTTAGCCCCAGTGTGAGGAGATGGTGGGAACGACTAGCTCCTCCCTGTTCCACGGAGGGCAGCCGGCAGGCTCTGCCTCTGAAGGACGTCATATTTAGAGGGGAAGGCAAGGTGACAGGGGGAAAAGGCCAAAGAGGAGACAATCTGAGATTTGCATACATCAACCGTAAACCAAGAAGGTATCCTGTCTTTGACGCATTTGGATTTGGGGTCAAACGTTGTTGGCTGATTCCGTGGGAGTCCGGTGTGCACGTGTTTGTTGTGCTGTTGAGGACTTGAGCTGTTTGGGGTTTTTTTCCCAGGTGTTTGTTTTCCTCTATGAGTGGTGTCTTGGGGTGTTAGCCACAAATCATTTCCTCTCCACTGGAGTGTGAAGCTTCAGTTGACCTGACAAAGTCGCCCACTCGACCGTCGTGTCTTGGTGGCTTGTCGGTCAGGTGACCACGACCTCACTCTGTGGACAGTCTCCCGGGTTGGCCTCGCGTCTGTATCAAGAAGCGTGAGCAACTAGAACTCCTACGCTAGCTAGCCCCCCCCCCCAACCTCCCCCCTGGAGTGTCAGGTGCAGGGTGATGGTGGTGACATGTCAGCCCTGGCCGTCTCTCTGACTCAGTGCTACAGCGAGTGCATGCTCTGGCCCTGGGCTCTGCCACGATGCACAGACGCAGAACCTGCATCAGAGATAGAGCTCATCTCCACGCACATTGCCCTCCACTTACCCCCCCCCCTCCCCTCCTTCTGACGAGACGTTACTGAGTTCATGCTGAACAACAGAAACGACATCCACACGCCTTCAGCCAAATGGTGACTATGTTCTTGGGAAGTGTGAGAGGGAAAGGGTTTTAAACCACTTAAGATGGAGCAAAGACACTCCCTGAGCTTGTGGACAAGGTATCGTTGTTAGTTGATACATTTCACCTTCTTGGATAGAAGGCTGGATGTGTTTTGGGGTTATATAAGGTCCTTCTCGGTGCTAGAGTACTGTATCCGTTGAAACTGACTTCTGTTCTTGTCTGTCACAGGTACTTATGGGCCCGAGGAGGGCTGGGCGTCCGCCTACCCTGAATGCCGAGAGAGAAACCAGTCACCCATTAACATAGCTGACCAGGACACCAAGGTGTCTACAGAGTACCAGGAATTGACTCTGGATGGCTTTGAAAATGAGTCCTCCAACAAGACCTCTATGAAGAACACTGGGAAGACAGGTGAGTCACTGAGCAGGAGGTTCCACAACAGTCAGGAGTCAGGTGGCTGAGCGGTTAGGGAATCGGGCTATTAGTCAGAAGGTTGCCAGTTCGATTCCTGTCCGTTTCAAATGATGTTGTGTCCTTGGGCAAGGCACTTCCCCCTGTTTGCCTCGGGGAGAATGTCCCTGTACTTACTGCAAGTCGCTCTGGATAAGAGCGTCTGCTAAATGACTAAATGTAAACAGCCATCTGTCATCCACACAGTTTTGACCTTTATTATGTTATGAACAGAAATGTACAGTTAATTGATTTGGAAGGGGTGGAAATTAAAATGCTTTAACAAAAGAGATACAGTAGCGCAAAGAAAGCATTGCAGTACATCCAAGTGCAAAGTCTGCCAATGAGACATCAGCCTACAGCAACCTGGTACAATGTAAAAACATTTTAATATGACTTTTCAATATTAGTGTGACGTTGCCACATTACTGAAAACTAACTAAATTAAGCAGATGAAAACCTATACCCACCAGTACCAGCACTGTGTGGGCCTCTACACTCTGTCCTTGGATCATGGATTGTCTCCATCAAAGAAAGGTATTTTTCACAATATATTTCTGTCAAAAAGATGGATGTGCTCTCCCTCTGCCTCCAAATGCACTTTAAATGCTTGTGGGAGTGAAGGCCGCAGGTGGCAGCCATCAGTATCGACAGGAGTCACAGCAGGGACAATAGGTCTATTATCAGAGCACTCTGCAGACCTGAGTAAAACCTTGTCTTCTCTGAGAATCGCTAGCTGGTTTGTTCAGTATTTTTCAGGATGTAGCTAGTTGGAAATATATTTGTTACCATATATCCCCAGTTATAATAGAATGACCCCACTCTTTGAATGGATGACTGTTCTTGTCGAATTGTTCCTGGAATGACAACGAGAGAGAGTGGGGGGGGGGGGGGGGGGGTGCAGGATTCCGTGGAAACAGTTTGTCGGGCAAGTCATTTGCCCTTCATCCTAACGGATGAACAATGCCAATTCCATTCCCTGCTCTGTTACTCATCAGGGTATGGGTAAGTACTACTTTCAAACTGCTCTCCCTCTTCGGGAGGGCGAACGAGCGGCTTGCGGCAGAGATGAGGACACGTTTGGAATGGAAGTCAGTTTAATCTGCCCGGGGGAGCCCCTCCACCCTCTAAACCCTCCACACCCTCCGGACTGAATCCATGACCCTGGATCCCAGCTCTCTCAGGATGAGAAATGCTCTCCTCTGGCCCGTGTGGAACGCCTCGAGGACTCTGACGGTCGTGCGTTAGCTATCTCAATCCGAGGCCTCGAGGTCAGAGGATGAGACCCACATCAGTGCTACATCTCCAGGCTTCAGAGAGGCTGTTTGGGAGTGACATGGGGCGGGGAGGGACTGGGGGGACGGGGGGGTTGGCTGGAGGACATTATCAGAGTGTCACAGTTGATGCCGTTTTCGGTGCAGCACACACAGCAGCCCGGTTTGCTAACCCAAACAACAGCTGTGGAGGAACACAGCGCACAGCTTCTCCTGGCTACATAATGCATGGCTAACAAGACAAATGTCCTCTTGTTGTGGCATGAATTATTTATCATCCTACACTATTTATAACTGACAGCTAGGCATTTTATCTGTGAAATGATCACCTGGAGAGGAGGCAGATGAAGGAAGCAGTAAAGCTGAAAGGGGAGGCTAAGCATGCCTGCATAATAAGGCCTCAATCAATGTTTAAAAGTTGTCTCGCTTTCCTCCCGGGCGGCAACCTCACCTGAACTCTGACCTGTTCGACCTTGAAGCAGAAAACCATTAAAGATGTTTCACGGCCAAGAGGAGAGAGCTTATTGGGATTTTATGTGTGTGTGGGTGTGTGTGTGGGGGTGAGAGCGAGGGACGGTGAGTGAAAGGGGATGAAGAGGGGAAAGCTTTCCAGAATCATATCAAATAAAGCTTTTAAGAAATTCATGAGGACTTAGGACCTTGAAGAAATATTTGCATTGATAAAAGCTTTATTACAATGCAAGGCCTTTGTTTTTGTTCTCTGCCATTCAAGGTCTTTCGAGCTTAGCATATAATTCCTCTCCTTATTTTAATACAACCAAACACCAACTCCAAACACTAATGAAGCTCCGAGGGCCTAACTTTGCTCTCAATGTGCTGAATGTGGGATTAGGACCATGAATCCACAAAAGGCAACAAAGAAAATAGGAAAACAGTTGTTCGTCTTTCAGCCTTGTGGGGGACACAGATCCAATCTGATGTGTGTATTACAGTAGTGTAATGCGAGATATGTGTATATATGTAAGATGAGATATGTGTATATATGTAAGCTGTGTGTATTACAGTAGTGTACAGTAGTGTAATACACACATGTGTGGACGGCGTTGCGTTTGCGGCACTAAAAGCACAGATCTTCTGCACACCTGTGTTGTGTCTTGTGCAGGTCATTCCGTTAAAAAGGTGTTAGCTCACTTTCTAGTTACACACATATCTTCTTTCCTGCAAACATAAATAAATTCCACACGGGGAAGTATCGCCAGATTCATTAATTAAGCTTTTGCAGTAGTTCATTTGAACCCTTGTAACGTACTTCTACGAAGATCAGCAACATTTAGATGAGTGTTGTCGTCTAGGAGGCATCTACCCTTGTTGAGGTCAGAACAGTTTACTGCTGACTCATCTGTGGGTGTATTTATTTATTCAATTACACGTATAAATTAAATATTTACTATCCAAGCGTAGGTTTTATTCCTCAGCATCCTTCAGAGTGAACTAGCAGTCTTGGCTATTGCTTGGCTGAATGTTGTCTGCCAGGGAAACACAGGCTTAGGCACAATGAACAGCTCAATGTTATCTAAAGATCCAGTTTCCGGACATCTTGAATGTCCGTCAGATTGCCAGCAACTTTGTAGAAGCCCAGATCAACACATCTCCAGTCTCAAGATGTTTTCAAGAGGAAATTAAAGTGAAAAAGAAACCTCTAAATGAATAAATCAGCCTATTGTTGGAGGGTCAGCTGCTTCTGAGAAGTTTCCAAGTTGAGAAATGTTATTCCCTCTATATCAGACAGCCATAGCACTAGGTGTACTTAGTTTGATATTTCTCAAGTTGCAGATTTTTCCGAAGCATTTGAGATGGCAAACCAGGCCACTCATCTCGTCTGAGTGGTTATCCTAAATGGGACAGAAATCTCCAGCGAAAGGAGCAATAGAAGTGATTCTGAAATTCAATCCGAGACTAAAATCTTTTTGACAATGGGAGCAGTTATTTAAGGTTGTGTTGGTTAATTGAACGTAACACTTTTAAGAGACCAGTTGGTGAATATAGGAATAAATCCCACTTCTTGTCGCTCTCCTTTTGCTTTAGCAAGACTGTGTGAAACATAGCAAAAGATTTGAAAAGGCAATTTGTGGCAGTCAGGGGGGGGGGAGATATCTTTGGCCAAGCAAATGAGCCCCTCATTTGAGACCTTGGCTGTGAGGCCAACGAGACATTCTAAAAAGGCCTTGTGTGATATTCAGCACATCTCCCTTAAGAGCAGGACGGAGATCAACCTCAATACCAAGTGTCCTCAAATCCACCATGCCCTCCTTCTTCTGAGGCCACGTTGTGAAGTCATGCGGGCGTGTTTATACATGCTGTGTGTGTGTGTGTGTGTGTGTGCAATAACACAACACTACTGTATGCTGATTATCTTGCTTTAACCCTCTCTGCCTCTCTCTGTCTCCTTTTCTCTCTCTCTCTCTACTCCTCCCTCGCCCAGTGGCCATCATGCTGAAGGATGACTACTTTGTGAGGGGAGCGGGCCTGCCCGGGAGGTTTAAGGCAGAGAAGGTGGAGTTCCACTGGGGTCAGAACAACGGCTCCGAGGGCTCTGAACACAGCATCAGCGGCAGGAGGTTCCCAGTGGAGGTGAGTGTGTGTGTGTGTGTGTGTGTGTGTGTTGTGGGGGGCTGGGTGCAGGGGCGGGGGGGGGGGGTCATATGAGGGGAGTGGAGGGACAGAGCTGAAATTGTGTTCCATATCCACTTATCTTTACTTACAATATGTGATGGATTTAATGAATACCGATAGATCGAATAAAGGATACAGCCATACTTTAGTGAGTTCTTTTAAATTAACTTTCACATTATTAATTGCTTGCTTCAGCTTAAGGGAAGGGATATGAAGAGAAGACGAGACAGGATGGGTAAGAGAGAAAGACGGAGAGAGAGAGGAGGCTTGAAAACCGTCCAGGACAGAATAGACAGAAAGAGATGAAAAGGGAGAGGAGGAGGAGGGAGTCGTCCTCCCATCAGAATGGAGCAGAGGGCACTGTGCTGGATCGATTGGACACAGCATTATGTAGAGGCCAGGTCTCCAGAGAGTAATGAATGGACAGATGTGTGAGGGCTGGTTCTCTCTCCTGAAGCCTGAGTTATCTGTGTGGCTGAACAGGCTCAGGGTCCAGCTCACCCAACACCTTTAGCCAAGTCTGTGTGGCCCCTGTTGTTCTCTTGAACAGTGAAATGTCAGTCCTCGCTGTGCTGTTTCAGCTCACCGATGAATATGTATTACTTGACATTTGGTTCATTGAACTGAGATTGGCAGTTTGAAATACTTCAGTGTGAATGTATAGTTTCTCTTATGTTACACACAGCCCTGTTCTCTCCCCATCGTTATAATGAAGTTGATGTGCTGTAAAGACAGTAGCTTTTATTAGAAAAGCAATATAATTGCACTGTGGGTAATGTAAGCCAGCATGGAGAATTTATAGGATGAATACAAGTGTCAACGATGTTTGACTTCTTATTGTTGTGATGTGAGAATGTGGTATGCTCTCTTATTTCCAGCATTCTTAATTGTTCTGATATTGTTTGTGTTTAAGAGTATGTATCTCTAATGACAGCTGAACACATCATTATAGCTTTCCAACTGATGGCACATTACCATTTAATGTGAAGGGTAAACTATTTAACCATCGACTGCTGGAGTCGGACGGATCAATAGGATGCTATTTTTTCCTACCAGAACAATAGCAAGTAATTTAAATTGTCAATGGTTCTAGGAGGAAATAGTAGTGTTTTAAACACCGCAGTTTGTAAACACAGCATTCAAGTGTTCTGTCTGTATTCCTACTGCTGTGACCTTCCCTTCAATGTTTTCAATCTCTCGGTTTTTCATGGAATTCTAATGAAGGGAACACTGGATAGTGGAACCGAGTTAGGTCAAGAAAATGGCATACCTAAACTGAATTTCGTCTGTACTCTGTAATTAGGGTTTTGTTGAATAGTTGATTCTCTGCTTCCCCCGCCTTAACTGACTTGAACTTGCAGGCTGCTATCGCTGAATGACACATGAATCTTGCTTCAGTAGGTTTACTTGTTTTGCCAGCAATTAAATAATTTGTAGTGTAGGCATGCATGTCCTGGCATTCACTCCAAAAAGTCTAATGAGTAGATGTTTGGAAACTTCTTCAGTCGAACATACTTTATCCAGAATCCCAACAAATAAACCAATGTTTCACATAAAAGAGAATATTTATGTATCCGCTGTTTTCCAACAACCTACTTTTTCCACACACATACACACACGAACACACACTCTCACACTTACCACACACACACACACACACACACACACACATACACAGGAAAACGATACCTGTAGTTCCAGCCAGTGGTGTCAGTGTTAGAATGTGAGGTTGACTGCTGTGGTCTGTGTTGTCTAGTGAGACGCCCAAACACTTGCTCGTCTGCTTTTGTCAGGCCTCCTTTAGGAAACAGGACAAGTTTTATGGTAGACATAGTCTTAGTTGGATGATGCATGTAAGTCCTGACCTGTCCGGAGAGGGTCCTCACAGGACTGGAAACGAAGGAAAGGTGGAATGAAAGAACAAGCGAGAGAAAGAAAGACAACATGTACGAAATTGACAGAACTCTAAAACCGTTAAATGGATAAGCCTGGCCTCTCATATCTCTGTGATGCGAGGCAGCTTGAAGGCCGACAACATGTTGCTGCTAGCCATGGTCTGGAGTCCACAGAGACAGGCCTGTTCTCTGTGCCTGTCACAAACAGACCCCAGCCTTCCTATGCCTTTCCCAGCCTTCCTCAACGGTCAGAACCCAAGCTCTTTGAGGCCCAGCCTCTCCACGGCCCCGGCCTAGCCTGCCCTCCCCAGCCTAGAACATTCTGGACCCGCTCCCATGAATACTCATGAGGCCGGCTGTCCCCACCAAGGAGACCTGCTGCTGCAATCTGCAGCTCTAATTTCTTAAAATTCACTTGATGAATGATGTATGATTTACAAGCCTTGCCATTTAGTAATTGTTCCCTAATAAGGCCCTTGAATGGCATGATTAAGTAGTGGCCCACTGAGACTCTACCTGCTGTTTTAACTGTAATGTGCTGGTTAAAATGCCAAGCACAGGCAGGCAAAGGCAGCAGCGCTCCATCAGCATATCCACATTACAGTACAGGACAGAGGATCACTTAACAAACAGTGAGTTACTGTGCAATGAGTTCCAGTTTCAAATGTTGTGTTTGGATTTACTGCTAGGTAGAGTACTTGTTGTTCCAACTGTAACTCAGAAGCAACGTCAACTCTGTTAGATTATTTGACACAGCTCTCTCTCTCTCTCTCTTTTTATGCCCTCCCTCCCTCTCTCCGTCTCTCTCTGTCTCTCTCTCTCACTCTGTCTCTCTCTCTCTCTCTCTCTGTCTCTCTATGTCTCTCTCTCTCTCTCTCTCTGTCTCTCTCTCTCTCTCTCTCTCTCTCTCTCTCTCAGATATGTCTGGTGACAGGTGATTCTTTGTCTTTCAAAATGCTGAATAGTAAATTGTATGTAATATAGTATGTGGTATGGCATCTTGTACTGCACTGGATGTTATTGAGTTAGGGTTAACTCACAGTCATTACTCACGCCAGATTCCCGAAATCACAATAGAGAGGTTTCTGGAAACCTTGAAAACAGTTTTAATGGCTTTTAAATAAATTTGATGTGGACTGCTATTCTATTATTTTAGGCTAAATGTCATTATTGTCATCCTTATTCAATCTGTTCAGGATCAAGCTGCTTTTACAAGGACGAGCTAGAACTGCATGGGCAGTATTATACCCAATCACAACAGCTAACTGACAGTTATCTTTTGATTGAATCATGGATTTCTTATTGGGTTGTCTACGACTCGTCAATGACTCAGCGAGATTAGGCATCGGTTTGACAACACTCTGGATCCAAGCGCTTCCCTGCTCATCACACGGAGAGAAAGCAGCACCAGTAAACAGACCAAGCCGAGCCACTCCTCGTGGCCAAGGTGAACACTTCTCACACGGTCTGAAGTGCCTCAGGTGTGTTCCAGACTGCCTCACCCCCCCCCCCCCCTAGCCCTCTGCACCCCCTGCGGCAGGTGATAGAGGCACCGTGCCCCCCCCCCCCTTCGGAGGTGCTAAACTATCCGTTCTGTCCTGCCTACCCCGGCTAAGCCTCCTGCCCTCCTCATGCTCCGAGGCCTGGGCGTGAGAAAGGAGAGAAAGGTGGGATGAAAGGATGAAGGAACGAGTGCAGGCTCAGCTAGGAGCGCTGCATGCTTTTACCCACCTGCCTAGATAAGAGAGGCGCTGGAAATTAACTGGCCATGGGGGGGCCAGAAAGATGTGCTATCACCCCTCCTACGTTCACACAGTCATGCACAAACCTATAGCACACACACACACTCTCGCATGGATGTACTCAGACATACAGCTTTTTTCTCTCCACCTGCACAGGCACGCACAGACACACACACACACACAGTGTGCTGCAGGTATCACAGATAAGATACTGTATGTCATTGATGAATGGAATTTTATTTCCCATCAACCCCTTGGCTTATAGGAAAGAGCATACTGCCCTAAATTATCAGATGAATTGTCAGGAGGATTTTCATAGGTGTTATTATACGTGTGTAGGCTATAGTGATATGGATTTCCTATGTATTCTAAATAGGGTTGTGGTGTTGTAGTTTGATATTGGATGTACATTTCTCCAGTAAATCACAAGGGTCTTGTTCCATGTCTATCTAATGCATGAGATAAGTACCACATACAGGACTGTAGATACCATAACCAGCCTGAGGACACCTAATAGAATCAGGATATCTCTGCAAATAATCCCCCTCTTTCCCCTTCACACATTTAATCGCAGTCTGCTCATCACATTTGATTTAGGATAGAACATAACAATGAATACAGAGTTACTTAGCAACGACGCAACGATTGTTTATTTTTTCGTTGCATTCAATGGGTATGGTAAGCGTCTCATGGCACTAAGGTAATGAGTGGAGTATTTACAGCACCACAATTTAACACATTATTAACAATGCTCAACAGCCAGACTCTCCCTCTGCATGTACTACCATTGGACTGTAGATTTGTGTGTCTTACAATTATAGATATGAATATACAACACTTCCAAAAACTCCTGAACATTGCATGGAGTTGATACTGTATGTATGTGCTCATTCGCAGAGCCAGGCTAACCCTTGCCAGAGTGGCATCAGCGCTTTGCTAACTAAATAATGCAAGAATCTGACTAAACCCATCGAGCCCAAAGTAGCTTGCAATTTGATTAGTAGTCTTAGACTACGGTTTTAAGACCAGCCATGGTGAATTGGTTCTCTTATCCTTTACACTATCCCTCTCTTTCCTCCTCTGCCCTACTCCCCCCTCCCCCTCTTTCACCAGCTACATTCCATTAAACCTTCAGAGATAACTGATGACTGCCATGCCTGCTTCCTTTTTTATTTATTTTTCTTTTATTTATGATTGGCCTCCCTCTGGATAGGGAGGCGTGTGATTCCTAACATAATGTTATATTTCCTGGGCCTGTCTTCAATGACACCGAAAAACACAGCCATTCTTTAAAAGCCCAATGCTACCTAGAGGGCAAATAGATGTTGTCCCAGTTCTGGGCTGGCTTGATACCATTTTTAATAATCTTGTTGCGGATGCAGGCTACCTTTCTTTGTTTTGGCAAATAGCAATATTTTCCGCGGCTTTTATGAAAAAGTAATACCTTGAAATTGAAAAAGCAGGGGCCAACATTGGAACATTCCTCATGTAATGCATTTCAATTGGGTTTTTAAGATGGATTGCTAGAGGTCAGCACTGGCACTAAACATATCTCACAGCCAAGAATGTACATTATGCTTTCGTCTCTTAAGCCCTCTTTTGTAAATACAATGTGCTGAGGGAGATCAAAGCTAGTGCAAACAGTGTAAATGTTACATTTTAGCTTTCTTTTTCTTCGTCTTCAATGTCCGTTGCGAGTACGTGGAATGCGCAGGTCCTAAACCCTATGGACGACCTTGCTGTGAAGAACACAACATCAAAACAAGTCTTTGATGAGCATTTGCTCTCTGTAAAGGACACAGAAGTACATCCTGTCGTCTGTTCCCACAAAGCCTGTTGGTACGCTGTCAGATCCGGCATCTCCCGGGGCCTTGCACCACAGCTCCTTCCCCAGCCTCGCTGCACCCCGGGTGGGACATGACTTCACTGACACCCCTCCCACCTCTCTCCTTTGTACCATATCCATGCTGAGCTGGTGACGGTTCATTCTCCCGTCCTCCAGGTTAGTGCAGCAGGCAGTTCATTCTCCCTTCCTCCAGGTTAGTGCAGCAGGCAGTTCATTCTCCCTTCCTCCAGGTTAGTGCAACAGGCAAATCACTGGGATGTCACTGTCAGACTCCGAAACGTTTCAATAACCCTTTTTTTTTTTTTTTTTTTTTTTTGCGCAGTATCACTTGCTAGTACTCTATGTTTTCAATGTCACCACAGAATCTAGTTTTTACCAAACGTCCCTCTTGGAAGGCATATGCCAAGTCATTTATATCTAGAGCTGCACTAGTCTTTCCATTCTATTCTTATAAAATAGACAGTGAATTGTGTTATCCTGGTACATCTTTGTTTTCCTCAGTCTGGCAGACAGGTGATACAGAAAAGAACAATACACACACGACATGTTTACACTCTCCTGCTCTGTGGAAGCTCTATGACCCAACTCTACAATCCTGGCTCTGTGGAATCAAATCAAATGTATTTGTATAGCCCCTTTTTACACGCAAGCATGTCACACAGGGCCTGCAATGTTATTACCATTTATATTAAGAGTGTCAAGCGCCATACGTCTCCAACCACAGACGTATCTTTCCACCCTCTCCGAGTGCACAGCAAAGTCTATGAACTGTTTTTCTGACGCGTCTGATCCAGCGGTCATGTCGTCCCTGTCAAAGAGGAGACTTACTGTAAATTGGCTTGTTTGGGGTCAGGTGAGGTGTGCGGGGAGACGCAGAACGATAGAAGGAGACCTGCTGTTGTTGGACACAAATGAAGGATACGGCCGCTTGCTGATACTGAGAGAGCTGGATGGTGGATGGAGACTGTGTGTGTGTGTGTGTGTGTGTGTGATTGAGGGGGGAGGAAGGGGCTATGTTGGTTTTGATGGTATGGAGGCTGTTGAATGGTGGAGGGTGACCGTGTGCTTGTGTGTCAGGATGTGTGTGTGTACCCGCGTGTGTATGTGTGCAAACATCCACTTGAGAGTGGCCGGCGACCGGGGCGATGGATAGGAAATCTTTAGGAAGTGTCTCCCGGGACTTGGGCCATTCGTTTATCTCCCCTCTTCACTTTGATGGCTGTTGTTTTAAAGGGATAAAGTGTTGAGCTGGATAAACGAGTGGTGTCAGTCAAAGCCAGCCCTGTGAGGGCCGGAGAGAACCCGCTGCTCCTCACTGCTCCCTCAGAGGGTCGGGGATCTGGAATCGTGATGTATGATCATGCCACGTGCATCGGCCCCAAAATGATTCATCACGTTAGCATTCACGTGGAGACTCCCTGCTTTCATACCAGATAAGAATCCACTTTGCTGGAAAGGACGGGATGAGGAGTCAGGTGGCTGAGCGGGTAGAGCATATCGGGCTGGTAATTCGAAGGTTGCCAGTTATATTCCCGGCCAGTGCGCATGACGTGTCCTTGGGCAAGGCACTTCACCCTACTTGCCTCGGGGAGAATGTCCCTGTACTTATTGTAAGTCGCTCTGGACAAGAGCGTCTGCTAAATGTAAATGTTGTGCGGTCCAAGGGCGTACGGGGGGGGGGGGGTTGGGGCGGTCGCCGCGGCGCGTGTGGGAGTTGCTTGTGTGGGCTGAGGGAACACAGAGATGTGAGGCTTACACAGCAGAAGTCATGCTCTGTAACGTAAACCCAGCCTCGAGCAGCGCTCAAGCTGTTCTCATGTACACGGAGAAGGGAAACACCATAAATACCCATCCTGGGACTCACTCCCTGTCATAATGTTCACAAAACTTGTTTTTATGGTTGTGGAGCCGAGGAGGGAATATTTTTGAACCAACGTATTTAAATAACGCTGGTGAAAAATAGGATAGGGGTTCTGTTTGAGGAAAGTTGTTCTGTTTCTGCACGATTCCTCATTACACAGGTTTAACCACGGAGGAAGTTGTTATCACTAAACTCCTAATTCCTGCAAATTAGACTGTCCCAAGTTGAGAAAAATCCAGACCCTGGATGATAATTTTTCTCAGTGAGAAACTAATTGGTAACACTTATAATAATGCAGCAACACTTTATAATGCATCATAAACACATGCATAACACCTTATGAGCTGTTTTATGATGCTTTAAGGAACATGACTAAATACATTTTCATCACTGATCCCTGATCAAAAAACTTTTGAGGTGAACAGTTGGAAAATGTCAAGCAATAAGACATATTTAAAAGCTTTACAGTGCACTGCAGATGCTTACAACTCATTTGGTGTTATGCTTATGTGATTTATTATTATATCAGGATGTTTATATGATGTTTCTCAGCATGTATGATGTTCTGAGAGAGGTGTTTAAAACGTGTGTTTGTTTGGACATGGACAGAGGGACCGACAGTTCCCTAGCCCTGTCACCATGGGGCCCTACAACACAGGAAGCCTCTGATTGGCTGTAACTACTGGGTCGTGTCACATCCTCTTTAGGGAACTTTGATGTGTGTGAGGGAAGGATGTTGATTGTGTTGGCCGGTGGAATGTTGTGTGTTATCACAAGAACAGACATAACACCTCGGGCAGTCCCAGACAACGTGCAAGGGGCTATTTTTAGTTGTGGACCTTGACCCTGAGCCTGACCTGCTCTGGTTTTGATAACAGGTTCCAGTTTTCTCTGGTGGGCAACTCACTCAGAGCTGAGCTGCTGCTGTAATTGCAGGGGGTAGAAGTGGACCCCCATGTGGAGCAGCAGGGGTGCTCTCATTTAAAGCGCATACTGGGGAACAAAAACAGGCCTACGGCTTGACTTTCTCTCTCTTTCTCTCTCTTTCTTCTACTGCCTTTCCTCTTCCTCTCTCCCTCTTATTCTCCTCCTTCTCCCTCCCTCTCCTCTCAGTGTCCTCTCCCTCCCTCTCTCACCCTCTGCCATTCCATCTGCCTCTTCCTATCCTTCCCTCTCTCCATCCCCCTCTCCTTCTCCCCCTGCCTCTACCCCTGCCTCTACCCCTGCCTCTCCACCTGCCTCTCCACCTCAGTCCCTCTGTCTCTCCCCTCTCACCTTCTCCCTGCCTGTTGAGGGAAGAGGAGATGACAGTACATTACTTACCCCCAGGTCAGTGAGGCAGTGAGGCGCATATTTATACAAACACACCCATATTAAAACAGTGGACATGCATGGACACAGCTGCTTTCTGTCCTAAAGCCTTTCCATATTTGTTCAGGCTTTTCTATGAGTGCCAGAGAGGGAGGGGAAGACAGCTCACATTACAGGCCTTGAGCATTCCCTCAGTAACGTTCCCATGGCTCCTTTTTATTTGTCTTTATTGGTTGTACCAGCAAAGCCCTGTTTATAGAGGAGTACACAATACATTCAGTAGGTGTTCATCGATGGGTTTGTCGATGTGTATCCCAATGTGTTTGTGTGTGCGAGCGTCTGTGTGTGTGTCGCTCCCCAATAATGCCTGACACCAACTGCAGGAGAGCCAGAATGATGATGACACTGAGGTGTCATCTGTCAGCTAAGTGAAAGGAACTGCTGTGACCAGGACCATCGGGTGTCATGCCTGTCCTTCAGTGGTGTGATATAGGAGTGACCTACCTGGGGATACCTCTCTGTGTGTGTGTGGGGGAGAGGGAGAGAGATACTAATCTAGCTCTGTTGCAGCAAAAGCCAGTGCACCATAGCCATCGGCAGACCAATTTGCAAATGTTTGTTAATCGTTTTTTTGATATCCAAGGGGCTGACCAAAATGCCTTTGGAAGTCTCCTGTTTGTGAGGTCCCTGTCTCTGGGCCCTGCCTCATACTGCAGCTCTGCAGGTGCTGCAGGTGTGCGCCTGCACTCTGAGCCCATAGGTGCTCCTGTTTTCTGACCACGTGGACCTTCCTGCCCCTCTTCCTCCCCCTCTTCCTCCTCCCTCCTCCTCCTCTTCCCTCCTCCTCCCCCTCCTCCTCCTCCTCTTCCTCCTCCTCCTCCTCTTCCCCCCCGCCCCCTCCTCCTCCCCCCCTCCTCCTCCTCTTCCCCTCCCTCCTCCTCCTCCCCCCTCCTCCTCCTCTTCCCCTCCCTCCTCCTCCTCCTCCCCCCTCCTCCTCCTCTTCCCCTCCCTCCCCCTCCCTCCCTCCCTCCCTCCCTCCCTCCCTCCCTCCCTCCCTCCCTCCCTCCCTCCCTCCCTCCCTCCCTCCCTCCCTCCTCCTCCTCTTCCCCTCCCTCCTCCTCCTCCTCCCTCCCTCCCTCCCTCCCCCCTCCATTCTCCTCCTCCTCAGTCAGATGAGGATGGAGAGAGTGTGAGAGCCGGCCCCCGCTCTCCCGGTCAGAATACAAAGTAAGAGGCGACACATCGCTCTCAATCCAGAGGGGTTCAAATATAGAGGGCTCCGTCATGCCGCCCCACACTGTGGACTTGATGAAACGCTGTCGCCACCCTGACCCAGCTGGAGGTCTGTGTGTGTGTGTGTGTGTGTTTACGTGTGTGTGTGGGGGTTATTACCATGTATGAATGTGTGTCTATTTGCATGTGTGTCGGTCCTGCAATTCCCTATTATGAGCATTAGCATTTGTCTGGTTGAAGAGAATCCCTTCATTGCCTTACAGTTCAGTTTTCTGCACTGTAAATACATAAGCACACACTGAAGGGGCTGTGTTAGGAGGCAACAGAAGTGTTTATTTCTCAAATAGATCAAAGGAGGCTGTGCATGAAGCTTTATATAAGGATTACAGAAGCGTGGAAAATGCAACTGGAATAATATTGACGATGTTGATCTGGTGAGAAAATGCCAGGAAATGGTTTTGGCAGGAGAAGAATGTGTCCCCTACAGCACTTCTCCTGCATGCATGTAAACACACACACACACACACACACACACACGTGCACACACACACACGTGCACACACACACATTTACACACAAACACACACATACACACAGAGTGAGGCCTGTGTGTCTATAAGGTGGTGTTTTCTCATACTTAGCACTGTCTGTGTATTCAACCAATACTTCTGCTATGGGTTTACAATGTAGCATTTGTGGGCATTTAATATACTGTATTAGATAAATCACACACGCCCTTACTCAAACCCACGCGTGCACACACACAGACACACACCATGCTTTCCAGTCATTATGATACGATGTGTACTTCAGTGTCTCCATGGCGTGTTGATCCAATCTCGAGCAAACACATTAGATAACTCGAGCGGTTTTCTCTCACTCAAGACCCTCGAATAACGTCCTCAACCCTCCTCTCACCAACCATGTGAGGATGTGTGCATGACTCACTCCTGCTGCTCAATATCGCCATGACAACAAGACTGATGAGGAGGGCCGGTGCCTTCTGCGTTGTGGGGTGGAGGTGGACGTGCCGCGTCTGCGTATGGGGGGGGGGGGGTGGTGGGTGGGGTGGAGGTGGGTTGAAAAACATCTTTATTGTCTCAGTAGAGGTTAACGAGATGTTGTTCTCTTGAGAGATGGTATACAGATTCACTGTGCTGAGAAGGACGTGAGCGTCTCTCACTAGAGACACTAGATGTGGATCACGGTGGGTCTGCAGGACACAGAGAGAGAACCTGAGAGATGTGCCAAGATTTGAAACAGACACTGAGGAATTCAAGTTAGAGACATTGTGGCAAGTTTGAGACAAGTTGTTCCTAGAGAAGCGGACAGCTAATGACTCTGTCTTTGTCCCTCTCTATCTTCTTCTCTCTCCCCCTCTCTCTCCCCCTCTCTCCCCCTCCCCCCTCTCCCCCCCCCTCTCCCCCCCTCTCTCCCCCCCTCTCCCCCCTCTCTCTCCCCCTCTCTCCCCCCTCTCTCCCTCTCTCTCCCCCCCTCTCTCTCCCCCTCTCTCTTCCCCCCTCTCTCTCCCCTCTCTCCCCCCTCTCCCCCCCTCTCTCCCCCTCTCTCTCCCCCCTCTGTCTCCAATACATCTCTCCCCCTCCCAGATGCAGATCTACATGTATAACTCGGATGACTTTGACAGCCTGAGCGCAGCCATCAGGGAGAAAAGGATCATCGCCGCGATGGCCGTCTTCTTTCAGGTGAGAGAATCTCGATTGGCCCCGAGGTCAACGTTTCACACATGGAGCGCTGGGAGACCACTCTGGTTTTTTCCTCTGCCTTTTAGTTCCAAGCGCTTGTTTGTGTCTTCAAAGGCTGTGTCTGTGAGTCTGCCTGGGCTGCATGGTGAGGATGAGGGGGTGCCTACAGTACTGTGTGGATCCTCCCTGGTGTCGAGGGTGTATTTTTATAAGTGCGGATAGGGCCATGGAAACAGGCGGCTGGCATTAATCCTCCGCTGGTCCATTGAGTCGACAGTGGGAGGGAGGGATCATTGGAGGCTCCATCACTCTGAATTGGCAGGATTAAAACTTCATTTGATGCCATTGATTGTGTAAGTGGCCTTTTACTTGGCCCATTACCTTTCCTTTAATACTCCTCCTTCTCCCACATACACACACAGACACACACAGACACACACAGACACACACGCCTGTACACAGTCCTGTGGTCTGCCCGGTCCAAAGCAGCCATGCTGTAGATCCAGAGTATCACAGAGAGCCAGAGGTCGTGTCTCTTTCCTTCTCTTTCTCCTTCACATCCTCTGAGCTTCAGTCATAATGCAGCCCTGCCCTCAGTAACCACGGAGATGAACACAGAAGGGCCACATGCATGTGTTCTGTAGGTCTTCTGTAGGTGCACAACGGTGTACAACTTTCATACTTACACCCTAACTCTACTAATGGACTTCACGAAGCAGGAGAATTGATGTTCTGGGATTTTGTGTGAGTGTTTGTATGTGTGTGAATGTGTGTGAATGTGTGTGTGCACTTGTATCTGAATTGGTGCACAGATAGCAACAGTAGAGTGCAGTGCACACACACACACACACACACAAACACAGTCAGCCTCTAAACTGATTGTCAGGGAGCCAGTTTCTGGCAGCCCAGACAGGCGGACTCGTCCCCTGGGGGTGGTTATCGTGAAGAGGAGCTATCCTGTTAGGAAGGGAGGCCTCCCTCCGCGGTGATAACCCTGAAGCCGCTCTCCTCAGCGTGCCAGCACACACATCAACACCCGCCCCCCGTTTACCACAATGTCCCTGGACAAATGTACCTTCCTCCTGAAAAATACCTGATCACACCATCGACCAAGGGTCCTCGTTCAGCAGAGCTGCAGGAGGGAGGGGGAAGCAGGGAGAGAACAAGCCAGAGAGAGAAAACAAAGTGAGACGGAGAGAGAGAGAGAGAGAGAGGAGCCGGGTGTCTGCGGAGAGCATGTGCGCTCCCCGCTCATGTGTGGCCCGGTGTGTTTGTTTTAGCCCTGTGCGTGTGCCCACAGCGGTGTACTTGCCCCGTGATTGGATTGCTCTCATCTCTGAGAGGTACGCATTAATTAAATCATGTTGGTTTGCCGTACAGGACAAATTGGCTCTATCAGCCTTCCACGTGCTCCCGGGGGCCACGGCTCGCTTTTACGGCCCTCCTTCGCCGCGCTCCATGGCCGGGCCCCTGATTGAAATAGATTGTACCAGTAACATCTATCATTACACTTTTATTGGCTTATTTACTGCCTACATGGTCCAGTGTTCAGCAGGCAGGCAGATTCCTCCAGATGTATTTGTCTCGAGGGCTAGGGACGGGGCTAGGAGGATCCCTGTCTGACTCAGGTATTCCTGCTCTGTAGCGCGCTCCACCTCTCGCTCCACCTGAGAGAGAGAGACAGAGAGAGAGAGAGACAGAGAGAGAGAGACAGAGAGAGAGAGAGAGAGAGATGGAGAGAGACAGAGACAGAGAGAGAGAGAGAGAGAGAGAGAGACGGAAAGAGAGAGAGACGGAGAGAGACAGGGAGATAGGGAGACAGGGAGGGAGGGAGGGAGGCAAGAAAGGGCTGAGCGAATCAATGCGCTGCGCACAGCTCTACAATTAAATGTTTATTTTGCCATGTTTAAATGTAAAAAACACACCAAAACACAAGTGAATACATTTGTGGTGGTCAATTTGTAATTGTGGCGTGTCGCCACAAATAAATCAATGAATGGAAAACACTACTATGCTGCCCATCCAGCCACTGTAGGCCCCTCACAAGTTCAGAGAACATTAGCATGAGAAAGGAAACACAGCTGTAGAACTCATTCCATAGAATGATTTGCTCCAGTTTGTCCAGTGGTTTGAGTGGTGAGTTGGAGATGGGGGTGGGGGGGGGGGGGTGTTGCTATGGGGTACAGTTATGGTGCTGTTGGCCTGGTGCTCTCACGTCAGCCGCTGATGAAAAGGGAGGAGCCAGCACGCTCTGTCTCTCCCCTCCCTCCCTGTCGACCGTCGCCGTAGTTACCGCGTGGGATCCTTCAGCCTGAAGAAAGACCCGTCACTCCTCAACCTTCCTCAGAAATCAAATGAAAGAGGCGGGGTTTCTGCTGCTGATGCCTGGTTGTAATTGCCTTCCACTAACTGATTATAATATAGGGGCTATTTTTTACTTGTGAATAGATGTGTGTTCGCAAAGGTTCGCAGAGTGCACGAGCGCAGACGCAGAGCAGCATGGCCGTGCTGTCTCTCAGCTCGCTCTGTCGGAGCGCCAGCCGAAGGTGTTCTCAGTGCCAGGCTGCTGAGACGTCCTCGTTTGTTGAGCGCCACCTCCTTAACAAGCTAGTAGTCTCCTTGAACGACCAGGGCGTGAATCCTTCCCTTTATTGCCCACACCTTTGAATGCAAGGGAAAGAGCAGTCTAGTAGTATTTTCCTTCTGAAATAGTACTGGTCCAGGGATCCAGGATATATGAACGGGAGATGAAGGAAGGCCAGAGAGGGAGAGACAGATGAGGGGAGGAGGTGGGGATGTGTAAGCCTGAGGCTTCACTGGGTGGATGGGTGCCATGGACCTCCGGGCATTAAGAGACAAACATTAGGAATGAAACTATACCTTCCATCAGTCAGGCTCTGCTTTCTCTCCGGTGTTATCTGTCTCCTCTGCCTGTCTCTTAGCCTCCTGCTAATCCTCTTCTACTTCTTCTACTTCTGCCAGCTCTCTCTTTATGAAAAAGGGAACCCTGCCTTCGATGCACGCGAATGCAATAATTGTATAGACGGCAACGTTTATCCTGCAAGCTTTTCCGAAAGGGGAACCAATTGCCGTGTGAAAAAAAAGAGAGACTTTCTCTTCATGTCAAAACATTGTCTGGACACTATATGTGAGCTTTATAAGCAGTGACAAGGTTTTCTTTTTCGGTGAACACACATCCACTTTCAGCTGATTTGAATGTGCTCACACCCTTCTTTTGCTCTATCTTTCTTCAGCCCTCTCTACATCTCTTTGACCCCTGTCCAGCTGTCCTCCGTCCCTCTCTCTCTCCCTCTCTCTCTCTCTCTCTCTCTCTCTCTCTCTCTCTCTCTCTCTCTCTCTCTCCCTCCCTCCCTCCCTCCCTCCCTCCACTGTCTCAGTCCTGTATCCATAGCCATGCAGATAAAGCCCTGAGTTCTGCCGCTGACTCAGGGATTCAATATCCTGCCTCACCTGCCCCTAAAAACTCTGCTTTGAAGTGCCGAGCGCAGGGCTTCCGGAGGAAGTTTCATACAAAGGATTGTGGGAGATTTACGATAGCCCACGCGGGGCGAGGGTGTGCGGGGGCCTGAGGAAGGCTGTAGGGGGTGGTGATATATCAGAGAGGGTCTAAAAGGGGCTTGCTGAGGAAGAGACACTGGCTTAGGTGGGGTCACTGAGGAACAGAGTGGAACCATGGGTGAGTGGGAAGGATGAGAAGAGGTTGTAGGGGTCGCCATGGGAGACAGCATGTGCTAGAAACCTTTTATTCCAGTGTAGACCACTTGGTCTGCTAGTCCTGAAATGGTGCTTGTTACACACGCACACACACTTAGTCTTACACAATACACACACGTACACACACTCAGTCTCACACAATACACACTCTCAATCTCATACAGTACACCTACACACACTCGGTGTCATACATTACACGCGAACACACACACACACACAGACACACACGCACAGTGTCATTCAATACACACAGACACACACACATACACACACACACACATATGAACCTTTTACTCTCCTCTCACCCATCCCAACCTTGCAAGCACCTTTCTAATCATGGAAAATGTTAACAGACCCTTTTTTCTCAAAATGGGTAAAAATATAAAAGCCATTGTTTTTTCTCTCCCTCCCCCTCTCACTTTCGCAAGTCTAATGATAGTGGTTGTGTCCACACTCCATCTGCAGACACCGGCTGGTTGAACATTTCATCAACTGCCTGAAGCATTTTCTATATATTCTTTCCTTGCAGGTTTTCATCAAATACATTTGAATGTTTCGTGCTTTTCTTTCGACAGGGAACCTTGTTGTTTTGATGGTGTTGTTGTACATGTAAGTTGTCTTCTTGTGTGTGTTTTGTGAGAGCAGCATTAAAGTGTGTTTGAGAAAGAGTCCTTATTTAGGTACAAACAGTGTGTGTGTTTGTGTGTGTTGTTGAGGAGGAATAGATAGAGACCTTTGACATCCTGTACTCAACCCTTCTATCTCAGTTCAAACAGGCCTCTGAGAGCTCTGTGATTGCTTCTGTTTGTTCTCAGAATTACACACTCTCTCCACTACATATGAGCTCTCAATCTGTCTCTATCTCCCTCAGTCTTGTTACCTCCATTTCTCGCTCTCAGCCAAGCGACTCAATGTCGGCCTCTCTTTCTTGAGTGCATCATTAGTTAGGAGCCCTGCCAGGTTTAAGGCAGTGCCTTGCATTAGACAGGTGCAGTCTACGCTTTGGCTCTCACATGACATCAAAACAAACACTGAGATACACCGTGCCTCTCCATGACCCCCGCCTCTCATGGGAAAGACTGCCGGATGCCAAGTTCCTTCATCAATTTCAGATTGCGTGTGATCTGTTTGATAGCCGGTGTTGTTATAGCCCGATGCCACCAACAACTGCCGGGAGCTTCCGTCCGGTGGGAAAGTGCGCCAGTCGTTCGGAGGCTTTGACGGAAGGCAACTTCTCACGTGTCTGTGCTGTTTGTGTGTTCCTCTGACCTCAGGTGGGCCTGAAGGACAACCCTGCAGTGGACCCCATCATTCACGGACTGAGAGGAGTGGTGCATCACGGTGAGTGACTTAGACGTTAGGCAATCAGCATGCAAAGGGGAAGGGGAACGGATTTATTAGTCATACCGAGGGGGAAAAAAACGAGAAAAAATCACATAAATAGATGTATTATTTCTTTCTTGAGTCTGGTCCTGATACAGTAATGAGGAGGTTCTGCGAATTTGAACAGAGCCCTGCAGCGTGGTGTTTTCATGCTACTGAATCATGACTGTTAGCCTTAGTTAAATGACTCGGCAAACTGTCAACCTGTGTTATTCATCTCACCAGAAGACCCGTCCAACTGCAATCAGCTTTATCTACTTTTGTCAACAGATTAAATGGTCAGCTCATTTGCGGTTTCCGATTCGTGCAGAGCTTTGGGGTGGAGAGCTGGTTAGATTTTTGGATTCGTCTAGCTGGTTCTCCTCTGGTCTGGCGGTTGGGATCCTTGAGTCTGTGTGTAGCATTGGCGATTTCTTTAAGACTGCAAGGGAAGCTCAGCTTACCCTAACATTTAAAAAAAATCATGGTCAAATATTTACTATTGTGTTAACATTTTAAATGCGTTAGAACACGTTCATATCGAAAACGAGTTCGTTCAGAATCAGCTTCATATATTTAGGGTGACCAGACGTCCTCTTTTACCCGGAAATGTCCTCTTTTTTCAGGACCTAAAAAATGCGTCCAGCAGGGATTCCAAAATCGTCCGGGATTTTGCCTCGTTGGATATTCGTGTTTCTCTGGGTCTTTCACCAACTATTACGCCCTTACAAGTTCAGGAAAGGGTATCTCCCTTGCGCAAACTCTGACTGTAGAGAGAAGTGTCATTTTGATCAGATAGTGCTGCGTGCAACACACGACCAGCACCATCCCCCCTCCCCCCCCACTATGCTATCCAATTTTTATCATACATTTCATACAATTATACACCACATTAGGCCTAGTGGTTTCAGTTTAACCTAATTCCCACATTCGCTTCAAGTTTAATATTGTTAATATTGTTTTGTTAGATCGTTCCTTCACTTATTCATACAGTAGACTAGGCTAGGCTAGTGTCGAAGGGGTGAACTAGCCAGTGAACTAGCAAAATACATTGATAATGTATATGATCTAGGCCCGAAAATGAGCTTCCCCCATTTGAAAGACCAGCAGCCGCCACTGGTGTGTAGCGCATGCCTCGATGCATTTTACACAAGACCTTTGTGGAACAAATGCCTTCCAGCACGCAGACCTGCCAGAAGCAATGTTTCCCTCCGCTCAGGGGGTGAAATCGCCCTGTAAAGACCTGCCTCACATTCACACGCACACTTTGGAGGAGGTAGAAGAGGCGTTGTGAGGTAGTGGGATCGCGGCGACATGAGAAAGAACGATTGCGCACAGGGGACCCACTGTGGTAAACTCTTTAAGTCTGGTCCTCCCAGCTACCAGGCTGGTCTGGACCGCTTTAAGAAAGATCATTATTCTACTGCTTGTTGTTACTGATGGTGATGATGAGTTCTAAGGACAGGGAAACTGAACTGAACTTTCCTGGTCGTTATGAGTGCCCTGCTCTCTGCCTCTCTGTGATGCCAGGTGTTGGCACTGAAGGCTACGGCACCCCCGTTGCGCCTGGGTGGAGAGATGGAGACAGGAGAGGAGGGGGACGGGATGGGAGGAGGGAGGGAGGGGGTGTGACACAGGAGGGAAGGAGAGAGAGAAGGAGGGAGGGATGGGGTGAGGAGGGGAGAGCCCGAGAGAAGAAATTAAAGGAGCCGGGTGGCAGAGAGAACAGGGGAGCGTGGCGGCTTGAAGGAGGGAGCGAGACGGGAGATTAGAGGGAGGGAAGGAGGGACCCTTTGATTCTGCAGATGAGTGGGAAAGGGAGGGAGGAACCGAGTGCGACAGGAGGAAGAAGGGGGGAGTGTGTTGACAGAGGAGAGGGAAGCGGGGAGGGAGGTAGTGACAGAGAGCGGGAAAGGCGGCACGCAGATGGGCGGGGGAGGCGTGCAGAGGGCCAAGCAGCCTCCCTGGGGGAGGAAGCAGGAGGGGCGGGGGGGGGGGGGTGGCGGCGGGCGTGAGATGCCACTGTCTTTATCAGAGACAGATATGACTGTGGGGTCCCTCATCCTCCCCTCCTGCTCACTCACCCCCCTCAGCACCCCCCCACCCCTCTCCTGCTGACAGGCAGGCCTGTCTCCCGCTGTCTACCATTCGCCAAGCACAGAGATGTATTTTCAGCTCTGTCGCCTCCACGCACGGAGGAGGCAGGGAGGGGACAGGCTTGGGGAAGTGGAAGTGGGGGGGGGGGCTGTGGAAGGGGAGAGGGGGGGGGCTGGGGGGGTACAGCCAAGATTTATGGATCTGAATTAAGCATCCTCGCAGACACCCACTGAGCTGCGGTTTGGAAGCGCACAACGAGACGAGGCACAAACTGCCGCACGCACACCAGCCCGTCCTCTCAGAAGCGCACGCACATACAAACACACAAACAGCTCTTTGAAAGAAAGTGTCAGAGGAAGATTTGCTGTGAGAATTCAGAGAAGGCCTAGCCCCTTTCAATGGCTCAGTTTGTTCCCCGAGGCTCATAGTATGGGCTTTTAATTGTAAAATATGCGTGGGCTACTGCAGCAGAGCTTACTCTGCTGGTATTTTAAGCAAGTCCTGAACAGGAGAACTGTCTGCTCAAGTAATCATCCATTTGGTTCCTCAGTAACGGAGTCAAGTCTCAATATTTAATTACACAGTGAGTGCAGGAAGCCAGGCTTGGCGCAAGTCACACTTGGAGAACTGCGCACGGAAGTGCATGTGGGCGTGTGTGTGTGTGTGTGTGTGTGTGTGGGTGTCTATGTTTGGGTTGGTGTCAGATACCTTTCTGTGAAAGTGGGATAAGCTCAGTCAACACATACTGTACATGCCCATGACAAGACCCCAGCCTAAGAGGGGTCTGCATCTTTCATACGAACATGAACATCCTCTCACTAGCTGCCTGAGGAAGTCGTGCTAAGTGCAGACCACCAGATAAGACATCAAGCGCCAGCGTGGAGAGGACAGTTCACCACCGCCACCCCTCCCTAACCACGCACTGAGTCAACAGGATGTCAGCCCCATCTTTCAAGAGGTCCAATCACCGGACATACACTATGTTCTGTTGACATGACGTTCTCACGTGGGACCCTGTGTGTACACAGGCAGCGGACAGCCCCTGATCTTGCATGTATGTGTATTTACACGGCCTCATTTGTCCGTGCCGTGTCACTCTCTCTCTGTTTGCCCGGCCGAGCGTCAACGTCTCACCAGCGTCACGTGACAGGGCTCAAATGAACACCTAGTTCCTCGCCGACGCAAATTACAAGCACATTAATTCAGCATCTCGCGGCGGCTTTGTGGTCTCCACTGACTCGACACTCGTCAACTTTGATTGGCAATTAATTTTCCAAGGCTGAAGCAGCTTACGGGCGAGTTAGCCTAGCCTAGCGCCCAGGCTGAGGGTCGTTTGTCTGACTGCTGTCGTCACAGCGTGCCAGTGTGTCCTCCATTTCTCCAGCGACGAGCCTTAATCTCAAAGCTCTCCCATTCACTTCAAATCTGATGCAGCGCGCCGGCAAACCGCTAGCACACTAAGCTTCCTTTTCATCCCCTCTTCAATAGGATTCCCAGTTTAGTTGTGTGTGTTTAGTTGTGTGTGGGAAATGTAGGCCAGGAGGGTTCTTTATCAACTACATTTTGATTCCCTTCTTTTTCTTCTGGGTGATTGTGAATGCTCCTATCTTGATGTTAGGGGGAGGGGGGGGGGGGACGCATTGTAAGGACAAGGTGGCTACTCTGTATCTCGAAGGAGGACGATGTCAGGGCATCTGCTGATAACTGCTGACTCGACTGCAGGATTTGTGAAAGAAGTTCCACAATGTTGTCGTCTGTCAGCCAGGCTGGCTTTAGAGAGAGGAATCTGTGTAAAGCAAGCTGTTTCCAAAGTGGACTTTGCTTTACGTCTTAGCTTGTTACTGATCCATTGACCGCACTTGCCAGCAGAGACTCACCAACCCGCTCATAGAAATCCCTGTGACAGCAGAGCATTGTCACTGATGCTCCAAAGCACGTGTATGTTACCAAACGGGGGATGACCTCATCACGCGGCCCTGGCTGTGCAGGCGGGCGGTGACGTTGGGAACCGTGTGTGTTACGAAGCGTGAGCCTGACCGGGGTGGATGCGTGCCTGTGTTTGCTCCCCGCAGAGAAAGAGACCTTCCTGGAGCCGTTCATCCTGAGGGACCTGCTGCCTTCCTCCCTGACCAGCTACTACCGCTACACTGGCTCTCTCACCACCCCGCCCTGCAGCAGGGTGGTGGAGTGGATCATCTTCTCCAGGCCTGTCTTTGTGTCTTACAAACAGGTAAGAATTAACAGACACGACGACAATGACTACACCTTTTTCATTGTGCACCACCACAACCACCATCACCAACACCAGCACTACCATCACCACCACCATCCCCACCCAGCTAATACTATAGCTCACATGAATAGTTACGCATTGGGGAAATGGGATATCTATTAGCTACACTTAAGACATCCATCTCTGGAATGTTTTGCTGCAGTGTTCATTGTAGCAAGACCATCCCTCCCTGCCCCCATATCTCACCATGGCTCCATCCCTCACCACCTCCCTCCCTCCCCCCTCACCTCCCTCCCTCCATCCCTCCCTCCCCCTGCCCTACCATCCCCTTTGCTTCGCCAGTACAGACAGCACTTGGCAGACTCACATTCTAATGAGACCAAATGAGTTTGCTTAAGAGTGCTGTGGGTGAAAGCCCTAAGTAGAAGTAAATCTACAAGTCTCGAAAATGTGAGTGCGTGTGCATCACTGTGTGTGTGTGCGCATCTGTGTGTGTGTGTGTGTGTGCGTGTGTAAAGTGGTGCAACCGAGGACCAAAGTTTCCTCCTTGTCAGGCTGGTCAGTGAAGCTGAATTCAACATGTTTATCGCTGTAGCCACAGCCAGCAGACAGCTTGGGACAGGCCTGGGTAACACATACATGAACACCCTCTCTGGCTGATATATGCTCAGAGATACTGGACCCTGCTGTCCACACACAGAGACTAAAGATGACGGGCGCAGGAGAGGCAGACACACGTTTGAGACTTTTCTAGAACAGCTGTTTTGACACGCTTACAAGCCAAGGTCAACTTAAAAAAAAACGGCTTTGTAATCGCTTGTGATAAACACAGGTGGTGGAGTGTGGTGGATAGTTACCCCCCCCCCCGCCCCCCCCCCCCCGCCCCCCCCCCCCCCGCCCCCCCCGCCCCCCGCCCCCCCCGCCCCGCCCCGCCCCAGGATGAGCGTTTAGAGAAAGACCCATTTTGGTTTTAGAAGTGTGTTTTGCCTTGCACATCGATTAGCAGCTGCCATGTTGCAAAGGCAACAATGTGTTTGTTGAAGGTGTGTTTGTGTCTGCCAGGCCGCAGGTGTGCCTCAGCAAAGTAATAGAGGGTGTTGGTGTGTAGTCGTTCCATGAATTATAAGCGAGCAGAGCCGTGGAGGAGAGATGAGACACAGCATGCCCTGCCTTCCCCCGCCTGACCTTTCAGATGATTCGATTTGGCCCCAAATTCAGACAACAATGAATAATACTGTGTGATGTATGCCTGAGACGATGGTTTGTTTTTTATTCCTGTTCCACGGCACTGCTCGGCTTTCATGGTCTGAGACGTATTTTTTGGAGTGTCTGCCCTGAAGGCAGCGAACTTACAACACTACCCGCTCACAATACATGATGCAAAAACACAGGGTGTGTTGAGTCATGAGCCGTTAGCGAGGAAATCACAGTGTCCGTCCTCCTCCTCCTTCCTGCTCTCTCTGGGCGAGATGCATTCCTATCCTCAGGATGTGGAACTCGTGCACATTAGCCGGTCTTTCTTCATATATTTAACACTACTTTGAAGTCCATTGTTAGGCCGTTTTCCTGTGCTCTGTTCTATAGAAGAGCTCATTGAGCAAGATGAAAGAGAGAAACGAAGCAGTCGCACTCCATCAATGTATCTTGTCTAGTCTTTAGCTGTCTCCCTGTTCCTCTCTTTTTCTCTATTTTTCTCGCTCTTTTTTTCTCTCTTTTTTCTCTATCTCTCTCTCTGTCTCTCCCTCTCTCTCTCTCTCTCTGTCTCTCTCTGTCTCCCTTTCTCTCTCCCTTTCTCTTTCCATCTCAACCCCTCCGTCTTTTGTTCTTGATCAGTGCTGGAAGTAGGTCACAGGGAGTGACAGACATAGCTTGGGGCTGGCTTTTACAGCAGATCGATGCTCCGCTATGCCGTGGCAACAGCTCCAACTAAAATGCTTCCATTTGTAACATCTGGGGGCTCATGTGTGCGCGAGCGAGCGTGCGCGCGTGTCCACATCACCCTCCCAGCTGTGTGACAAAGGAGCACGCCTGTTGCCACCGCGCCCGGCGCAGGATTTAGCAACCTCATTGCGGGGGGGGGGGGGGGGGCGGGGGGGAGGGGGGGGGGGTGCTTGTCCTGGGCCGCCCACGCCAGGGTCATGTTTGTGTGTGCTGTATGCTCGTGTGAGGCGCCTGTGCGATAAGGATTAGGACCCTTCAGTTTTGCTGCGAGTTCCACACAGACAGCAATCCCCCCGGTCGGAGCCCGCCGAGATTTCAATCCCAATAAGCTGTTTTTTCGGGGGGGGGGTGTTGCCATATTAGGGATTAACAGATTGTTGTCTGATTAAGAGATTAGGTGAAGAGGCCTGTATTGCTGCCACGGTGCTTGGCATAAGGGCCCTGGTGTGTGCCAGTGCTGGGGGCCCCACAGGCAGAGATTCTCACCGGGGGTGGGGTGGTGGTGGTGGAGGTGGATCCACAATGCAGTGCAGCCTGTCCCCTGGCGTTGTTTAAGAGGAAGGCCTCTCGTGTGGGGTTGGAGCAGTGTGGCGTGCCTTCCCACCCAGCCTGCAGAATCACAGGCAGGCCACACACACAGTAGGGGCCTTCCCAGCATGCATAGTAAACATCCAGAACAGACAGGGACGTTTTCACTCGACTCTCTGTTACCATACCAACTGTTTGTTTCTCCCACAACATTCACTCACTCCAGTCACAATGCACACACAAACATACACACACACACACACACACACAAACACAGAGCCCTGGTTGATCCTTCTCCCTATCTCTATATAGCCTGCATGTCACCCTGTTTCCCTATTCTCCACTCCTCTCTGATTCTCTGTCACAGTTTCTCCCTACCCTAAATCCAGAGCTTTTACCCACAGGCAGACTCATCCGACTTAGTTTTTCCACATTAACCCTTGGCTTATGATGCGGACAGACAGATTTTCTTTCATCTTCTTGGACATCATCATCTTTAGAAACAATTTCCAGATTACCACCCCCCATCCAGTGGTCGGGTTGAAAAACAGGACAGCTTTGTTTTTGTGTGTTTTCTCCAGACTATATATTCTGTCCATAGTTAAGTGGTCTTGTCTGCTTGCAGCCTTCCAGCTCAGCTCCACCACATTACACATGTATGCAGGCGAGAACACAAGGTCATGAGTATCTACTGGAAACACAAAGATACAGACAACACACAGTTTTTTTCACGTTACTGCCTGTGTGAAAAATATGATTGCACTGGCCTTGAAATGGGGTATCAACCCACACTGAACTATAGCTCTGAAAAGAATCTAATCTCCACTTCACTTGTCTTTCTCTGTCTGTCTGCCTGTCTGTCCACCTGTCTGTCTGTCTGCCTGTCTGACCACCTATCTGTCTGTCTGTCTGTCTGTCTGCGCCCTGTCTGTCTGTCTGTCTGCCTGTCTGTCCACCTGTCTGTTTGTCTGACCACCTGTCTGTCTGTCTGTCTGCCTGTCTGACCACCTGTCTGTCTGTCTGTCTGACCACCTATCTGTCTGTCTGTCTGTCTGCCTGTCTGACCACTTATCTGTCTGCCCCCTGTCTGTCTGTCTGCCTGTCTGCCCCCTGTCTGTCTGTTTGTCCACCTGTCTGTCTGTCTGTCTGTCTGGCCGTCTGTCTGTCTGTCTGACCACCTGTCTGTCTGTCTGTCTGACCACCTGTCTGTCTGTCCGTCTGTCTGTCTGACCACCTGTCTGTCTGGCCGTCTGTCTGTCTGTCTGACCACCTGTCTGTCTGTCTGTCTGACCACCTGTCTGTCTGTCTGGCCGTCTGTCTGTCTGTCTGACCACCTGTCTGTCTGTCTGTCTGTCTGACCACCTGTCTGTCTGTGTGTCTGCCTGTCTGACCACCTGTCTGTCTGTCCACCTGTCTGTTTGTCTGACCACCTGTCTGTCTGTCTGACCACCTGTCTGTCTGTCTGCCTGTCTGACCACCTGTCTGTCTGTCTGTGTGACCACCTATCTGTCTGTCTGTCTGTCTGTCTGCCTGTCTGACCACCTGTCTGTCTGCCTGTCTGACCACCTATCTGTCTGCCCCCTGTCTGTCTGTCTGCCTGTCTGCCCCCTGTCTGTCTGTTTGTCCACCTGTCTGTCTGGCTGTCTGTCTGGCCGTCTGTCTGTCTGTCTGTCTGACCACCTGTCTGTCTGTCTGTCTGTCCGTCTGTCTGTCTGTCTGACCACCTGTCTGGCCGTCTGTCTGTCTGTCTGTCTGACCACCTGTCTGTCTGTCCGTCTCTCTGACCACCTGTCTGTCTGTGTGTCTGCCTGTCTGACCACCTGTCTGTCTGTCTGCCTGTCTGACCACCTGTCTGTCTGTCTGTGTGACCACCTGTCTGTCTGTCTGTCTGCCTGTCTGACCACCTATCTGTCTGCCCCCTGTCTGTTTGTCTGCCTGTCTGCCCCCTGTCTGTCTGTTTGTCCACCTGTCTGTCTGGCTGTCTGTCTGGCCGTCTGTCTGTCTGTCTGTCCACCTGTCTGTCTGTCTGTCCGTCTGTCTGTCTGTCTGACCACCTGTCTGGCCGTCTGTCTGTCTGTCTGTCTGTCTGACCACCTGTCTGTCTGTCCGTCTCTCTGACCACCTGTCTGTCTGTGTGTCTGCCTGTCTGACCACCTGTCTATCTGTATGTCTCTCTGACAACCTGTCTGTCTGTCTGCCTGTCTGTTCCCAGCTGGAGGCTTTCTATTCCATCTTCACCACGGAGCAGCAGGATCATGTCAAGTCAGTGGAGTACCTGCGGAGCAACTTCCGCCCCCTCCAGAGTCTGGACAGCAGAGACGTGTACAAGTCCGCTGTGAAGGACGCCTGGCAGCCCGACCTGACGGACAGCCTTGGCAACCCGTACGGAACAGAGGCCTCCAAAGGTAGGCCTACTGACTCACCCTACTGTTTGTATGGTATCGTACCACGTTACATTCACGTCCTAGTCAAACCTTCATCTATGTGTAACTTGTTAACTCCGCTAGCTGTCAACTGTAACACTGCAGGCAGATGAACAGGCTTCAGCTGGTGCCGTGGTTGAAGCCCTGAGGTGCCGTCTGAACACTTTCAGGCTTTCTGGGGGGCCTCTTTGTTGGTTTTACAACAGAACAGACACTGGTGGGAGGACCAGCAGTGGCCAGTCTTCCTCTGCCTCATTACTGGGTCCACTGCCTCATGTTCTCTCTCCCTTCACGCCCAGCACCTGTGTGTGCGTTAATGTGTGTGTGTGTGTGTGTGTGTGTATCTGTGTGTGTGTGCAAGTGTGACTGACTGTGTGCATCAGTGTGTCCCCTGGCTCACTCAGAGAGTCAGCCAGCATCTGTGCTGCGTCACACAGGCAAGCAGGGCTTTTTCTCCCCTCTCTCTCTCTCTCTCTGGTTTTTCCCTGGAAAGAGAGAAGAAAACCTAATGAAGTAACACATGCAAACACACCCTCTGTCTCACACGCACACACCTACACACACACTCTTTCTCTCACACACACACACATACATACACACACATACCTTAACACTCACACACACACACATACATACCCCTACAGTATACACAGGAAATATCATGTGTGTCCTTGAAAGCTACAGTTATGCACATCTGTCAGGCCTGGAGGAGAAGAACATAACAGAGCAGAGCAGAGCAGAGCAGAGCAGAATGAAGACAGGCAGCATACAGATTGCTCTGTAGAGAGACTCACCATATGCTGCCCATACACTCCGCTCCTCAGCATGCTGCATTATCTCACAGTGGGTTGGTAGAGGCGTGTGTGTGTGTGTGTGTGTGTGTGTGTGTGTGTACAGCTCACACATGCATATGAAGGTGTCAGTGAGACTCCCACATCATCCCTCCATCCTGGGAAGAAAGGAGAAGGGTGTTGGAGAATCCTAACATGAGGCTCGGTCCTCGTGTCCTCTTCACATATCTTCCTTTTGTTCTAGCCTTTTCTCTGGCCTGCTTTCATGCACGGTTTGCACAGGTGGCCTGTAGAATAATGAAAAACATGCTCAAATCAATACAGACTCATTCAAACCTAGAGGTAACATTTCTGGTAAGCATTTTTCACTAGACCAGCATGTCAACCAGCAAAAAAAAATCAATGGTACACCGTGATGAAGTGAGCATGTTTGTTTGTGTGCGGTGTGTTTGAGCCAGGCAAGTGAGTCACTTGCGCCCCTGTGACCAGCCCTCTGTGACCAGAGATGTCCAGCTGCTCTGTGATGCCCTTTCTTTTAGTAATCAGCCTTAGATTTCCTTTGCTCCACTAGAAATAATTCAGTAATCCACTACAAACAGGCTTAGGCAATTTCTCCATCATCCATTAAATGATTGTTAGTTTAATTTTGGGCCATGGAGAATTGATTGCCTTGTCACGGTAAGAGTGAAGGAATGGATGGATGGAGAGACGAATGCTATGGATGGATGGGGTGGGTGATTGCTCCCGTCCTCTCCAAGAATAGAGCCGTGGAATTGGGGGCCGATGGCTGGAACCAGGGCTTTGATAGCCTGCTCGAATTTCAAACCAGTACTTCAAAACAAAGGACTTGTTTCAGGATGTAGATGTAGGTTCGGCCAAGTGTTTTGCTCCTAAAGGGTTGAAATTACAATCCAGTCATCTCCGTTTGATAAGTAATGTCCTCCTTTATTCCGGCGAATGAAATGTCATATAAGAGATAAACATCTAATCTCTGTAGGAAAGATGGTCTCAAAAATAGAATCAATCTCTATGAGAGCCTTTTAAGACCACACGCCATTTTCCAATTGATTTAGCCTGAGCTGGACCTTTGTAGGAGAACAGAGTGTTATTTTTAACCTCCCAATTTAGGATGAGAACAAGAACCCTTCGCTTGAGTGACAGGCGGGGTCTGCTGACGTGGCGTGTGGCGGCCGAGTTGTGAGAGGTCTTCATGAGGACTCTGGTACAGCAGCTTTCAGCATGCTGTGGGGCCTCTAGCAGGGCCTCCCTTCATCTGTCAACGCGGTCAACCTGCCGCAGGACAAAAGACGTCCTCTCTTCCTTTAAACAGCCTTTCACTTCCCCTCCGAGACATCCTCACTCTCATTTCTGGCACATGAAAGAGGGATTAGGTGGGCAGAGAGAAAAACATGGACGGACAACAGAGAAGGAGGTGAGAGAGAGAGAGAGAGAGAGAGAGAGAGAGAGAGAGAGAGAGAGAGAGAGAGGGAGAGAGAGTCAGAGAGAGAGAGAGAGGGAGAGAGAGAGAGAGAGAGGGAGAGAGAGAGAGTCAGAGAGAGAGAGAGAGAGAGAGAGAGAGAGAGAGAGAGAGAGAGAGAGAGAGAGAGAGAGAGAGAGAGAGAGAGAGAGAGAGGGAGAGAGAGAGAGAGAGAGAGAGAGAGAGAGAGAGAGAGAGAGACTGATGTCCACCTTGCATCCCATAACATGTGTTCCCCCGTGCTCCTCTCTGTGTGATTGTGGTCTGGTCTCCATCAGTCAGTGTCACCGGGCCATGTCCCATGTGTGTTTGGATGTGAGTGTGTGGCTAGTTGTCGGAGGCCCCCTTCTTTGATGAAAAACATAACAGGATCTCTCCATCACACATCCCAGCCCAAAGGCCCCTCACAGCTCCTCTGTTAGAAAAACAAAGAGAATACATACTGTTTATATGGATTTGAAATGGAAAACAGAAACGCACACTCAGACCACACTGATATGTACCACACACACACACCACACACACACCACACACACACACACACCACACACACAGGCCTACCCAGCCCAGCTTGATACTAACTAGGTACCCTCTAAAGTGGTGGAGGTCATGCAGGTTGCAGTGACTCCCACATGCAGGACTGTGACTAATGACATTAGCTGTACCAAAGCACATGGTCCTATTATTCAGGTTATTCATGGAAAACCTCCTCTATATAGAGAACTTAATCAATTTAGTCACGCCAAGCACATTAGAATATTCTCCATCTCAACAAGAATAGTAAATCAGTATCCCATTATACAGCTAGCTGACACAAAGGACTCTAGGATAACATCAGCAATGTTGTTAGGAGTGGTGTTGAAGGCTGTCCATCTTGAAGATGCCACTTGCGATAATGTTCATCATAATTTTACAAGAATAACAACGTCATTAATGTTGTGTTCAGGGCTGTGGAGCCTGTGTCCTGTTTGAGTGAGAAGGAAGGTACTGCACTCATGGGAAACTTCCACTGATTTATGGTGTTTTCACTCATTTGGGTTCCTCCCAGCCAATGACTAAACAGAGATTACAGAGCTATGGATCTGACTGGTTGGCCATGGCGCCATGGAAACACCACGGTAACGCTATGGCAACGCTGCCACAACCATTGGCAGTTTAACTGAGTGCACTGCTCACACTGGTCAAACAGAGACACCTAGTGGCCGCAGAAGGTGTGGCAGCCATGAGCAGATGGCAAGGGAGGTATGCAGTTTGACTAGGGAATAGGGAGATAGGAAGGAAAGCTTGTTAGATGAAAGGCCTAAAGGCAGGTATATATGAGCTCGTATATTATTTGACCTCTCAGACAAACACTGCGTCTGGTGCAACTGTTGAATGTGTCACATGACATGACTGGCCCTCGGATATAATAACACATCTGAATGGAGCTCACTTGCCCCAGCACGTCCTGCTCTCCCCGGCCGGCTCCCATCTCTCTCCCTCTGCCACTCATTAGACCCCAGCCTGGCTGCTCTTTTGGGGCATCTGGAGAGCAACATTACCTGTTTCACTGCTCTGATATTAACTCCCCCCCCCTTCTCTGTTTTTATGCCTCTCCCCTCTCTCTCTCTCCCCTCTCTCTCTCTCCCTCTCTCTCTCTCCTTCTTTCTTTTACTCTCTCGCCTTCTCTCTCTCTTTCTCGCATCTTTCTCGACATCTCTCTTTCTCCCCCCTCTCCCGCACTTTCTATTGCTGTCTTTCCCCCTCTCTCTCTCCCCCATCACTCTCTCTATATATTACATTTTCTGTCTTTGTCTCTCTTTGTCTGCCTCTCTCCTTGCTCTCTCTCTCTGTCTGTCCATCTCCCCCCCTCTCTCTCCCTCTCTCTCTCTCTCCCCCCCTCTCTCCCTCCCTCTCTCTCCCCTCTCTCTCTCCCTCCCTCCCTCTCTCTCCCCTCTCTCTCTCCCTCCCTCTCTCTCCCCTCTCTCCCCCCTCCCTCCCTCTCTCTCCCCTCTCTCTCTCCCTCCCTCTCTCTCCCCTCTCTTCCCCCCCTCTCTCCCTCTCTCTCTCTCCCTCTCTCTCTCCCTCCCTCTCTCTTCCCTCTCTCCCCCCCTCCCTCTCTTTCCCCTCTCTCCCCCCTCTCTCCCTTCCTCTCCCTCCCTCTCTCTCCCTCTCTCCCCCCCCTCTCCCCCCTCTCTCTCCCCTCTCTCTCTCCCTGCCTCTCTCTCCCTCCAGTGTGCAGCAGTGCTCCCATCAACATGAAGGTTCAGCATCTCAACAGGACTGCCCTCGTGGTCCGCTGGACGCGCCCAGAGGTCACCTACCACCCGCCAATCATCTCCTTCGTCATCTCCTACAGCTGGACCAAGCACGACGAGTCCTTCGAGGAGACCCACGTCACCGACAGCCAGCACAAACTAGTGAGGGGGCACTTCACTGTGTAAACACACACACACACTCGGACACACACACACACGCTTGGACACACCCATGCAACGTACGTACGGTGCCCTTCTTTAGGCCAAGCTTCCTGGAAAGTAGCTGGCAGACACAGCGTCACATTGTACTCCGCGGTCGTCACGACGATGCCAATGGAATAGAGTGCGAGTGTGTGCCGGTGGATGAGCAGTAGACTAAGAGGAAATGATGCGGTGGCACTGGCTTTACTGTGACCTTGGGACGGGAGCGTGGAGAGACACCAGCGTGAGGAGCACAGCCCCCAGCCATTTAAGAGCAGAGCTTACTTTTTCAATACCCTCAGCTCTTTAATATCCTGCCATTGTGTTCCAACGGGGGCTGAAAATTAATGAGGAGCCCGATTCCTCTGAGCGAGAGAGAGAGAGAGAGAGAGAGAGGGAGGATGAGGGAGGGAGAGACAGAGAGAGAGAGAG